>NC_139700.1:46784898-46967678 GCF_964188405.1 Protomyctophum parallelum
TCATTCAGTCCATTATGAGAGCAGCGTAGTTGTGTTATGCAAGCTAACGCACAGATTAACGTTAACTCCACAGATTTAGTGTGTGCTGTGTGTTTATATAAGGTGAGTGGAGTGGGTTTAGTGGCGGCTAGAGTTCTAGAGTGATTGATTGTAGCTCCGTTTTGGAACCTCAATATCTACGCGGAGCAGCGTATAGATATTGAGGTTCCTGAGTCCTGGCGGACCTAGAGAGAGATCGACCAACGCTCATGTGTTACACAAAACAAACCAGACACAACTGTGTCTGGTTGATGCATGGATTGAATAGTTCCAAGGGGGGGGGGGGGGGGAGAGAGCAGTTGCACCACTCGGTTCACACAGGTGTGATTTTTTTATTCTGCATTTGAGCCCACAGACCACCATTTGATGAATTCAGCCTCTCGGACCAAAAACGTAGAATGTTTTGTTTTGTCATTGGCAGTGATGTAAATAGGTGTTCAGTGTAATGGGTCCCGGGACCCATGGGTGGTCTTATAGGTGGTACCCAGGGACATTTTATGAGTCCTACACTTCAACAACTAGGGCTGGGCGATATGACAAAATCTCATATCACGATATAGAATTTATTTTATCACGATAACGATATACTCACGATATAGCATATTTTTTACGATACCTATTTTTTTATCTAAAATAATTGATTTTTGTTCAGGTCGAGTACTTTACTGTACTTGGACTGTACTGTACTGTACTGTACTGTACTGTACTGTACTGTACTGTACTGTACTGTACTGTACTGTACAAGCTCTCCTCCCTGGCCTCTGTCTGTGTTAGGCTGCACAACAGTGACACTTGGTGGTGACAATAGTTATGCTATTTCCGTGCTCGGATACAGGGACAGGGACACACATAGCTGTCTATAATGGTTGCACCACTCAAAAAACAATTAAATTCACATTATCCACTCTACTTATATGAATATAATACTGATGCCCTTCCCATGCACAGACAGGCCCAAAGCAAGTACAAAAATATTACAAAATAAAATGTATATAATAATAATTAGAGGCTGAACTCAATTGTTCAGCCTCTGTAGACATTTTTAAAGCACAGCTCAAGACCCACTTCTACAACATTGCTTTTAATTGATCTTTTATTTTTTGTTATTCATGTCCTCACTGTATTGCATCACTGCTTGTTTTTTAATGTCGTTGCCTTGCTTTTCTTTTTTTCTCCATTGCTCTGTAAAGCACTTTGAGAGCTGCATTTCATGTCATGAAAGGTGCTATACAAATAAAGTTTTATTAGTATTATTAATAATAATTATTATTATGACAATTAAAAAGAAAAAAGAAAGAAATAAGACGTTGCCATTCAGACACAGAATTACAGGCCTGTGTCTGCATTAAATTGGCTTAAGGAAAAAATAAATATCTCATGTCACAGTTTGTCACTACAGTTGTTTCAGTTCATTTAAGCTCTGTATAGGGAATCAACATGTTCTGTTGTAGTTATAGTTTAGTTTGTTAAAGACGTTGGTCAGCTTAACGATGTTTAATTGACTACAGGCGATAGAGTGAGAGAGAGAGTGAGAGAGAACGCGATCGTATATGGGAGTCTGGGACGAGTGGGGCTTTTTCTTTTCCTTTTTTTTTGATGATCACAACAAATTCAGCGTCTTGTGTTGTTGTTGTAAGCTGTTGCTGAATTAAGGACTTTTCAAATGGAATAATTTATTTGGAACAATAAAACAAGACAGACACGCACGCAGCAGGAGGACTGCACAGGTAAGAGGAACGTCTTCGTCTTGGAAGAAGTTTGCAGTGCACCCGACGACGGACAAGCTTATTGTTCAACTGTGTAAAACATGCGTGGCTCACGCAATTTATCAATTTGACCCAACATGAAACCTGCATTTATAACAGTGAATGACCGGTTACTTTAGGGCGCGTTCGGAAATAGCGCACTAGGCGCACTGTGCAATGCAAACTGATAGATGAGTTCGCTCCGGTGTGGTATTTCCGAACGTGCCCCTTACACCGCTCTGAATCTCGTCAGCCATCATCTCCCTTCATGTAATCAAAACCACTTCCATATCCATACAATGGAAGACGTTGCCCCTCTTTTAGGTGCAAGCACCACCTCGGCTTGTGTTGTGGTCGTGTTGGCCTTAGAGTATATAATAGAGAAGACATCCGAAAGGTGTTGGCTCACTGTTTTCAGTGCGCGCGGTGGGCTGCTGGGCATGCCGTATATAAGCGCTGTGACGTAAAATACTGCCGTAAAGCGAAACGGCGATATAAGCGATATAGCTTTTTTTTCGTGATAGACATTTTCTATCGAAAATACGATATATATCGTCATATCGCCCAGCCCTATCAACAACGTTGTACTGAGTACAGTATTGAATCCCAGGACCCCCGGAGGGTGACATTTTGTCTTTAGTCTGTAGTTGCTGAACATAATGGGGCACCTGGAGCCAACTACTGTGGCTTTAAACGGACGACATCAAAGTGTTTGACTTAAACCTCTCTTAAAGTCTCTCTCGTGAAACAAAACAAAAACATAAAATGAATTGGACTAGTGCTAGAAAAATCCTGCTCATCAGTGTTTGTTTCCGTGTTTCCTCCTCATCAGTGCCCATACCCAAGGCAAGGTTGGTGAAAGGGCCTTTCTGTGTTTAGTTTGCATGTTCTCCCCGTGTCCCCTATAGGGTAGGTACCCTCACAAAAACATGCAGTAATCCTGGTCTCTAAAACTACCTCCCCCTGGCCAGCCGGGGCGCCGGAAAGGAACTGGTCGGAAATAACGTGTTCCTTCCACGCGCTACTACGTCCGGCCCGGGGGAAACTCTCCCCTGTCAGGTGAAAAGAAGCAGCTTGGACTCCTCATGAATGGAAGCAAGCATGAGGTCTGTCCGCTGCCCCCGCCCCAGGTTGGCAGAGGGAGTGTAGCGCCCAGGATTACATTAGATAATTGACACTGGGTGCAAAATCGTGGGATAAAAATGTAAAAGAAAAATAATAATCTTCATTTAGTTTAGTTAGTCAACCTCTAAATCAATGTCATAACGTCTCTCTCTCCCCTTGTCCAGAGATGTGGTATGGAGTGTTTCTGTGGGCAGTAGTGTCCTCTGGTCTTCATAACGTCTCTCTCTCCCCTTGTCCAGAGATGTGGTATGGAGTGTTTCTGTGGGCAGTAGTGTCCTCTCTGGTCTTCATAACGTCTCTCTCTCCCCTTGTCCAGAGATGTGGTATGGAGTGTTTCTGTGGGCAGTAGTGTCCTCTCTGGTCTTCATAACGTCTCTCTCTCCCCTTGTCCAGAGATGTGGTACGGAGTGTTTCTGTGGGCAGTAGTGTCCTCTGGTCTTCATAACGTCTCTCTCTCCCCTTGTCCAGAGATGTGGTATGGAGTGTTTCTGTGGGCAGTAGTGTCCTCTGGTCTTCATAACGTCTCTCTCTCCCCTTGTCCAGAGATGTGGTATGGAGTGTTTCTGTGGGCAGTAGTGTCCTCTCTGGTCTTCATAACGTCTCTCTCTCCCCTTGTCCAGAGATGTGGTATGGAGTGTTTCTGTGGGCAGTAGTGTCCTCTCTGGTCTTCATAACGTCTCTCTCTCTCTCCCCTTGTCCAGAGATGTGGTATGGAGTGTTTCTGTGGGCAGTAGTGTCCTCTCTGGTCTTCATAACGTCTCTCTCTCTCTCCCCTTGTCCAGAGATGTGGTATGGAGTGTTTCTGTGGGCAGTAGTGTCCTCTGGTCTTCATAACGTCTCTCTCTCTCTCCCCTTGTCCAGAGATGTGGTATGGAGTGTTTCTGTGGACAGTAGTGTCCTCTGTGGTCTTCATAACGTCTCTCTCTCTCTCCCCTTGTCCAGAGATGTGGTATGGAGTGTTTCTGTGGGCAGTAGTGTCCTCTCTGGTCTTCCACCTGCCCGCCGCGCTCATTGCCCTGGCCACGCTGCGGCAGCACAAGATGGCGCGCTTCATGCCCATCGCCATCCTGCTCATGGGGATCCTGGGGCCGGTGTGTGGAGGCGTGCTCACCAGTGAGTTATCATTCTGAACCTGTGTGTGTGTTCATGCATTAAACCCATTTTTGGGGGGCTGGAACCCCTTTTGGTGTTTTTAAAGCATTATGTTGTACTGTAAGTGATTCTAACCGAGTGTAACCAAGTCTAACCAAGATTGGTTATTAATTCTCCCGTTTCATATCAAGGTTAGAGAATCACGATGAATTGGCCATCATCTTGATCTCGGTGTAGGCCTTAAATTGGTAAAAAATAAAAAACTGTTTTGTCGACTGATGATGAAAAATCTTTGTCGACTACCTTTTCTCACTGACAAACTAATGAAAACTAAGCTATTTGATGACTAAATATATCGACAATTTCGTCAACGAATAAAAACTAGACTAAAATGTTAGGAAGGGACTAGTGGACAAGAGATCCAGGCCTAAAATTCAATCTATTCAAAAGACGTATGACTAAAACTAAAAATCTAAATGTGCCTGTCCAAAAAAAAAAGCCCAACACTGAACGGTATACGTTTTGTGTGTGTGTGTGTGTTTTTTTTGTTTTTCTTCGCAGGCGCCGCCATCGCCGGGGTGTACAAAGCAGCGGGGAAGACCATGATCTCCTTGGAGGCGCTGGTCTTCGGCGTGGGCCAGTCGCTGTGCGTCCTCCTCGTGTCCTTCTTCAGGGTGCTGGCCACCCTTTAGCAGCGGGACGGGCCTGTGGCCATAACCATGGGCCCGGCCCGGCCTGGGTACACATACATACGACCAGACACCAACCCTTTATATAATAACCACCAGAACCGTGAAGCCTGCACCAACACACAGCTGCGTTCTGTTCTGTGGCTTTTTATAGGATAACCTGAAAGCCCTGGCTCTTCTTTCAACAAGACGCATCATCAGCCCTGTTCCAATGGCTTTGTCTTCCAACAAGGCAAGTTGGGGGGAAAAAAAACCCCAGATGTCGTCGTTACTGAGTGGACAGGCCCGCAAGGGGGCTCGAGAACCTTCTGTCCAGCAGCTGAGGTTTTATGCAGGCACACAGAACGTACTATTATTATTATTATTATACTGTAAAGTGTAATATGGACCCGTTTTTGTCTGAAGCGTATAAGCTACGGAGAGAGCATCGTGTTCTCACGAACCGATCCCATGGCTAAAACCCTTTAGAAAAGAAAAACGGTGCTGAATCTCAGCCGAGGGTGGTCCTACATAATAATAATAACACAAGTAAGGATGATGTTGACCCCCCCACCAAAGGGGCAGAGAGTGACCTCAGGGGGTGAGGGGGGGGGGGGGGTACAGTGTTTGTACTATTTCTATAAGTAATGTCTGCCTCTCGCTCTATTTCACCTTGTTGTTGTTCGAGCGCTTGGCTCTAAAACTGTGAGACGAGCCGCGTAGCTGTCTGGAAAGAAAGAAAAAAAACGGCAGTGTGGCGTGAGGAGTCCAGGAGACGATCTCGTAAAGCGCTGGACCCCCCCGATCGACCGACATCCCTGCGATTCTTTTTGCTTTTGTGAATGATTTTAAATTGAGATATTTATTAACTTTTACATTTTATAATGGATAATGTCAAGTGGAGGAGGAGGTCGCCGCCGACGACCGGGTCGTGACGCCACCGGCCCCCCCAAGTGTGAGATCCACATCGTGGGGTTGGAGACAACGCCTTTTTTTTAGCTATATACGTTTATTATGTCCAGACTTGTTCTACGGTTCTTTTGCAGACGGGGCAACGTCAGGTCTGCGGTATGATGGGCCGGCCGCGACAACGCAAACGTAACCCATTTTGGCCTGACGTAAAAAAAAAAGAAGAAAAAAGTCTTCTATATCCTGACAGTTTTCTGAAATGCCTCATGTCTCTCCATCAGTGGTGCTCAATATTTCATGTCAAGGAACCCCAAACGTTGTATGTAAGAGGGCCCCCGCTGAACCCCATCTTCTTTTTTTCAAAATTATAACAATGTTTAACCCATTCTGACCCGAGATCAGATTCATACGAGGTTTTCCACTGGACACACACTGGTCTGATTAATAAAAAGCTCAACACAATCCAGGTCCCGTTTAGTCGCGGGGCGGGGCGCACGAAACGACAAGCCACGTGTGCGACAATTTCACCGGACCGCCGCCGCGCCCCAACATAAATTACGCTTGGCGTTGTCGCCCCTTGCGACTTCTCTGTGCGTACGGAGAAAAAACAAAAAACAAACGCACGCCTCATTGAAGACGAATAGCTATAGCCGCGTCAGTCGCTGCACGTCAAAAAGGAACCTTTTTAGTGTGGTCGCAGTAGGCAACCAGAATATAGTTATTAACCCCCGACTTTTATTCCAGGTACTTTTTATTTTATTTTAATTCCGTCTTTTCGCGGCGTCACGTTGGGTCAATAAAAGCTGCTCGAGGCAAAGTTGCAACCACAGCTTGAGCAATTCCCTCAGAATCGCACCTTTTTCTAAGTTCCTCTTTCTCCGGGTACTCGTCGGGGATATCCGCTGAGGCCAAGTGGTTCTCGCGAAACCTTTATATTTTATTTATTTCAACTTCCCCAGTTTGGTATTTTAACTGGCCCACGGGAACCAAATGGACCCGCTAGAGGGGGGCCGCCCCCATTTCATTCAATTTGTACACCCTCGGGGGACACCTTTTTTCCACCAAAAGAACTTTGGTTCTTTTCTAGAACTGGTTCCGTTCCTGATGCTTTTTTATGACTGAGTTTATATGGTCATCTGCATCTTCCAACTGAATAGTGACATGGCCACTTTTTTGGTTCCCACTTCAGGGCGAGAAGAAGTATTTTAGGGATCTGAACCGATTTTAATTTGGGTTAAACATTTAGCAGGGGGAAAATAATTGTGTAAATGGTGCATTTATATATAATATATAGCGGTTTTGTCCAAAGCGCTTCACATAGATTGTGCATGACATTCACCCATTCAAACACCGATGGCGGAGGAAACCTCGCGAGGCACCACCAACCTGCAAATCGAACCGGGAACCTCGCGGTTCCCATTCCACTCTACCGCTGATCCACTGCCGCTCCGGGGGGAGAACGGAAGAACGGAACAGGTTCAACCCCCCCCCCCCCCCCCCCCCCCCCCCCGGTGGGAAAAAGGGTTGCCCCAGAGTTTGCAGGCCTGTGTGGGGTCCATTTGGTTCCTAATTATCCTGACTAGGCGTTGCTCCGGTCAGGGAGATAATTCCATGCAGTGAGTAGAAGGGGACGGGGCATGGCAGACAAATAGACTGTTAAGTCGTGTGTGTGTGTGTGTGTGTGTGTGTGTGTGTGTGTGTGTGTGTGTGTGTGTGTGTGTGTGTGTGTGTGTGTGTGTGTGTGTGTGTGTGTGTGTGTGTGTGTGTGTGTGTCCGCGCGCTAGATATATGCAAGACTAAGGCCACCTTTTACGCGACAGCGGTTTCCATAGAAAACGGCTCTGCCCGGCGTCTCACGGCCTAGGCGATATCCGCTCCCTCGCCTCCTCCTCTTTAGCGAGCCGCCGCATTGGCGAACGTTAAACAATCAGCCGTGTGACTTAAGGACTATTAAAAGAGGACAAGAAGCGAAGACCGTATACGGTGGACTCCCATGTTGCTCCCTGGAAGGAACAAAACATGCTGCAATGGGCTATATATATAATGCAGCCCAACACTTCCGCGTTCAACTTCCTTGGTCTCAACTGTGCATGTTTCTCGCCTTCCAGGCGAGCAACATGGAGTCCACCGTATACGGTCTTCGCCTCCCGTCCTCTTTTTAATAGTCCTTTGCCGTGTGATGGGATGTAGAACGGAAGTGCACTTAACTGGCAGCTGCGTCAGCGCCACCTAGCCACCCGGCCAACGCATGCACACGCTACGGCATGTTGGAATCACCGAGTCGAGTCTCCTTCCGCGTGGAGCGCTGAATAAAAAGTGAGAAGAACGCGACGGGACTTTTCGGGTTTTCTCTATACAGACCGTTGCCTCGTAAAAGGTGGCCTAAGGCTATTTTTTATAAGAGGCCTTAAATTGATATTTTATATAATCTGACTATTTTCCAAAGTGGTGTGGAGATGACGTGTACATATACTGTATGTATATATGCTGTATATACTATACAAGTTTACTTTTATTTTTTGGATTTATTTCAAAATTAGTTTTTTTCTCCCCACAATTAATTGCTTATGTATTCTCCCCCAATTCCTTGAACACACAGTCGTCGTCCCTCCCCCCCCTCACACATGGGTTGTTGTGTCAGAGATAGGTGCCACTTTTGTCAGCATGTCTGGGTTTTTTTTACGTCGCAACCATTATTTCCCTACTTTTACGTGTTGTCCATTTTCATATCCCCGAGTCAAGAGTTTTAAGTAAACTATGAGATATATTGTCATCATTTAATAGTCCCTTTTTTTTATTTGAGATGAACAGAAGTATTGTTCCGTGTGTTTCTCAGTGAACAGAGCGAGAGTTTTAAACGTGATTTTATATGCAGGGATGTAGGCTGGCGGACACGGGTTGAACAATTTCAGCTTCACCGCTGAAACGATGATTCCTGAAAGTGAATAACATTCTTTGATCAAGTCCCATTCCAGTTTGTGTCTAGAAACTATAATGCAAAGCATAATGCTAGGGAATGAGTGCAAAAATGTGTGTTTTTTGTTTTGTTTTTTGTTTTCCTTTCTCCACGTTATCCAATCTGTATATATTCTAAACTATGTGGGGAGAAATCTAAAACTATGCTGGATACTGTAAATCAGTCTCTCTCTCTAGAGTTTGATTTTTCTATTGTGACCAAACGTAAAACGCTTTTTTTTTTCTCTGCAAGTAAATGTGCAGAAATGTGTAAAGCCTTTTAAAAACCTTGCAATATTTGTAGGGTGCAACTTTGCAAGAAAATGATAAATTCCTTCTGGGAAATGCTTTTTAAGCCTCTTGGTTTTTCTCAGTGATTTGCCACGTTTTGAAATCTGTATACTTTGCATATAGCCTATACAACGTTTTGTTTGTGTTGAACAAATCCTATTCGCGGGAGAGGGGAGAGAAGTTTCACAATGTCTGGATTGAAAAGCTGTTACTGGATTATTTTTTTCAGAAGCCGCATCGTATCAATACTATCTACATTTTAACCCATTTTGACCTGAGATCAGATTCTAAAAATGTCTTCTACATCCTGACAGTTTTCTAGAAAAGCGATGTTTCTATGTCAGTGGTTCTTCGATAAAAAAAAAAATTGCAGACCTACAAGCTCGTAGCTTGAGCTTGTAGATCTGCTATTTTTCAATAGCTAAAGCATAGCATAATGCTAACACCAAAATGGGTTAAATTGAAGAATTCATCCCGACAAATACAATCTATTGGGTTCAGTCGGGTTCTGTTGATTGAGGTCTGAAATGGTTTGTTGACGGGGAGGGTCTATCACAAACTGACATATTTACATTTGAAATAATATTTCAAGAGACACTTGAACTCGGTTGAAATGATGTCTGGGTTATGGTAGCATTAGCCTCGTGATTATAAACGAAAGGGGCAATGTTTGTATTTTAATTTCAGTCTGGAAGATTACAGCACACATGGAACAGGGGGAACTAATCAAAATATCCGTTTTTTTTTGCCAAGCTGTTCCTAGTTTTTGACTGAGCCCTTCCCTTCTTGGTCAGTGTAAATTCTCAATTTATGGCCTGGAAGGGATCAAAGCGGTTCAAAGCTGCCATAACCCATTTAGTCCTGAAAAAATGTCTTCTAATGACTAATTCATGACAGTTTTCTGAAAAACCACATGTTTCTATATCAGTGGTTTTCAATATTTCATCTCAAGGACCCCAAAAATGATATGTAATTGGCCGCTGACCCCCATCTGTCGGTTTGAGTTGAAAACTTTCACTTTGAAAGAATATATTTTCAAAGATTTGTGCCACATTTTCAAGATTTTTCAAAAATAGCAGATCTACAAGCTCATAGCGCAGCACTCGTGCCACGCTATGAGCTTTTAGATCTGCTATTTTTCATTAGCTAAAGTTTAACATAATGCTTGAAACACCAAAAGGGGTTCCCGCCGAGAAGGATAATACTGATGTCATCTCCATCTATTGAAACCAAAGAGCCTAGATAGCTTCCATGAATTGTTTTATAGCGCTTAGCAGCAAGTAGAGTAAAAAAAAACCCTGTGTAGGAAAAATCAATAGCTCCCAGACTTCAGAAAGAATGTTAACTAAATGAATGTAGCAAGGCGGCAAATGCAATTCTAATTATTTTTTATTTCATTTTACTGATTAACAAATCGTGTTATAGGACTTGATAAATATACTGTACATATTTGTGGCAAAGGCTTTAAGAATGAGTTGTGTTATTTGTTCCAGGGTGACAATTAACGATGCAGATGAGTTGAGTGATCACGGACTAGACTTGTTTGTAAACCAAGCAGGTGTGTGCCGTCCCGTTAATTAGCTTCCTGGTGTTGCCATTCATTGTAATGTATCGATCAACATTACGCCTCAATTACGAGCGAGCGAGGGACAATGATGCATTAACCCATTTAGGCCTGACCTCGAAATTAAAAAGAAAACCTTCTAAATCCTCCAGTTTTCTGAAATAAATATTTTCACGGGTTTTTCAAAAATAGCAAACCTACAAGCTCGTAGCGTGCCACCGAGTGTCGCGCTATGAGTTTGTAGATCTCCTATTTTTCAATAGCTAAATTACATTGTTTAAATTGTTTAAAACACCAAAAGGGGGTTCCCGCCCAAACCGGTGGCTCTCAGTGGTTTCTGTCGGGACACAAGGCAAACGCAAAGCCAAAAATGATAAAATAACGGCTTATTTAAAAAAAAATCACATAATTGCACCGACAAATGGACAAGGAACATACTTTGAGAAGAGTAAAACTAAAGAGGGGAGGGGGGGGGGCAACAGGCCAACAGCACACACACCAAGCCCCGCTCCTGCTCGACCTCGGAACTCCTTATATGGTCAGCACACTCTATATATATATATAGTAGGGAGGATTATCACAACGACAAAAATATAAGTGATATTTGAATTAAGTGAAATCATTGAATATACCTTTAAAGGAGAATGCCATGCTATAGAAGGCTTTCTTACCTTTATTTGTAGTTGTTACGTCACCACCAAAGAGGTCCAGGTGTTATTTTGTGCAAAACCTCCTTATTGGCTATTTCCCCTAATATAAGCCCTAAATTAATTTAATGGGAATTGAATGGAGCTATGGGGTGCTGTGCTAATTCGCTTATTTCCATCGCTATTTTTATTTTATTTTGTATATATCCTCTCTTCATAATTTAAATAATATCCCAAGCAGCACACTTTACTACTTATTTCGATGGAAATAAGCGAATTAGCATAACACCCCATAGCCCCATTCAATGCAATGCAATTCATTGAGGGCTTATGCTAGGGGAAATAGCCAATAAGGAGTTTTTGCACAAAAAAACACCTGGATCTCTTTGGTGGGGACGTAACAACTACAAAGAAAGGTAAGAAAGCCTTTTAGTATGGCATTCTCCTTTAAGTGGCTGCAATACATTTGACTCGTGTTATACTAACTCTTAAAACAACGACGAGTCCCAATTAAGCCATGGCATTCCACTAATACCTCCTCGAAGCCTCGAGAAGAACTATATATATAACAGCTGAACTCCAAAGCACCTTGGGCTCCATTTTCGTCACCGCTAAACCCCTTATCCCTAAACTTCTTTGCCTTTTTTTACTATTTTGAAAAAACATTTTTGAAAAGTTCAACTAGCCAATCTACATTGACACATTGTGAACTTGTAGACTGGCCATTTTAACCATTCAAATTATTTTTGCAAAATAGTAAAAAAGAAAAATGAAAAAAGGCAAAGAAGTTTAGGGATATTAAAGGGGTTTAGCGGTGATGAAAATGGAGCCCCTTGGGCTCTATCCCAGTGTTAAACCCCTTATCCCTAAACTTATTGTCTCCACCAGGCCGAAGGCATGGAGGGAGAGTATGTTTTGCACTCTGTCCGTCCGTGTGTCTGTCCGTGTGTGTGTGTGTGTGTGTCCGTCCGTCTGTCCGTGAGCAGCTAATCTCGGCCACCGTTAACCTGGTCGATGCCAAATTTTGCACACACACTCCCTGGATGCCAACGATGAACCTCTGCCCCAAACTTTCCAGAACAGCCTGTTATAGCGCCACCAGGAGGCCGCTTTGTGCAAAACAAGTTTTTGCACAGCACACCTACAGATTTTGTCCAAACATCACGCAAATTGGTACACAGTCTCTCTAGAGCCATTCAACCAAACCGGTCTTTCAGATTTCTCAGACTCCATCCTGATTGGTTAAGATTGGCTTCCAAAGTTCACAGGAGTGCTCAGTTTCAAACAAAATGCTGCAAATCATGAACACATCGCGTGATTTCCGTGAAATTGTGCACCCACATTCCCACTAGGCCGAGGACAAAATGCCACATGAACAATTTCAACTCAGCCTCAAGGTGGCGCTATAACTGGCCGAAAAGTGTTTTACCTCTAACTGCACGGATCTGTGGATAACCTGGTGGAGACCTGTGCCCAGAAGGGCACTTTTTTTTTTACTATTTTGAAAAACATTAAAATTAGCCAATCTACATCAACACACTGTGAGCTTGTGCTATGCAGATCGGCTATTTGAACTATACCGGTATTCTAAAATGTTTTTATTTTTATTTTATTGTAAAGGCAAAGAAGTTAAAGGATAAGGGGTTTAGCACTGGGCCCCTATAGGGCTCCATTTTTGTCACCGCTAAACCCCTTATCCCTACATTTCTTTGCCTTTTTTTTTCTTTTTTTTTTAACTATTTTGAAAAACATTTTTTAATAGTTCAACTATAGCCAATCTACATTGACACGCTGTGAGCTTGTAGACCGGCCATTTCAACTACTCAAAAATGTTTAGCAAAATAGTGGGAAAAAAAAGGGCAAAGAAGTTTAGGGATAAGGGGTTTAGCGGTGACGGAAATGGAAATGGAACCCCTAATGTACGGAGTCCTTTTTTAAAATTATATGAATACCACAGCTCCTACCTTTAGCACTTTGCAGTGCCTGTACTCTGCTGTCATATCCCTCTTTGTCAATTCCGTTGAGAAGTTGTGGGACTGAGAGCCACACGTGTTTTCACATGTCGCTATACCGTCGTAACACGCCTATAACTCACTTCTTCTGGTCAAATTTGACATTTTTGCCTCAGTCTACTCTCCTAACACTGCCACAGTCATTGGACATTGTGCCTTAACTGCTCATGTCCTAAGCCAATCGGAATGCTCGTTACATCTCCCACAATAACTTTGGGAGATGCCTGAAGAAGGTCTTTGACCGAAACGTTGCTTTAACCCATTCTGACCTGAGATCAGATTCACACGAGGTTTCCGCCGGACACACACTGGTCTGATGAACCCATTCTGACCTGAGATCAGATTCTAAAAAATGTTAGTCGCTCTTCGATTTTTCCAAAATAGCAGACCTACAAGCTCGTATCGCGCCACTCGGTGGCGCGATATGAGCTTGTAGATCTGCTATTTTTCAATAGCTAAAGCATAACATAACCTGCCTATACGCACCCGTCTCTGAGCCGGTCAGGTGTAGTTGCGTAAGACCTTTTTGCCTAAAATGACTTGGGCAGGAAGTGCTTTAAGATGCCTTTTTACTTGGGCAGAAATGATTTTGAATGTAACAAGCTTTCTGATATAGGCTGAGAGAACTTATGAATCGGCAGTGTCAAGGTATACTGCCACATTATCCAAAGAGCCCCTATAGCGCACGTTTCCGGCTGCGCACAGCTTCAAAACCGGGTTTTTAGACAGCTGGTGGATGGAAAAGAAGCTCCATACTTCCACGGATGACTTGCGCGACGGCCAGAGTCCCGGAAGCGCTCGCCGCTCTCCTCCGCGGAGGTGAAGCTTAATTCCCATCCACCAGCTGTCTAAAAACCAGCTGCGCACACGCATCACAGCTTCATCTGTCCACGGCGCAAAACCGCTTTGCGCCGCGGTGTGGAAAGGGCTTTAGGAGAGCAGAGTTGGGCATATATAGAGGGTATGCGCCTGACATCATCGTACCTGGAAGTTATGCGGGAACGCCCACTGAGTGGCAAAAAACTACTTTCTGGCCTTGACAGCCCCCATACATCCAAAAAACAAAACAGTCTGATTGCATTAAAACAATGTTAAGCTCACCAACATTGCAGCTGTACGAAAAGCTTGAATTATCCTCTATCTGCAAAGTTTTTGTTTCATAAAAACTACTTTCCACGTGGGCAGAAGACGGCCAGGGGAGCGAGCTTGTCTCCTCAAACCACGTGACTCCCATTGATGATGACCGCGACCTGAGATCAGATTCTAAATATGTCTTCTACATCCTGACAGTTTTCTGAAAAGGCCATGTTTCTATGTCAGTCGTTCTTCGATTTAAAAAAAAATAGCAGACCTACAAGCTCGTAGCGCTTTTTTTAGATTTAGAATCTATTTCTTTCAGGAAATTAAGAAAACTGCATTTGAAAACAAAGCAATTCCGTTTTTTTTGCCGTGACGTAAGTGCCCCCTCCAGAGGGTCCTATACTGTTTGTGTCTCCATAGAGTTATACTGTGTCCCCATAGAGTTATACTGTGTCCCTCCGTCGGAGCGGTGTTTGAACCCATCTGAGACTAGAACAACCATGCACTAAAGTCTCATTTTACCGCTTTCCTTGCAACGACAAAGCTACCGCTCTCCCAAATATGGTCGTGACAGGGGAGAGGTGGTGGAGTTGGTTGCTTTAGCACAGTGGTTCCCAAACGTCATGTCAAGGACCCCCAAATTGACACTAATTAGCCCACGGACCCCCATTAGAAAATATATGCCGGGGACATGCCATATGAGAAGATTTGCACGGCTCTAAGCTGTGATTCTCAACCCGTTTAATTTCAAGGACCCCCCAGTTTGACATGCATTAGTCTATACGGCCTCCCGTTTAATGGCATTTCTATCTCTGCGACCCCCAATTTATATTGTAAAATCAATGCTAATTTAACTCTGAGAGTGTACAAATGGAACCATTTGTACACTCTTGAGGTACAGACCCACAAGGGTTAATTTGGTTCCAAACTATATAATTTAGCTGGGGACCCCCTGGAACTCCCTCAAGGACCCCTGGGGGTCCCCGGACCCCACTTTGGGAACCACTGCTTTAGCAGACAGTTTAAGGGTCCAATGGAGTTAAGAGGTTTTGACCAAAGCATTTTCTTTCTTCCCAAATTGGTACAATATATTCGAAACAACTCACAGACGTAAAGGGTGTTCAATAGCACTGATTTATGCAACAACAACAAAAAAATCAAAAAGGGAGTTAGGAGGTTTCCTCCCGACAGCAACGATATGATATATTTTATTATTATTATTATTATTATTACAGAATCAACTGTATTATTATTATGGTCATGACTCACCAGGACCCTGGATGACTTAACTGTAGGCTTTAAATAATTCATATAAATATCTTTCTAAATCTCTATGGGACGAAAACCACACCCACTGCTATGTCCTATACAGGCCTAACTACCAGTCAAAGTGTGGAAAACGTCCAGGTTAGAGGCAGAGAAACGCATACAGCAGGCTAAGCTCTGGAACAACCTCCCCCCCCCCCCATATTAGAGCTGCTCAAACAATTAACATGTTCAAATCCCTTCTTAAAACGCGCCTTTTTTCCCTGGCTTTTAATGTGAACTGATTTTAACCTTTTTAGGCACTGTGTTTGGTCAACTTCGGTTGTGATATAACGTGCTATATAAATAAAGGTTGATTGATTGATTGTTATTCTGCATCAGATGAAGATTGTTTAGGAGGAGTTTATTTATCATTTATTTGTGGTGGTACTTCCATTTCTAGGTTGCGGTTTCCATGCGGACAGAGAGCAGGGCTGCACAAGGCAATCGAGTCTAGATCGGCACAGACCTATAAGAGTATATATGAATAGAGACGGCACCCGGAGGAAACCCTGAGGCCAAATGGACATAGTGGCCGAATTTGCTATTGCAGCTCGAGCCAGCGCTGGTCCGTTGACTATCATTGCACACGTTCATGTTATTGGGGCCATGACACGTGAACGAATGTTTCATACGTGAACGTGCACAAACGGCAGAATGATAGTCAACACGTTCATGTGTTTGGGGCCAATCCATCCCAGAATGCACTCTGTTCCTACACGGAAGGAGGAGTGAAATCGCCTCATGCGCTTTTGAGCAACTTAATGCAAGTGGATGGGAGGAGGAATCCGGTGCCGTCTCTATTCATATATACTCTAAGGCTCAGACTCGCTCTTGAGGGCTTTATAAGCCACTTCCACTTCCACTTCCAAGGCTGCTTGGTTTCGGACGACACTTAATATGGCGCAGCCTCGCATGAACGCGCATATCGAGGGCAAGTGTGTAGGGCGAGTGGCGAGGAGCTGGTTTCAGAAAGGGGGACACACACTGAGGGGACCGTTGGGACGGCTTTGGCAAGTCAAGACTCAAGAGGGCCAAAAAGAACAGTACAGCAAAACATTAACTGCAATACAACATAGCACCACAAGGTGTCATAGAAAATGAACTCTGACAGTGCAGAACAGTCACTTGTGCCACTGAATGCATGCCTGCGCTGTGCATATACCCTCCCTCGGTCATGACCTCAGCCATTTGAAAATACCGGAACCTATATAGCAGCCTGACGGCATGCCGCGATCCCGACAGCCTTTGCCATGTGTCACCCCCCCCCCCCATCTCTCTCCCCATTCAGACTACTTTCAACCTGTCAATAAAGGCAGAAAAAGCCAGAAAGAATATCTTAAAAAATAATATACATTGTGTATATTTGAAAACTGTAAATGGGACATTCTGCAAAATGAGTGCTTTTTGCTACTTTAAGTACTTTTGATGCCAATACCTTTGTACTTTTACTCAAGGGAAATTTGAATACAGGGACTTTTAATCTATTTTAGGAGGTAACCCCTTTTAGTGTTAGCATTATGTTATGCTTTAGTTTAGCTATTGAAAAATAGCAGATCTACAAGCTCATAGCGCGCCACCGAGTGTCGCGCTACGAGCTTGCAGGTATGCTATTTTTGAAAAATCGAAGAACGACTGACATAGAAACATAGCTTTTTCAGAAAACTGTCAGGATGTAGAATAATAATAATAATAATAAAACTTTATTTGTATAGCACCTTTCATGACATGAAATGCAGCTCAAAGTGCTTTACAGAACAATGGAGAATAAAAGAAAAGCAAGGCAACGACATTAAAAAACAAGCAGTAATGCAGTACAGTGAGGACATGAAAAATAAAAAATAAAAGATCAATTAAAGGCAATGTTGTAGAAGTGGGTCTTGAGCTGAGCTTTAAAAATGTCTACAGAGGCTGCCTGACGAAGGTACAGTGGGAGCTTGTTCCATGCCGAAGAAGACATTTTTAGAATCTGATCTCGGGTCAAAATAGGTTAAGGTACTTTTGATACCAATACCTTTGTACTTTGGTACCACTGACAGATTGTTGGCTTTGCAGAGGACATTGTTACCTGAGAAAGGCAGCAGATCAAGTTCTAACCCAATGAAGTAGTTTTTTTATTTTTTGGCAAAGGCTCCAGGCCTTTTGTCTCCAGGCATTTAACATGTTCCCTTGTTGATGAACATTGCTGGGATTACTGTGCGATGTGACAATGACACATGAGTCCAAGACAAGTAGCTGCATGATGAGTGGTTAATTAATTACAGGCACGCACGGCAGCATTTGACCCATTTAGGCATGACCTCAAAATTTAAAAACATTCTTCTAAATCCAGGCACTGGGCACTGGGTGGGGAGGCACTGGAGGGACACTGGGGAGGCACTGTGGGGGACACTGGGGAGGCACTGGGTGGGGAGGCACTAGTGGGGACACTGGGGAGGCACTAGGACACTGGGGAGGCACTGGGTGGGGAGGCACTGGGGGGACACTGGGCAGACATTGGGGAGGTACTGGGGAGGCACTGGGGGGGACACTGGGCAGACAGAGTTGGGACAGAGTAAAAAAAAAAAAAAGGATTGGCGCCCCAGGCGGCTGCATAGTAGACAGGGCTGTGCATGCCAGACACCATGCGGGACAGGGTGTGTCAATGTCTGGGACGGCTGAAAAGTATTATATTATATACGTATATTATTCGAATCGTCCCAGTCTACGGCCACTGAAACGTGGGACTGTCCCGTGATGCACCGCCACCCACGCACGCAAAGCTACGTCCCATAGTCTACGGCCACTGAATCAAAGCTACGTCCCAGTCTACTACAGCCACTGAATCAAAGCTACGTCCCATAGTCTACGGCCACTGAATCAAAGCTACGTCCCATAGTCTACGGCCACTGAATCAAAGCTACGTCCCATAGTCTACGGCCACTGAATCAAAGCTACGTCCCATAGTCTACGGCCACTGAATCTGCAGAAGAGGAAGAAAGAGCTACCAGGAAGTGAAAGCACACATTCCACCACACACACACACACACACACACACACACACACACACTCTGCAGGTTGTGCACACAGCTATCAGATTATGATTTATGATATGTATAGTATACTGTGTCAGAAATGTATCACTATTGCCAACAGTCAGCACGCACATGTACGCGCACACACACACACACACACACACAGGTAGGCCTATATATGTTATCTGTCTGTTTCTCAGTGTGCGGCTGGCGGCGGCTAGCTGTGGCGCCAAAGGACTTTCCGGATGTCGTGAGAAGGAGAGCTGTAGGGAGAACACATGCCACAAGAACTAGCACAACAGGCCTGGGCCGTGGCTCAGCGGTCCAGGCACCTTGGCTGGTAGTTTACCCAGGGTAACTGGACTAAGCTCAAGAACTTGTTTACAGCCAGGCCCTGCTCATAGAACATTTCATGGTAGGGGTTCAATGCCTTGCTCAAGGGCTAACTAACGAACTAGCGACCTCCCGATATCAAGACCGCTCCGCAAACCGTTCGTCCACCGCTGCCACGGGTTCGACTCCCATTAAGTCCCATAGTAACAACCAGCGCCCAGTGCCTCCTCCATATTGGTGTGATGACGCAACTTCTGGTTGCTCTCTAAAAACATTAAAAGGTAATTTTCATTCTATTCTACTAATATTATCCTTCTACAGGACTGGTCTGTGTTGAACAGCGAAAAGGTATTATAAATATGCATGCTACTTTAATTATTTACTCATTATATGTATCATTATTCATGAATGGATCAAAGCTGAAATGACTTTAGTAACATATTCATTCAGGCTATAAGTATATGATGTGCCTGAATGTGTGTGGGCGTGGCCTATGCGTGTAAACGTGCGTCCACAATTGAATTCAGATTTCGGTGCAATGGAAAGGAAAGAACTACATCCATTATAAAGCATTATTGTTTGATATAAGCCTTATACATGAAACCTTTCTCCCCAGACAGCGCCCATTATACTGTACGCCTATAGATAATAGCACACAAAAGCCTTAACCCATTCTGACCTGAGATCAGATTCATACGAGGTTTCCACTGGACATACACTGGTCTGATGAACCCATTCTGACCTGAGATCAGATTCTATTTTTATTTTATTTATTTATATCGCGCCACTCGGTGGCGCGATATGAGCTTGTAGATCTGCTATTTTTCAATAGCTAAAGCATAACATGATGCTAACACCAAAATGGGTGCCCGCCCAGAATGGGTTAATGTGAAACAGATAAAAATGCAATAACATTAGACTATATATTTTAGAACAATCTACATTTTGATTATACCAATATTGACTTATTTTTATTGTTACATTATTGACAATTCCATGGGTTGTTGTTGTTGGTTTTTTTTTTTTTTTGCAGTCTATGATAATAATGTAACATTATTTGGGTGATCAAGCCAGGCCAGCCTAAACGGCTATATAACCGGTTATCATGTGCCCGAAGACTTTGCTCACCCGATTTAATAAATAACACACACACTCGCACGCACACACACACACACACACACACACACACGTACACAAAGGACTTTCCGGATGTCGTGAGAAGGAGAGCTGTACTAGCACAACAGAAACATGCTTTGACATAACAATAATTTTGTAAATATTAAAATGTTCCCCTTACGCACAAGATCGGTATCGGCCGGGCATGAGAAAAACAATCTGTGATCGGGATCGGTCCCAAAGAATCTGGTCGGAACATCCCTACCCAAAATCAAGGTTATAATAGTTAACTAAAACTAACTAAAAAAACTAAAACTAGACTAAATAAAATAATTTTAGTTAACTGAAACTAATACAAACTAAAAATAAATTAAAAAACGATAACTAAACTGAAACTGTATTGTGTGTCCTCAAAACTAACTGAAATTATAGACAAAATAACCCTTAGTTTTTATCAATATATATGCCTTTCGGATATTTATAGTTTTACGGCAGTTTTCAGCACCGTACGGCAGCATGTAGCCACGCTAACCCTAACCCACAAATAAACCAAAGTACGAAAAAAAGTAAAACTGAACTAAAACTAAACTAAACTAAACTAAACTAAACTAAACTAAACTAAACTAAACTAAACTAAACTAAACTAAAACTAAGCATTTCCACCAAAATAAAAACTAGCAAACCCGCTCTAAAAACGAACTAAAACTAAACTGAATTAGAAAAAAATATGTCAAAACTAACTCAAACGGCCCAGGCCGTAGCGTAACGGTCTGGGCATCCAGTCGCAGTGTGCCGCGGGTTCGACTCCCGGACCCGACACGGCCTTTACTGCATGTCATCCCCCCATCTCTCTCCCGTTTCCTGTCAGCCTACTGTCTGTCCCTTCAAAAATCAATAAAAGGCGTAAGCCGCAAAAAAATATCTTACAAAAAAAAAAAAAGGTGGTGTCCGTCCTGAGACAGGCCTTAGATGTGACTATATACTGGCAGGTGTCCGTCCTGAGACAGGCCTTAGATGTGACTATATACTGGCAGGTGTCCGTCCTGAGACAGGCCTTAGATGTGACTATATACTGGCAGGTGTCAGTCCTGAGACAGGCCTTAGATGTGACTATATACTGGCAGGTGTCCGTCCTGAGACAGGCCTTAGATGTGACTATATACTGGCAGGTGTCCGTCCTGAGACAGGCCTTAGATGTGACTATATACTGGCAGGTGTCCGTCCTGAGACAGGCCTTAGATGTGACTATATACTGGCAGGTGTCAGTCCTGAGACAGGCCTTATAGATGTGGCGTTATGCATGTTCCATGTTTGGGGATTTCAATAATTGGGTCTTTTATCAGTACAGTTGCAAGAGAGAAAGGGCCACTACTGAGGTGAATGGGTGCACATCATACGTCACATTATAGGTTATTACGGGACATAGTTGTGGTTTCCATGAAGGTGCGGTGCTGCCGTCTATGTTGATGAGAAAGTATGCAGATTAAACGATGCGTACATGATGAGTGACTAATGAAAGGCCTGGCAGGATTTAAAGGAATGCAGTGTCACAGTAGTCTGATGCAGGATCAAGGGTCTCCATGAATTATGCTTGTTGCGTGTTATTATAATGTAGTTCTTATTGTTAATGTTGGACACTTTGTGGTCTACTTTGTAGGCCGACTACTCTTGCTCCTGGACACACTGGGCACGTTTTTTATTACAGTAGATAGATAGACGGCTTCTCAGCTATTTGAGGACAGGAGGCGACAGGATCAAGTTCTTCAAGCTAAACGAGTTTTGTGTTTGTCAACGTACTGTAGCTTACAGTAAATAGTTGTGGTTTCTGCATGCCGTGAGAAAGCATCTCACGCCCACTCGACTGAGCGCACTGGAGGCTCTCAGAGTCTGACGATCAGGCTAAAAGTATGCAGATTAAATGATACCCGAGAGTCACAATACATGATGAGTGACTAATGAAAGGCCTGGCAGGATTTAACCCATTTAGACTGAGCTTCTCTTCTTCCCAGCTAAGTCCTGCCCTATGCAGGAGCTAACTATTTCCGTAGACAACGCCCTGGTAACGTCTGTCCCAACAGCCAGGAATCTTGGTGTTGTCCTGGACAGTCAGCTCTCGTTCAAACCTCACATCACAGCTGTCACTCGATCCTGTAGGTTCACACTCTATAACATACGACGAATTAGACCGTTCCTCACCCAGGAATCAGCCCAGCTCCTAATCCAGACAACAGTCTTATCAAAACTCGACTACTGTAACTCCCTCCTTACTGGCCTACCAGCATGTGCACTTAAGCCTCTCCAGCTGATCCAAAATGCAGCAGCTCGCTTGGTCTTCAACCAGCCAAAATTCTCACATGTCTCCCCCCTGCTCCGCTCCCTCCACTGGCTCCCGGTCGCTGCCCGCACAGAATACAAAACTCTGATGCTGGCATTCAAAGCAACCAAAGGTATGGCTCCCCCATATCTTACAAGTATGATTGAACCCTACAAACCCTCCCGCGCACTCAGATCAGCCAACGCAGGGAAGCTGGAAGTACCCTCACTAAAAACGCCGGGACAACGCTCCACACGTCCCAAACTCTTCTCCCTTCTGGCTCCAAAACTGTGGAATGCACTTCCCATTGCAGTCAGAACTGCAGCATCACTCCCAATCTTCCGCCGTAGCCTGAAAACCCACCTTTTCAGACTCCATCATGGCCCTTAGCACTTACCCTAAACCCTTAGATAGCATTTCTGTTGGATTATATAGCATTTGATACAGACTTATAGCATGTTATGTAGACAGCACTGTAATTGTATTGTATGTAGTCATAGCACGCCATAGTACACATATATAGCATAGTAGTAAAGATGTATAGTTTATATGTATAGTGTATGTATAGTTTCACTATATAAATATTCCACTGTTACTTTCTTAGCTTACGCATGTTTCATGATAAATGCTTTTTATGTGATGTATTCCCATGCTTTGTTCTTGCTTAAATGTAAGTCGCTCTGGATTAAGAGCGTCTGCTAAATGCCTAAATTGTAAATTGTAAATTGTAAGTTCGATTCTACAAATGTCTTCTAAATCATGACAGTTTTTCTGAAAAACCCTCATGTTTCAGTGGTTGTCAAAAAATGTAATTTCAAGGAGCCCCAATATCATCTGTATTTGGCCGCCGACCCCCATCTGAAAATATGTCGTTCCAGGGACCTTCCAGAAGCAAAGATTTGAGTTAAAAACGTTCGCTCTGAAATATATTCAAAGATTTGAGGCACATTTTCACGATTTTTCAAAAAATAGCAGACCTACAAGCTCGTAGCGCGGCACTCGGTGCCACGCTACGAGCTTGTAGATCTGCTATTTTTCAATAGCTAAAGTATAACATAATGCTTAAAACACCAAAAGGGGTTCACGCCCAGAATGGGTTGGAATGCAGTGTCACAGTAGTCTGATGCAGGATCGAGAGGGTCTCCATGAATTATGCTTGTTGCGTGTTATTATAATGTAGTTGTTATTGTTAATATTGGACACTTTGTGGTCCATGTACTACTACAGACATGTTGATGATCCCTGTTCGGCACATACAAACAACACAACGTTCACTGGAGCAGTGGACCTTGTTTTGGTTCAAAACAAGGTTTCGAGTGTCGCAGACCCGAGTGTCGCAATTCCCAATGCATTTTTCCCCATATACATTTCAAAAAGTATTAATTTAAAGACCTTTTAAGCGTCGTACAAAGCCAACTCGAGTTGTGACAATTCATGACAACAAGTATAAAAGGTAGGTGGTTAGTGCACATCCTTAGGCAAGCGATGGATACCATCTCCTCCAGAGGTCTCACAATAGGCAGAAGATCTGGTCGTCAAAGTCAGAAGTGGCTGACCGACCTTGACTACGCGGATGACATCGCACTGTTTGCTGAACACATAAACTCTGCTCAAGAGCTTTTAACATCACTAGAAGTGTCAGCAGCCAAAGTTGGCCTATTGCTTAATGCCAAAAAGACAGAATGCCTGCTTCTGAATGAAGACTCTGTTCACCCAACCATCCGCTCCATGGACAGCAGTGACATCAAACAAACTGAGGATTTCAAATATCTTGGATCATACGTAGTCAGTAGCAGAAAGGACTTCCTGACAAGGAAAGGACAGGCCTGGAGTGATTGTAATAAGCTACATCTTATATGGCAGTCAGACATCTCAAGAGCTACCAAGATCAACCTGTTCAAAGCCTGTGTGGAAAGTATCCTTCTCTATGGTGCCGAAACATGGACAATGAATAAGGAGTTTCGGGATCGTCTTGACGGAACATACACAAGACTCCTCATGCGTGTCCAGAACCTCTCATGGAAGGACCATCCCACAAAAGCTCAGATTTATGGAGGCACCCCCCCCCCCCCCATCTCAGTTGTGGTGGCAGAAAGAAGACTCCGCTTTGCTGGACACTGCCACAGAGCAAAAGACCAGGTCATTTAGGATATTCTTCTGCGGAGACTACCCTGCCCATCAAGAGGAACACGACCTCTCACTTTTCCAGATGTTCTGAGTAGGGACACAGGACTGACTGTGAATGAACTTGGTGTGGCAATGAGCAACAGAGACCAGTGGAAGCAGCTTGTGTCGCAGATCTCGAGGGCACTCGAAGGATGATGATGAGCTTTTACAGAGGCCAGTTTCGAATTGCAGCCATCCGTAGGTGCCCTTTGAGAGCGGTTTTGAAGGAGTCAAGGGATTCACATGTCTTAATGACTGTTGGTAGGGCGTTCCACATTTTGGTGGCATAGGAGCGAAAATAATTTAGTCCCTTGTTTGTGCCGAATCTGGGTTGTACATGGTTTGTTGCACTCCCTCTGGTGTTGTGGGTGTGGACTTCGTTTACATTAAGGAAGTATTTAGACAGGTACATGGGTATCTTGGTGGTGTATCGAATCTTGTGGAACAGACCCATTGCAAGATGCTGTACTCTGTCGTCGACCCTAAGCCATCCCAGCCTGTCAAAGTGGGCAGGGGTGAGGTGGGTTCGGGGGGTGAGGCCAAGTAGGTGCCTGACCAGTTTGTTTTGGGAGGTCTGGAGCCTTGTTTTAAGGGCCTTTGAGGTGCTGTGGTACCAAGAGGTGGATGCATAGTCAAAGAAACCTTGTACGAGGGCTCCTGTTAAGGTCTTCAAGGTGTTTTTGCTGACCAGTGAGGAGATCCTGTAAAGGAATCTTGTTCTTTGATTTACTTTTTTGATTACGTTGGTGGCCATTTTATCACCGGAAAGATTGGCCTCCAGGATGGAACCTAGGTAGGTAATTTGATATTTTCGTGTGATAATATTGTCACCCACTCTAACCAAGAAGCCATCTGCCTTGCTGAGTTTACTATTTGATCCGAAGAGGATGGATTCAGTTTTTCCCAGGTGTAAGGATAGTTTGTTATCAGCGAGCCAGGTGCAGATTCTACCGAGTTCAGAGCTGAGGGTCTTTTCAACCTGCAGTTTGTTCCTGTCCGAGACCAGCAGTGCTGAGTCATCTGCGAACAGGAACAAGTTGCAGTCACAAGCTGAAGTCATGTCGTTAACATAAATTAGGAACAGTAAAGGCCCTAGTATGCTTCCTTGTGGGACGCCACAGCTCACTGGGAGGGGAGGGGACAGTGTTCCGTTCACCTCCACCATCTGTTCTCTCCCCTCCAGGTAGGATTGCATCCAGCTCACTGATGTGCTATCAAAACCAATAGCTTTAAGCTTGTTAACCAGTATGGAGTGGTTCACGGTGTCAAAAGTCTTTTGGAGGTCCAGCATGACCATGCCGCAGTATTTTCCAGCATCCACCTCGTGTTTGATGTGATCGCTCAAATAGAGGAGGCATGTGTCAGTGACACATGAAGGCTAACATTCAAGATTAATGGTTCTCTGGACATAGGCCAGTAAAGCCATCAAGATTAATTGTCTCCACCAGGCCGAAGGCATGTGGGGAGAGTATGTTTTGCACTCCGTCCGTCCGTGTGTCCGTCCGTCCGTTTGTGTGTCCGTCCGTCCGTGTGTCCGTGAGCAGCTAATCTCGGCCACCGTTAACCCGCTCGATGCCACATTTTGCACACACACTCCCTGGATGCCAACGATGAACCTCTGCCCCAAACTTTCCAGAACGGCCTGTTATAGCGCCACCAGGAGGCCGCTTTGTGCAAAACAAGTTTTTGCACAGTACACCTACAGATTTTGTCCAAACATCGCGCAAATTGCTACACAGTCTCTCTAGAGCCATTCAACGAAACGGGTCTTTCATATTTCTCAGACTCTATCCTGATTGGTTAACATTGGCTTCCAAAGTTCACAGGAGTGCTCAGTTTCAAACAAAATGCTGCAAATCATGAACGCATCGCGTGACTTCCGTGAAATTGTGCACCCACATTCCCACTAGGCCGAGGACGAAATGACACATGAACAATTTCAACTCAGCCTCAAGGTGGCGCTATAACTGGCCCAAAAGTGTTTTTACCTCTAACTGCACGGATCTGTGGATAACTTTGTATGCCAACTCTCCCTAGAGGCCAAGGAAAAACCTTTGCCTGGAATTTTTCACATCTGCTCTTTATAGCGCCACCAGGAGGCCGACATATGTAAAACACATTTTCTATTATTACTCCTTCAGATTTTATCCAAATTTCACGCAAATCAGTACACATGATCTCCATAGTCATGTGATCAAGACAGGTTTTTTTGATTTCTCATATTCCATCCTGATTGGCCACGATTGGCTCCTACACTTTTCAGGAGTAGCCCGCTTTGTACAAATCGCCACAACTCCTCAACGCAGCGTCCGATTGCCATGAAACTGTGCACGCATATTCCCACTAGGCTGAGGAAGAAATGCCACTTGACAGTTTTCAACAGCCTGATGGTGGCGCTACAACAAGCCAAGTCGTGTCATGCACTCGCACACACACACACACACACACACACACACACACAACCGGTCGATGCCAAATTTTGCACACACACTCCCTGGATGCCAACGATGAACCTCTGCCCCAAACTTTCCAGAACGGCCTGTTATAGCGCCACCAGGAGGCCGCTTTGTGCAAAACAAAAACATTGTACCTGCATCCCTCCAACACCAACCTCCGCCCCAAATCTTCCTCAACAGCCTGTTATAGCGCCACCATGAGGCCACAACCTGACCTGCCCTGGTGGAGACCTGTGCCGATTGGCACTTTATGTAGTTTAATTTAAAGTGGACGAACCCAGATAAAAGACAAATACAGAGAAGTATACTTCATGCACAAGACCAAGATAAATATCAAAAAGAATAGAATAGAATAAAGAGTCAGCATGCAGTTCAGTTCACACAGGGGAATCTGATTGTTAAGTCCTTGCTCACTATTTACAGGAAGGCAGATAACTCATAGTCCTCATTTAGTCCATGGGGTTGTAGTGTGCAGAGGGTGCCTCCCTTCTTAGGAGGAGGTTGTGGATATCTCCACCTCTCCGAGGTAACTGCACCCTCTCTATGCCGACATATCGGAGCGATGCCACAGCATGGCCCATTTTATTAAAGTGTTTTTGGGATTGGTGTTTCTGATGTTGGATCTATGTTCAGTAATACGTGTTTTTAGGGCTCTACTGGTTTGTCCCACGTATGAGAGGCCACACGGGCACGTCAACATGTATGTTATATGTTATATATGTGATTTTGATGGCCTTGCCTGTGTGTGGATGGTTGAACGTGTCACATCTGGTGGTGAAGTTACACTGTGCACAGGATCCACATTTGAAATTGCCTGTAAGGACATTTTTGTCCAGGAAGGTACGAGGTGTTTGGGGGTTATGATCAGATCTCACCAACATCGATCTGATGTTTGGTGCCCGCTTTTGTATACTATCTGTGGTGGTCCTTCGTACGCTGATTTAAAAGCGTTATCAGATTGGATAATGTGCCAGTGTTTGTTTAGGATGTTATCCATTTCTTTTCCCTGTGGTGAGTAAGTCAAGAAGCACATGGGTCTTTTCTTTTGTGATTTGTGTTTGGTTTTTGTACTGAGACACTCTGTCTGAGAGATATGATTAACCTTGTCTTTAGCCTCCTGGGTCTATTGGTCTGGGTATCCTCTCTGTGTGAACCTTACTGACATATGTTGACACTGTTCCTCATAGGCTTCCTCTGTGCTGCATATTCTTCGCACTCTGTTGAACTGACTGACACACCCTCTGCACACTACAACCCCATGGACTAAATGAGGACTATGAGTTATCTGCCTTCCTGTAAATAGTGAGCAAGGACTTAACAATCAGATTCCCCTGTGTGAACTGAACTGCATGCCGACTCTTTATTCTATTCTATTCTTTTTTATATTTATCTTGGTCTTGTGCATGAAGTATACTTCTCGGTATTTGTCTTTTATCTGGGTTCGTCCACTTTAAATTAAATTAATCTTGATGGATTTACTGGCCAATGTCCAGAGAACCATTAATCTTGAATGTTAGCCTTCATGTGTCTCTTACCTGTTCCCTTTGATATTGTTCTGAGTCTCTGACTGACTAATACTATTTGCCCAAAGATTTATTTGATTGCATAATATATGCAATCAAATAAATCTGTATACAAGATCATTTCAGATTTCAGAGAGGGAAGGAAATACTAAATTAACTGTTAACTACATTGAAAAAAATCGCGCGGGCGAGTTGGTAAAGGGGCGAGCCCGCGAGCAGTGCTATGTCACACACACACACACACACACACACACACACACACACACACACACACACACACACACACACACACACACACACACACACACACACACACACACACACACACACACACACACACACACACGCACACGCACACGCACACGCAATGCAGTGCCTGCCTGTGCGTATATCATCGCATGCATGTCATCGCACCATGCGCCCATCAGAATTGCGGCTTTAAATTTCGGAGGTTCTGTTTGGTTGGCGTGGTGTGGTGGGGGGGGGGGGGGGGGGGGGGGGGGGGGGTAGGAAGCGTACCGCCCGCCACTATAAAAGTAGGTTGCAGCAGGTATATTATTTTATGTGATGTATTCCCATGCTTTTGTTCTTGCTTAATGTAAATCGCTCTGGATTAAGAGCGTCTGCTAAATGCCTAAATTGTAAATTGTATAGCCTATAGTGCGACGCATTATACCCTCAACAATCTCTATACTCACCTCACTGTCTCTCTTCTGCTGCTGAGATCGAGGTAATCAACATCTTTGGTTTTTACAAACTGTTTTAGCAGCTGATCTTATTTAATTCACGAATCAGAAGTTTGGTTAATTATATATATATATATAATATATGTATGCTAAAATATCAGATTGCAATATCGAAAGAATATATATATATATATATATATATATATATATATATATATATATATATATATATATATATATATTCTTTCGATATTGCAATCTGATATTTTAGCATACTTCCAATTATAAAGTTTATCCTCTGCTTCGCCCCACATTGCGCACGCTTAGATCGGCTATTTCATTAGTATAGGCTATTAATTGGTATTTATGAAATGTGTTTATTAATTTGTTTGTTTTAAAAATGTATAAAATTCTTTAAAAAAAAACTACATTGAAATAAGAAAACGCATATTTAAACCTTTTTTTTAAATGACTATGGCAGCTCGATCGAGATGGAATGGAACATGAAGCCTATAGGGTCATGGCCACATGACAGCTCAGAAAGAAATATATACATTATGCATTTATATAACATAAAAATAGGAATAAATAAAAACATCTTTTCAGCTATGAGCCTCTGATGAAGGCCAAAACGCGTATAAGCGTTCCTTTTTGATGTGTGTGCCAATAAAGAAATGGAAACAGTCTATAACTTTATGCTTAAATGTTTTATTAATATCGCAATGGAATTTAAGCCCTTTAACATTGTGTGCTATCCGGATACTTCTACCGTAATGTAGCCTATAGGCGCCTATGTATGGCGACGAATTTATTAGGCCACCGAGAGGCTAAAAGCGGGGAAATGTAGCTATAGGCCTACTGCCACGGACGCGCTGCATGCCAAGGACTCACTTCTCCTACTGCGTTTTATTCATGTATTAAAGGTATCTTAAAACAATTGATTTGGCATCATAACATAGTGCGCTGTGCAGAATCGTATACAGATATAGCAGCATGGTGTTGTCTTATAGCGTTTTGCTTTTGTAAAGCGGTCAGCAAAGTTGGACTTCCCCGTCGTTCACCCCCTCTCCTTCCATTCATGAAATGCCACCGGTGGACAGCTGACGTTACTACCTGTCTGACACCAGTACCCAACACCACGTGACCATAGTAACCGTAGCAACCCATCGTTAGCTGTCTAACCGGTAACAAGAAGACTCGCCCCGTTTCTGTTTTTCCTCCCAGAATTTTCCCCAGTGAGAGGGGTGGGAGAGGCTGGAGTCTGGACAGCAGACGGCTGGACTTTGAATTTCTCTAACTATAAACTTTCATGACAGCAGAACAGCCCAAGTACAAATATAATTTATGAAAAGCTACTACAGTGAAGTCTGTTCACAGAAGTTGTTGTAGGATATGTGGGGATTATCTGACGAGGTACCATTTGAGGGGGCAAAACCTTACATATACTAAATAATACTAAATTGTTTATAGGGTCAATATAAGTCAAATAATATAGCCTATTCCGGGAGGAAAAACGGGCAAGCACCGGGGCGAGTAGTCCAGTATTCCTCTAACCTGTCACCAACAGCCATATATACCTTATTGGTGAATTGCATATCATGACCAACAAATACAATAAATCTAATCCTATATATGTTTTGCATTTTGCAGCTTGACCGTTTGCCAACATGACCGTCGTAGTGCCAGAAACGGACTGGACCGCAGATCTGCTGGGCTGCTGTGGTGACTGCAGCGTTTGTCAGTATATCAATAACATGAACACCTCACATTTATTAGCAGTGATTCTAGTCGTTTATTCCCCATAATTATAAATCCCGAAGGTTCCCTGTTGTTCGACCCCGGGATCCGGCGACCAAAATACTTTCTAATTATTCTGGATAACACTAATTTAATCTCATCAGTACAGACGGGCCACTTAGCATGCATATATATATATATATATATATATAATATATATATATATATATATATTTTTTTTTTTTTTCTTTACGAGAAAAATGCTGTGAGCTTTGTCAGGTGCTATGATATTGATATTGATATTGATTGATTGATTGATTGATTGATTGATTGATTGATTCTTTATTGCAGACTCAGAGGAATCCGCATATCACAGTACAGAACAGCAACACAATAGATAAAAAGAATAATAATATAGAAAGAAATATATACAATAAAAAGTGTTCCACCATATTCAGTTTCGAACATACAGACAAGTTGGCCAATGGTTCCACAGTCTGGAGGAGAACCTGACAGAACTACGTATCGGGTTAGTGATGACATTAATGATGTCATTTACTGACTCAGATACCCTACACATGAATTTATACATAAGATTGCGTAGCACAGCAGAGCAGGTGGGAACCCCAACACTGACAAACATTTGACTTGCACTGGAGCTTCTTGGAGCTCTCAGAAGCAGCCTCATACAGTCATTGTAATTTGTAAGCCACTGTCAATCGTCTGAAACTGGCCTGCTTGTGTATATACTGTATATATATATATATATATATATATATATATATATATATATATATATTGTGGGGGCGCTGTTTCAGTGCGACAGTGTGCTTGCGGCCAGTGTGTGAGCAGGACAGAGCCTTTTAAAGGAGAATTCCATGCTAGAATGCAGCTTTCTTATCTTTCTTACCTTTCTTTGTAGTTGTTACGTCCCCACCAAAGCAAAAACTCCTTATTGGCTATTTTCCCTACCATAAGCCCTCAATGAATTGCATTGCATTGAATGGGAATTGAGTGGGGCTATGGGGTGTTATGCTAGTTCGCTTATTTCCATCGAAAGAAGTAGTAAAGTGTGCCGCTTGGGATATTATTTACATTATGAAGAGAGGATATATACAAATAAATTATAATTTTGAGCGATGGAAATAAGCGAATTAGCACAACACCCCATAGCCCCATTCAATTCCCATTCAATTCAATGCAATTCATTGAGGGCTTATGGTAGGGGAAATAGCCAATAAGGAGCTTTTGCACAAAATAACACCTGGACCTCTTTGGTGGGGACGTAACGACTACAAAGAAAGGTAAGAAAGCCTTCTAGTATGGAATTCTCCTTTAACCTGCCTGGGTGGTGTGGACGCGCAGCAGGTGGCTCGTTAAGGCAGACGAGGAGACGGGCTGGGATGTACCTTCCTTCCAGGACCCGCACTCGTTGCCGTTTGCGACGCTTCACTCTGCCTGTCTCTCTCCCTCTCTCCCCGAGGTAGCTATTCCGTGGCGCGCGGTCCCGGACCGAGACGCCACAATATATATACATATCATATGTATTATACATCATGGCTATTATCAGTGGTGTAAAGTATAAGTAGCAAATTTGATTTGATTGATTTTGGTTTCAGTCATAGTCTTGAATATAGCTTCCATTTAGTTGTAGTCACATTTTAGTCACCCGGAATGTTTTAGTGTTTCTAGTTTCAGTCGACTAAATATCTTAAGATTTTTTTAGTCGACTACATCTACAGTTGATTTAGTCGACTAAAATGTATTTTGGTGGGCCTGGAACTGGAAGCCTTAATGACTTGTTTTCACACTTGCTGAATATTGATTGATTGATTGAAATATTTATTAACAGTTTGTAGAATTTACAGTACATTTTAAGCACAAGATTCAGATTTTACAGAGGCCAGTTTCGAATTGCAGCCGTCCGTAGGTGCCCTTTGAGAGCGGTTTTGAAGGAGTCAAGGGATTCACATGTCTTAATGACTGTTGGTAGGGCGTTCCACATTTTGGTGGCATAGGAGCGAAAATAATTTAGTCCCTTGTTTGTGCCGAATCTGGGTTGTACATGGTTTGTTGCACTCCCTCTGGTGTTGTGGGAATAGCCGATCTACAAGCTCACAATGCGACGCGGACGCGACGTGCTGTGAGCTTGTAGATCGGCTATTTTCAGCATGCAACCAAGTGTAAAATGACTCATACTGGATCTCTTGTCCACTATAGTCCCTTCATAACATTTTAGTCTAGTTTTATTTGCCGAAATTGTCAGTATATTTAGTCTTAGAGTTTTAAACACCATAACTTAGTTTTTATTTAGTTTCCAGGTATAGTTTTCGTCAGTGAATTAAGGTAGTCGAGGAACATTTTCCGCCTTAGTTTTTGTCGACGAAATCAACACTGGTGTGTGTGTGTGTGTGTGTGTGTGTGTGTGTGTGTTTGCAGGTTGCGCAGGGTTATTTTGCTGTCCGTGCCGTGCCTGCAGCACATCATCAGAGATGGGTCATCCAAAGTGCCTGCCCTGTCTAGACATATGCTGCTGTGATGCATTGCTGTCGCTGCGAGTCTCCATGCGGAACCAGTACAATATCAGGGTCTGTCAAGGTCACTATATATACGTGCGTGTGTGCGTGCGTGGGTGCGTGTGTGCGTGCGTGTTGAGTTCAGCATTTTTACATTTTCATCCTCTTCACACCCGTGTAAAGTGAGGGACGCTGTTATCATCCTATAGGCATTGGACAATCGCTTTTTGGGTTTGTCTTTAGTTCAATGTTTGTTTTGTAAACGCCATTGACAATGGAGGGAAAACTCAGGGGGCGGTGGCTCAGGGGTAGAGTGCCTGGATGGTAACCGTAAGGTTGCCAGTTTGAACCCGGGCTCCCCCAGAGTTACTGTCGAAGTGTCCTTGAGCAAGACACTGAACCCCTATGGTTTCCGCTGCCATCGGTGTATGAATGTGTGTGTGAATGGGTGAATGTAATGCACAATCTCTGTAAAGCACCTTGGATAAAAGGCGCTATATAAATGCACCATTTACCATTTTAAGTCATTTTGTGCCTCATTACGTCATATTGTCTCTTTATTGTTTAATGGCGTTTAATGTTCGTGTTTGCACCTTTTGTTTTACATCACCATTACATCACCTAATCAACATGAGTTAGACTTTAATATATCAGCGCCCCTCACTTCACACGGGTGTGATTTTTGAGAGGCGCTGGCCCCTCCTATATACAGCTTTAGTGTTTGTTTTTCAACGATGCTTGTTTAAGAAAACGCCATAGACAATAAGACAGTTTGTTTTGAGGACTAAAACAAACATTATAGCGCCCGTTGCTTAAACAAACATGAATTGATGTTGTGAGATGATAAGAGCGCCCCTCACTTCACACGGGTGTGATTTTTATTCTCTTGATATAGTTAGTGTGCCACGTCAACTTTAGTGTGCCCCGCAGTGTTTGTTTTTGGCAGCAAACTTTGATTTTAGTTTTAGTCACATAGCCTCTTCAATAGTTTTCATTTAGTTTCAGCCACATTTTAGTCACCTGGAATGTTTTAGTGTTTAGTTGTGTCTCGTTTTAGTCGACTAAATCTACAGTTGATTCAGTTGAACAAAATGTATTTTGGCGGGGCCTTGATACAGTCGTAAAGACTGTATCAGTCAGTCTCACAGCGCTGCGACGCGCCGTGAGCTCGTAGATCTGCTATTTGCAGCATGCAGCCAAGTGTAAAATGAAGTTTTTATTTGTTTGACCAAATTGTCAGTATATGTAGTCTTTGTTTTAGTCCTCATAGCTTATAGTTTTCATTTAGTTTCCGTGTACTTTTCGTCAGTGCAAAACAGTGTTGTTTTTGGCAGCACATTTCTATTTTAGTTCAGTCATAGTCTTTGGACTGAAACTTCATTTAGTTTTAGTCACATTTTAGTCACCTGGAATGTCTTAGTGTTAGTCTAGTTTTAGTCGACTAAATCTACAGTTGATTTAGTCGACTAAAAGGTATTTTGGCGGGTCTTGATGCCGTCGTAATGAGTGTTTTTACACTTGCTGAAAATAGCAGATCTACAAGCTCACAACACGTCGCAACGCAACGCGTTGTGAGCTTGTAGATCGGCAACCAAGTGTAAAATGACTTCTGGATCTCTTGTCCACTAGTCCCTTCCTGACATGACCTGATGAAGATCTAAACAGATCGAAACGTTGTCAGTATTTAAATAAAGAACGTCTTGCTAGTACCTTTGGTGTGCGGGCTCCATCCAATTCACTTAAGTTTCTTTTAGCCCAGCACCCAGCCCGTCAATGTGCGTATTCTACGTCTACTCTGCACTAGTCCCTTCCTAACATTTTAGTCTAGTTTTTATTTGTCAACGAAATTGTCAGTATATTTAGTCTTAGTTTTAGTCATCATGGCTTAGTTTTCATTTAGTTTCCATTTGTTTTCGTCAGTGGAAAAAGGTAGTCGACGAACATTTTTCGTCTTAGTTTTAGTCGACGAAAACAACACTGGTGCAAAAAAAAAAGAAGGTATACGTCGACGGACATTTTTCGTCTTGGTTTTAGAGTGGACGAAAACAACACTGCCGTGTCCTGAGGTCTGCCTATCCCCCCCCCCCCCCCCCCCCCCATGTGCATTACAGGGTTCTCTATACAATGACATCTGTGCCTCGTGCTTCTGCTGCTGCTGCGCCTACTGCCAGTTGGCCCACGAGATCAAGTTCCGCAAGAGAAACTCCGGGGTCACCGTCGTCACTGTGCAACAGCCGACAGCCACCTCTTACGTCGTGCCCCACTAACTAACTGCCCCCCGACAGTTAGCGTCAAAGCAGTGGCGTGCACAAATAGACACTAGGGGGTGCTAGAGCCCTTTTGGCAATGTGCTAAAATATATATATATATATATGTTTTTTTACTTTTTAGTGTGTGGACCATGGTGACATTGATCAAATCTTGATAAAAAAACGCTTCTACTATATTATTTAGGCCTCCACAATCTAAAGCTATATGTTTCTATGTCAGTGGTTCTTCGATAAAAAAATAAATAGCAGACCTACAAGCTCGTAGAGCGCCACTCGGTGGAGCTTGTAGATCTGCTAATTTTTCAATAGCTAAAGCACCAAAATGGGTTCCCGCCCCAAAATGCGCAGCACAAGGTGCCCTTTTTTTTCCACTTGAGCACCTTGCCCCTCTAAATGTCTGTGCACGCCTACTGGTGTGTCAAAGTGTCCTTGAGCAAGACTCTGAGACCCCTGATTTGCTCCTGATGTGCTGGTTGCTGGTGCCCTTGCATGGTTTCCGCCGCCATCGGTGGTGTCGACGGTGTATGAATGTGTGTGTGAGATGTACCATTTAGTAGAGCAGTGCTGGGCCCTATAGACATGTGTAAAGGCTAGATGGCTCAAGGCGGAGTCTCTGACGTAGTTCACCCGGCGGCCATCTTGCTTCGGGGCTACAGTACAGTATGTTCTATGGCAGCTTAAACGAAAACAGTCATAACTCCCTCAAATATTGACGGATTTACAAACGGGTTGGTTTATTACAAACGTCGTCAACGGGGCTATGATTCAGGATGCTTATGTGCTTAATTTAGCATGTAAGTATGCGGACGTCTCTGACGATTATAACAAACCAAACCGTTTGAAAATCGGTTGAAAATGGAGCAAGTTGTGGTTATTTAAAAGTACATCATGCCCCACAGACACAATGTTATGCTGCCCCGAGGTAAGATGGCCGTCGCTCTCCATTGGCCAGAGTGCGGGTGAGCCATCTAGCTTTCTTAGATATATATCCATGCTGGGTAGTTATTTTTGAGTATAAATGGCCAGTCTACAAGCCCACAACGCGTCAACGTAGATTGGCTAGTTGAACTATTCAAAAATGTTTAGGGATAAGGGGTTTAGCGGTGACCAAAATGGAGCCCTTTGTAACTCTCTCTCTCTCTCTCTCTCTCTCTCTCTCTCTCTCTCTCTCTCTCTCTCTCTCTCTCTCTCTCTCTCTCTCTCTCTCTCTCATTATTACAAAATATTTGAATCAATCATAAGCAAAACATTTGTAAAACTTGCACAATTATACTTTTCTCGTGTATTATGATTAAGGAATATTTGAATGAATCATAAACACATTTTGAAAAATAATAATGAATTTGCATATACATTTACTTTTGTATCTTTTTACTTTGAAAAATAATTAACTTGCATTTTATCTCTGCTGTCCGGAGGAAACCTCATAGCTCCACACACACACACACACACACACACACACACACACACACACACACACACACACACACACACACACACACACACACACACACACTGTGCAATGGTAGTAATTATTCATCAAAACAATCAAGTGCGTTTTATAAGTTACTGTCCTGATGGGTGCCATTAATTTTGGTCCCTCAAGACTGATGTAGTATGCATGTCGTATAATTATGCATTTTAGATTGCCCCCACTTTGTTATAGTTTGCCCAATAGCCTTCTATAAATAAAACTAGCCCATTATGTATAGCTTAGAATGGACGTGTGGTCATCAAAATACATTACATGCATGCAGCACATTAATATTACTACAGTAATATACAATAGCAAAGTAATATACATGTTACAGGCCGGTATACTAAAGGACCTATAACATAAAATTCAACTTTTTCAATTTATTTTGTGTTTTTGGGGCTCCCATGTGTGTTTTCTATCCCCACAAAAAACCAATTTTGAACAATCAGGCCTTCATGTCATATGGGTGTTTTAATGGAAATTGCTCTCAGGAACAGCTCGACTAATTTTGGCCTCATCGTGATGTCACCAATGTCACCCTACTTTGTATAATTCCTCCTCTTCTTCAGTCTTCAGTTCCAAATTTGCATTTCCACTTTATTTACAATGTCCACCATTGTTGATTTTCCAAGCTGGCATGGCATGGAAACAAGACTGGTTTTATCTAGCATCAGTATTATAATGACTCAAATATTAAATAATCTGCATATCAGCACCCCCACCACCTGACATTGTGGTACTGCAGCTAAAACTGCTTTCAAAGTCCAGAAAGAAATGACAAGGCCTGGTTATATCAGAGTGGTGATTGAGGCTCAAACCATTAGAAATAACTTTGAGGGACATAGACAATATGGTATTAAATATTAAAAAGCAGTTTTAAAATGCATGTTATTTGCGCTTTAATGTATAATATTGGGCAAACTAGACTGTATATAATTATAGTGCATGTGTGCCTATAGTGCCTATTAACCCATTTAGGCCCGATGTCTTCTAAATCCTGACAGTTTTCTGAAATACCTCATGTTTCTGTATCAGTGGTGCTCAATATTTCATGTCAAGGACCCCAATAACAACAATTATATGCAACTGTTGTTCCAGGGACCAGCAGAAGCAAAGCTGAGAAAGAATACATATTCAAAGATTTGCGCCATATGCACATTCATTCTTTCACGATCTTTAAAAATTCACTTCTGGCCCTCGGGAGAGGGGCCGCAAAGCTCATGATGGGTAGAATCAGTAGCCTAGCCATTAGCCCATTTAGGCCTGACGTCGAAATAAAAAAAATGTCTTCAAAATGCTGACAGTTTTCTGAAATACTGTACCTGTACTGTTTCTATATAAGTGCTTCTCAAACTACTTCATGTCAAGGTCCCCAAAAATGATATGTAATTGGCCGCCGACCCCCCATCTGAAAACATGTTGTTCCTTCGCATGAAATAGTTTGAGAACCACCACAACATAGGTTTTTCAGAAAACATTGGTTTTTTTAGTCGACAATAATTGTATAATCTGATCTCAGGTCTCAATGTATTGCAGTGCAAAGATTATCAACCAATCACCTACTAGTTGTGACGTCTCCTGTATACTGTAGGTTTACTCTTTGGAATGATTTGATTAATACTGAGAATCCTCCAAAATGAACTGAAGAATATATTGATTTGAATATTATTTTTTTCCAATTGTATAATGGAGTGTCTTTGTGAACATATAGTCCTCCCGTATGCACCACTATATACATCTGTGACCCGGGTGATGGCGTTGAAGGAGAGGACCTAGCAGTACCACGCCGGCAATGGACCCTATCCACACTTTTCCTGGGCTGTGTGTGTGCTCCAGTTCCTGTCGATTTGATCCAATGAAAGCCAATGAAACTGGTCAGATGACCAATGATATCCAATGAAATCAACAGGAACTGGAGCACACACAGCCTGCAGGAAAAGCGTGGATACTGAACCGCCTGTGTGTACTGGAGTATCTAGGCTGCTTCAAATCAGCAATGACGAAGTGGGGCTTCACAGGGTCTGGGCACACCTATAAGGTTCCAAGTGCGGACAGAAGAAGCTGTCTTTGGCGTCATTTCCGGGTTTTTCCGGACAGCTGGTGGATGGAAAAGAAGCTCCTGCACCCACACGTTGCTGCGTCGGCCAGATTCCCGGGAAAAGCTCGCCCCAGCAAATCAACCACCGTTCACCAAGGTGCTGGTCTTTTAGCAGCGGGGCAGAAACACACGGTGTACAAAATATAAACAGAAATAATAAATGTATAGGCATGAACATAATAGGCTAATACATATCCAGACATATGCAGGTGTTGGACTGTTCAACACTATAACAGCTCTGTATGAAGAGTTCAACGCGGTGCGGAAGAGAAGGGGCGACACCTGCTGGTCAGTGTCGGCATATTGACATGTTGACGTAAACTTCAGCTCCTCTACTGTACTTTCGCCGCTGAGTAAAGTAACTCAGTACATTCACACAAGTATAGGCCTACACCTACTTAAGCACAATTCGTAGGTATTTCCCTGGAGTATTTCCACTATTTCACTATTTTTGCTTCACTATACATCTCAGACTGTGCAAATGAGAGAGATGAGATGAGATGAGATATAGGCTATACTGTATTAATCCCATTCTGAACGGGAACCCGTTTTGGTGTTAGCATTACGTTATGCTTTAGCTATTGAAAAATAGCAGATCTACAAGCTCATAGCGCGCCACCGAGTGGCGCGCTACGAGCTTGTAGGCCTAGGTCTTTTTTTTAGAATCTGATCTCAGGTCAGAATGGGTTAATAATTAAACTGTCAGGATGTAATAGACATTTTTAGAATCTGATCTCAGGTCAGAATGAATTAATCCCCGAAGGGAAATTGAAGCACTACAAACAGCATAGAGTGACAGATAAATCAAGCTGGACAAAACAAAAAAACAGTAAACGCAAATAAACACAAGTGGACATAAACACACTATATAGACCATGAGGACCACACGCAAACTTTGGGGAGGCAGTTCTTCTTATGCATTCGCATTATAGAGGGGGGGGGGGTGCATAGAATAGCACACTGGCTACAACAGACTGGTAAAACATCACTAGTAGCCTGCTTCACACATTGAAGGACTTGAGCCTCCTCAGGCTTCGTACACACATATCAGACGAACATGCTCTGCGCTGTCCGTGCTTCAATGCTTTTCCAATGGAAGTGACGTGGTTTGACCAAACAGTTGTGTGTGACGGGGGGAGGGGGGGGGGGGCAATCAAACACAAGTGTTTGGTCAAACCACGTGACTTCCATTGGAAAAGCATTGCGGCGGCCATGAAACACAGGCAGAGCACAGTTGTTCTTCATGTGTGTACGAAGCCTCAGGAGGTACACAGTCTGCTCTGTCCCTTTTTGTAGACGGCCACGGTATTGTCTCTCCAGTCCAGGTCTTTGTTCCGGTGGACACCAACGGCCAGCGCGTTCATGTGTTTGGCCCAATCAATCCCAGAATGCACTCTGTTCCTATACCCGGAAGGAGGAGTGAAATCGCCTCATGCCATAGAGTATTAAAAGCATTAGAGACTAATCTGGCGCGAAGCTCCGCCCCCTCCGCTATTCATGTCAGTGGAAGTTGCTCAGTGGCGTTTTGAAGCCGCCGGAGGGACCGTCTAATTCCGCCTTTTTGGGCGCATTTCCGCATTTGACCTCAAATTTGGAGGTCAAATGCGGAAGTGCAACCGAGCGCTCAATGTTAAAGCCCAGCTGCACAGGGTTTCCTCGTCATGAATCCACGGGTCCGCCTGCAGTCCTTCCTCTTACCACTAGGGGCCAGCGCTTCAACGTTGGAGTGCCTATAGCTGGCCCCTTGCCTCATGCGCTTTAGAGCAACTTAATGCTAAAGTGGATGGGAGGAGAAATCCGGTGCCGTCTCTATTCTATAAGGAAAGGACTTAGAATAACAGGAGGCCACCATCTCTTCTCAACAGCAGCCATGCCGTCTTGTCCTTCCATCTCTTCTTCAGCCTGAAAGGAATTCATTTTAAGTTATCACACAGTTCACCACATCATGTCATGTGAGCTTGTGGATCTGCTGTCTCGAAGCTCTTTAGCAAACAGAACATATGAGGGGATATCAATTTCATCCAATCAAGAGAGAGATAACGCGTACATATTACAGGTTACAGCCTTGCAACTGGGGGAAAATAAAAAGAAGGCAGACTAAATAAGAACTGGAACAACGTGTTCCAGTATTAGTTTTAAACTGGTAAATTATCTATAGGGTTCTCTCCACCGATTGGAAGAAATTGATGTCCCACCTGGAGATCCCTGTTACAGGACGCTTTCACGTTTTATAGTTTAAACCATCAAATATCACTTTCAGCACCTTTAACCCATTCGGACCTGAGGACGATTCTACAAATGCCTTCTGAGCTTTCATAGTTTTCTGAAAAAAACCTATGTTTCCATGTCAGTGGGTGGGCGGGCGGGCAATTTAGGTCAGAATCATTCAGTGATACCTGACCTCACATACACTGTATAGCTGCCTGGCCCTAAATGACCATCGATTGCCCACTGGGCATGCAGAGCTGTAGGCTATAGTGGCCATGTCTGGGGCAAGTGTGTGTGTGTGTGTGTGTGTGTGTGTGTGTGTGTGTGTGTGTGTGTGTGCGCGCGCCTGCGTCTGTGCCTGGAGTTGTGTGTGTTTTCTTTATTCTTATTTTGGCAAAAGTACAGAAAGTACAGTATTTATACACAAGCACACAAACACTCCCTACACACAGGTAGGCCTGTACAAATGTCAATATTTAAACACTGATACGTAGACTAGTTCAGCTAAAAACTGACATCAGCTTTTCCACTGCTGCAGTGCTCACGCACACACGCACGCACGCACACAGGCACGCACGCACACAGAGACACACATGCACGCACGCACGCACACAGAGACACACATGCACGCACGCACGCACGCACGCACACAGAGACACACACCAGACAGTCAGACATACAGACACACGTCAATCGTTGACCTACAGATGGTTTGACTTCTGAGGCACGGAAATAGCAGATCTACAAGCTCACATGGTGTTGTAATGGGACACGCTGTGAGCTTATAGATCCGCTATTCTTGCAGAATGTTCTCTCCAGACCTGTGAAGCTATAGGGGTCGATTAAGGACTTCTATGTTACTTACTTCTATATTACTAATCTAATTACAGTATTATGATCTGGGGGCGTGTAGTATGTCATATTGCAATTTTGGGCATGTTAAGAAGCGCTTTTGACACCCCGCGGAGTGCGCAAAACGGCCTTGAATTAGTCATGGGTGTGTTTAAGGCGTGTTTGAGACGTACCCAATCAACATGTCCGTACTATTCTCTTTACCAGTCAGCTGATGTCACATACGGAATGCGCACTTTGGGGGTCGTGGTATGACATTTCTTCAGGCTGGCACCATAGAAGACATGACATGCCTTTGTCACATTTGGGTTAATTATTCCTATTGCACTGCATGCTGTTCACCTTTATGCCTCAAAAGAACAGACCCACCTTTCAGATCGGAATGGAATTGCGAGTAGATAGCAGCATATTGGCAAATTGCCAATCCATGCGTAATTAATTAATTCGATAACGATAGAACCATGTACCATACAGCGAATGAAAGCAAGATTCCTAAGGAATATGGAGATTTTTACATTTAATAAAACGGTTGAGAAATGAGAGAACCATGAGTGTTTATAGGCTAATATCAACGTTTTTTTATGAAAGACCAAACGGGCTGTGAACTTGAAGAGCTCAATCACCATCCCGACACGGAAGAAATATAGCCTAGTGCATGCATGTATATGCACTGTTGCACTTCACTTGCACACAGTAGCCTACACACGCTCTTTATTTGTTTCTATTGAAAAACACCAGTAAAATAACGTTTATTATATTTTATTTCATTCAAGTCAAGGAATGAGTTGAATGCGTGCTGTAATGCTGTGGCCCCGATGGTATGGTCTTCGCTGAGTTCGCTCGTAGCATTTTATTGAAGAAGACTTGAATCGGGTGTGATACAGCATATGAAAGCACATTTCCCACGGATTATGGAGATGTTTTTATTTATTTTTAAGGTTGAGAAATGAAAGAATTATGGCCGTTTCTAATCTCAACATTTTTTTTAAATAGACGCAAAACGGCCATGTCTCATAGAAACAAGTAAATGGGTCTATAAAAATAAGCGCATATAACAGGGGTCTGTAACCTATTTTAAATGAAGTGCCATGTTTTTATTTTCTAAATAGTGAGTCTGCCATATCCAGATTAATTTGAATGACACCACATTAAAATAAAAAAACATATTTTGATTGTCCACAAATATAAATTTCTTCCTTCTTTTTAAATATGTTCTTGCACATTGTTATAATGATCATTATATATCCCCCTGCAGTCAGAGTTCATAGTTTTAATGAATGAATGTGATGCATTGTGAGCTGGTATAGATCTGCTATTTTCAAAAGTAATCTTTTTATTTAATTTTTGGATTAGCTGTCCTTAGTTGGGCAAATGCATTCATCTGGGGATCCTTGACATGGGAATGTGCTTGTTTTGCACTGGTTTAAACAACATTAGGAGAAAAGCCCAAATAACCACTTTAGAAACAAGAAAAGCAATCACACAGAAAGCAACTTTACAGAAAAATAAGCCGCTTATAATAAACAGACATGGCAACACTCTACCAGCTTCCCAGAGCCGCTCAAGTGTCAAATCAAACAGTGCTTTTTGCGTTTATGAGGTGGTCAGACCCACGTCTAATCGTTATGCGCTGAGTGTCTTTAGGTCAAGGGGCTTAATAGCAAATTGCGCAAAGCGAGAATAATTAACATATGGACACTCCCACAATGCTAAAATATTCAGGGACGCGGTATGCCAAATGTGTGTGCGTTCAACACGGGCCGAGTGCGTTCAACACGGGCCGATATGCCTTTCATAATATGAATGTGCGCAGAGCGAGGCCAATTTATGTATTTCCATTGGTAAACCGCACCTTCAAAATCGACCTGATAGGGTGGTTAAAACCCTCTCTCCTCCTGTTTTGGATTTTATGAATAAATCTTTGATCAGGATTGACTCTATGTTTTCATTGATCACGTATAATTAGTTAAAGCAATACAGAAATAAAATTAATTAATTAATTGCCAAAGTGCAGTAACTATGCAAATATTTTTTGGGTCAGTCAAATGGGTTATCATAGTAATATTACACTAATTGTGACCGCTTCTGAGTCCTGAGTCATTGAAAAAAACAATATTAATATTTTTCATGTCATGTGAAAGCAGGGAATCATAGCTTCAAATTGAAAACAGCGAGTTGAGAAAACAGGCTTGAAAAATATTCTCTATGAGGCAATTCTCTGGGCAATATCGGTAGAAGGCTCAGTGGAGTAACTAAAAGTATTTATTTTCCCGGTGGAAACAAAATCGCCTTTTGGCCAAAAAGTACCGTTCATACATGATACATGGTGGGGCTCAGAGTGCTTACATTAAGGAAAGTAGGCTTTCTAATGACACAACCCGCCTTTGTTTTGGTGAGTAGCAAAAATGTTCTTTTTATTTACGCTAAAGACCAAAGGCTGGTCTGCATTCATGCGAGCCCCGGAAGTCGAGAGTAACATAGCTCTAAATGCAACGCATTAGAGCTATGGACCAGAGCTATACCATCTACTGTGCTCTGTATTTGTGGTCTGTTTCATGGGCAGGTTGAATTAGGCTCAACTAATCGGCTAACGAACCACCTCATTTCAATCACCTGTTGGGCATGTTTGGGCAGAACAAACAGGGCAGAGGTGAAGAGAGGAGCTCTTTTCATAAAAGATAAAAGTCTCCACAAAAGATAAGAAAGCAAATGGTATGTTTCCCATGTTGTTTTGTTTGTGTCTGTACAAGTTATATCGTCATTCTATCGTGTATTATGTTTGTTGTTTGACGTGGACAATTCACGATGGACTTTTAAAAAGCCAGCATGACTGACTGATAAGGATATTCATATTTCATGGCAATGATTCATTGTGTTAAAGAAATATTGTTTGCGTGGTTTCTTTGCAGTTTTTCACGGAAAAAAGAGCAAATTAATGCTGCACAAACACCTGCAGACAGAGAACATGTGCATGAACCAAAATAATTTATACTTCTATTATGTCTATTGACAAAATCAGTCTTTTTCTTATGTCATCATTTGAATGAATATAAATGTATTTGAAAGTGATCATTTGCTTCAAGTGACCACGTCAGTGCACACTCTTAACTCGATGCTCTGACTGCAAAAAAAAACAAAAAACGAGCTAGTCCACACCGTTTATTGCAATAACAGCAGCTGATTACATTAAAAAAACAAAAAACGCGCTAGTCCACACCGTTTATTGCAATAACAGCAGCTGATTACATTGACTATCTTCACAGCCGCTCTCTTTGCAGGCTGCCATGCCAGCTCGTATCCTGGACCACGTGTTGGAGTTCTCATGGTGGTCCTTGACTCTATTCAGGGTCCAGCCTGTACTGTATAGATTACCTTTCCACTGCAGGGTACAGTACGTGTCCAATCAGGCAACGTGCTGAGAGTGTTAGAGAGGCAGGTGCTGGAAATCCCATAAGAGGGCACTCTTGGCCCAAAACAGCAGATCTACAAGCTCACAACGCGTCGCAGTGACCTATGGCATGGATTTAGAAACAAATTAGTTCAGGAGACTTTCGGTAAAAACAACAATTCTCCTCTGATTGCTGCTTTCCGGTATATGGCATGGAAAGGAGAGGAGTGCCATTTGCATTTCTTTCTTTAAATGCTGCATTCGTGGTCTGGAGAGGGCACTAGTTTTACAGACGGGGTAAAAGGGCAGGGGCTGATCGCCCCCCCCCCCCTTTGATATCTATGTGTGCACGACACGGCCCTGTGCCCTGCATTTGCTAGTCTATGAGGAGGGAGAGTATAGATAAAAGACGCGCTGGACCGTTACGTTGTCTTCAGTCACACACGTAAACACTGTTTCCAGAATGAAGACTGCCGGGGCTTTGCTGGGTGTTCTACTGCTGTGTCTCTGTGAGGCCGGGGAGAGAGGAGGAGCGCTCCTCCACGACGTGGTGGAACCGGACAGCCTCTTACAGTCTGACGTCTGGCACCAGTTGAAGCAACTGAGAGACCTGGTGTCTGATCTTCGGGTGGAGTCGGCCACCACCAAACATGAGATGGAAGGTATAATGGAAGGGAAAATACAATGCTGTGTTTTTGAAAATGTCAAAGAGGCAACATGCTTGTTGTGCCAAGAAATGGAGCTTGAAGATTGTGTAAATTAATTACCGGCCATAGCCACTTGCCCAAATGTGCTGACCTCATCTTATTAGCTTATTAGCCCAAGGAGTGTTTTTATGCAAAACTAATGCTTGGAATGGATTCAGAATCATGAAAACACCTAGCCCTGGAACATGACTGCCATGATAATTATCATGACAGTCATGCAGTAACTTTGCCCTGTTTTTTGCAGTCGCTGCATTTACAAGATTTCCGTATATATAAACATTCAGATTTCAAATATAAAGTACTCACAAAGTGTCCCACGGGTGTTAGTTAGTAGCAGCGCGAGCGATTAGAATTGCTGCGTCCCGCGTTCTTTAATAAAAAGCATTTTTGTCCGAGCTCTCCGGCTACTTTTCTCAAACGGGGTTCGTTTGGGAAATCCACAGTTGCACACCGGGAGCGCACTCGCCTATTAGTCTGTATTGGCAGGGCGGTCTACTAACTAACACCCGTGGGACACTTTGTGAGTACTTTATATTTGAAATGCGAATGTTTATATATTTTAATTATTTGTAAAATAGCGTCTGCAAAAACCAGGGTGAAGTTGCGTCATGACTCTCGTATGAATACGAGAGTCATGTTTACAGGGCTAGAAAACACCCTAGTTTGACATGTCACATGCTACTTAAAGCAAAAGGAATTTTTGAAATTATTTGCCTTATATTGGATGTCTATGGTGGCCATACTGTACAGGTCATTTCCAACACTTTCCCCTGGCAACTTTTTGTATGTTATTCAGGACATAATATGTAAGATACAAAATCAGCTGAGTTTGGTTTTTTTGCAATTAGTTGGAGGTTGACCCCTTTTTTCCCATATAATGCCTGTACTAAAGGTACATAGGCCTGAAATGTGTGTGTTTTTTCTCTTTCTCCGTGAAATGTTTCCTAGAAATGGCTGCCGAATTGACTGCCAGCCAGAAGCAGGTTGAAGTCCTCCAGACCAGACTCGGTGCCAGTGAAGACCTGGTCCAGATGGTCCAGAAGTTGAAGACAGAAAGTGAAGGTAATTAGACCAGAATGATGCTCAGTCAATGCAGAGGACGGTGTCGAGACAACGTCTTACTTATAATTCCTTGCAGTTGAGCTCAAAGATCTGATCATTATTTTCATCATGCAATGTATTGCTAAATGTACTGCTAAAATTGGGGTTTATATAATTAACATGGACCGTGTTCAATACTTTTGAGTAAAATGTATCTAATAAAGTCAAATTGTTTATGCCCTACAGTTTTGTTTTTTAATCAGCTGTCACATATTCTGATCAGCTAAGATGGGCCACTGTTTTTTTTTTTAGCCAATTAGCTCCTTGCTCTTTAAAGTTGAACAGCCAATGGATGCAGATGATTCTTGCCACAGTAGTACTTGACATGAAACCGTTGCTTTGATTGGCCCCCGGGCCGCCAGTTGCCCATGTATTATGACTCATAATACATGGGAAACTGGCGGCCCCGGGGGCCACATGCGGCCCCCACCTTCACTTAATGCGGCCCTCAGGTTAATATCAGAATACTGATATAATATTGATTTCAGCTGTTACAATTCCAAACATGCTTTAATTACTTCAGTCTATTATGTAGCTTAATGACTAGTATTAAAATGCCCTTTTTTATGTCCAATGTATTTGTATTTAGTTCATAAAGATACCATAACATTAACTAGATGCAATTGAAATTAAACAAAAATGCAACTTTTCAGGATTCCAATTCAAAAATGGCAACAACAAAAAACCTAAAGTTCTGAAAATAAATGCCGATCTATCTACGAGCTCAAAACGTGTCGCATTGCGACGTTTTCAGCTTGTAGATCGGCTATTTTTGCCAGGAGAGAAATATGCATATGTGGCCCCTCTGGAGCGAGAGTGGAAATGTAGTGGCTCTCTCCATCTTCAAAGTCATATGATGACTGCTCAGGGTAAATGCCAGGTGAAGACAATATAAGTTGTTAATGATAAGGTTGATAAATCAATACAAAACATTAAAAAAAAAATTGTATTTGTACAATTGAGCCACTGACATTTATTTATATATATATATAGGCCTATATATATAAGTGGCTCAATGTTTTGCTTGTCCACTGACCATGACACTAACCATGCTATTTACCATGATACTGACCAAGATAATGACCATGATGCGAACATGATACTGTATAGCAGAGGGTGATAACGCAGATAACGTTTTGGGCCGCAGTCCTCTGTGTGTGTGTGCATGTGTGCGTGTGTGTGTGTGTGTGTGTGTCAATTTAACAGAGGTGCAGACGATCAGAAATCATCAGAGAGTGGTCGACGTTTGCGCTACTGTACGCCGTGTTGAAGTGGACTCGGCCCCAGACGTTTTTCTTTTTCTCCCTGGGGGGGAAAAAGAAAACGTCTGGGTTTCCGAGGCTACCAGTCAGGTGGCATTGACTAATTAGTGATTAGTACAACAAGTCGTGTACGGTATATTCATCACATTGATTACATCACCAGATTTCAATATACAGTACATTCCTGTTTATCCCAGACTTTTACAGGCATTGTAAATGTACAGAAAAAGGACTCGGGCCGACAAAGCCATCCTGCTGCTACGTAAGAGGTGCCAATTGTCTACTCTGACTACAAGTAAAAAATCACACCCGTGGGAACTGAGTAGTGCAACTCCCCTCCCCCCCCCCCCCCCCTCCTCTCTCCTCTCTCTCTCTCTCTCTCATTAGCAGGCAACAGTGCTGCACTAATACTATCTCTCTCTCTCTCTGGCACAACAGCGCCCCTACTGGTAGTCAGTTATCCTGGTGCTCATGAACAGATACATAGCTGGTGACCCAACACATAGGTGAACAGGGACATTGCTGTTCCTTGGACACCACTCAAAAAGACAGGGACAAAAATACTGTATGTTCACAAAAAAGAAAAAAAAAAAATCTCTATCTCTATCTCTCTCATGGATAGCAACCAGGATAAATGTGACCGTATATAGATACTCATGGAATTGACACCGTGTGCATCTATTATAGACATATCAACAACACACAAAGGTAGAGAATCAGAGGATCACGTGTGTATATATCCCACCCACAGGAAGTCCGGTCCGATATCGTAGTCGTCATTTAGACCTTATTTTATTTGGAGCGTAGAGTAGTCTGTGATGCCAAGGATTGAATCGATTCAATTCCTGTATCTCCCGAGTGTGGAGACATTGTGATCCGCCTTGCAGAAATGCATAGAGCGTCGCAGTCCCGCCCCCTTTCACGACGACGCCAGGGCCCAGGAAATAATTCCCAATCCCATTTTTCCCATATAGGCATTTCACAAAACGTATTTATTTGAAGACCTCATAAGTCATAAGTCGTATAAACCCAAACCCTCGTATAAACCCAACTCGAGTTGTGACAAATCATGACAACAAATATACAATATTTTGGACCAAACAAATAGATAAAACAAAGAAGAAAAACAACAATCTTCTTTCTAATTATTTGTTCGCCCGAAAGTTTTTGTTTGTTGTGATTTGTCACGACAAGGGTTGGCTTTGTACGAGGCTTAAAAGGTATTTAAATAAATACTTTTTGAAATGTCTATGAGGAAAATGAATGGAGAATCATTTCCTGGGCCCTGGCAGGGGCGACGCTCTATTGCGGATAGTACTACAATGCTTTTAAAGGTCTTGCCAATTAATAATATAAGCAAGCCCACACGGACACATCTAAATCTGGCTGTAGAGCATGTGATAATAGCTTCAATATAGCATGTTGTGTTGATTTAATATTGTCTTGATTTAATATTCATGTCATGTTGATTTCAGCTCATGGTGCTCAGCTGTCTGCTGTAGAAACGAGGCTGGCCATCAGTGAGGACAAAGTGCAGGTACTGTCCAGTAAGTATGCCTTTATCAATATAAAAGTACAATACTAGAGGTGTGTGTCCCCGTCCCCCCCCCACCCCCTCTCTCTGGACAATGGGTGGCTCTGGACAACCGGTGGCCAGATTTGACTGAGGGACTGCTATTGGATTTTTTTTTTTTTTTTTTCATTTTTTTTTTTCATGTTCTATGAAAGCAGGGAATCATAGCTTCAAATTGACTGTTCAGTTTGACCCACCAGCTTTGGAGATGCAGTGTAGCTCATAGAGTAATGTCTTGCAGAGCAACGGCGAGTTGAGAAAACAGGCTTTGTATGGCGTCGCCGTCTATATCGTATGACGCCGAGAGGCTAAAGCGGGGAAGCGTGTTAGACTCGCTGCTTTAGTCGTTGTCTGCATGAGAATCACGCACTGCTCCAGGCCAGGGTACTGCTTTTGTTATATTGTATTAAAGTTAGAGAACATTACCACAGTGAATCACAGCATATAGTAAAAAGCGATTGTGGTCAACGAAGTTGGACCTTCCCCGTTCACCCCCCCTCTCCTTCCATTCATGAAATGCCGCCTCGCGAACAGCTGACTTTACTATTAAGTGACGTAGGCTAGTAGCACGCAACACCACGTGACCCATATATCTGTCACCAAAAGGCTTGAAAGGTTCACTTCTGTGGACTCAACATTCCGCCTATACGTAGCTACAGGTTTAAGCATTTATTTCACATTTACATGTCAGATTTCAGCTCTGATATTAATTTTATTTCAGACATGCTCTAGTAGGCTATGTATGTGAAGAGCCTACATGTGCTATTAAACTCATTTTGGATCAAATATAAATAAATTCAGTTTTTTCAGATGGGGGTCCCTGACACAATGCCTTTTCAGATGGTCAAATACATATCGATTTGTGGGTCCTTGACAGTTTGAGAACGACTGCTATATGGTCATATATGGACCACTGCTACATAGTACATGGTCATATGGACATTTATATATCGTTGCTGTCAGACGGAAACCTTGTATGTCCAAATCCATTCCTTTTTTGAGGGGTGCGCTAGCCCCTCCTATATGCCAAGCTTGGTTTGTGATTGGCTGATGACCCCATAGCATTTTTTCTTATTGGCTGAGCAAAGTACATATCGAAGATAAAAGTGGGCAGAAAAGTGATTGGCCGGAAGTGATTGGCCGGAATGACTTTTGTGATGATTTGATTGGCTTTATAGAATGTGATGTATGATGATAAGAGCGCCCCTCACTTCACAGAGTGTGATTTTATTATTATTATTATAGTTTAAAAAAAATGTAAATAGTTAAAATAGCCGATCTACAAAGAGCTTGTAGATCTGCTATTCTCACAATTCTTGTGCGACCCTTTTATGGTGTGTAAGATAGGCCTATTAATTCGCGAACAAGTTGAAATATGGAGATGCAAGGTTTCTGCCTGACAACGACAAGCTGTAATAATTTGATATTTAATAATAGCCTAGTATAAGAAATGCTTTCATAATGATATAAATCTAATAGTGTAATAATGCTTTTATAATTATATGAATACTATAAATTAGGGCCGGGACTTTAACGCGTTAATCGAGATTAATTAACTACAGAAAAATGTATCGCGATTTAACTACAGATAAATTAATCGCACCTTTTTGTTTCCCCCATAATAAAGTAGTTTTTATTTGTTTTCTCATGCCCAGCCATGTAAAGCACATTTGAGTATTCATATTCATATACACACTGAAGACACTTTATATAGGCACTTGCTGCCTATATATATCACCTGCCTATATATCACTGTTGGGATAAAACGCATTTTTCTATGGAGTTGTGTGCACTGGAAATAATAAAAAGTCCCCCCATTCTGTGTTGCCTATAGAACTGGAGGTCTGAAAAAAACAGTAACATTATGAAGTACATTTTTGTGATGTCACTGAGATGTACTTCATAATGTTACAGTTCTAGGCAACACAGAATGAGGGGGACTTTCTTATTATATCCACACAACTCTAAGGTATATTAATAACAGTAAAATGTTGAAAATGAGTGGAATCCCGTAGTCACTATTCACTGGGATACCAAAAACATTTGAAAAAAAGGTTTCTCACTGTTCTCGGGTTAAATATTGATATGCGATTAAAATGTGATTAATCAAGATTAACTACTACTATTAATTAGATTAATTTTTTTAATTGAGTCCCAGCTCTAATATAAATGCTTTTATAATGACATATCATGCAATGGTATGATGATAAATGCTTTCATATCAATATAAATGATGTGATATTGCTCTTGTGTTGACAGACCAACCAAAGGTGGCCTTCTCTGCTGGGTTGAGTAATGTTCAAGGATATGTTGGACCATTTGAGTCTTTGACCACTCTGGTTTATAAGAGAGTTCACACTAACATCGGCAACGCCTACAATACATCTACAGGTAGGTGGTGATTCGGGGGTGGTGAATTGTGTCAATAAGATTTACATTATGTGATTTAAAGATGTAGGTTAGTGAAATGGATTTTTTGGGGGGCATTTTATTTTGAAGTTTCAGTCCGAAACGGAAGCATTTGTGTTTCTGAACCAATCGGAGCATTGCATCAGGCTATGTGACGTGTATTTGTATTTGACGTTTTGAGGAACGTGCAGCGATGCCGATGGGAATCAAACGGGTGAATGAAATCAAGATTTAATTTATATGAATGCTGCGAGCCTCTACACGACATCACACAGCATGTTTTCATTCAAAGGAAGTAATTCAAATTGGATGTTTAAAGGCGTAGTGAAATAAAAAAAAAGTTTTTCACACTTTTAGACCATATATCCGTGGTCATCATAATGAGTTTAATGACCACGGATATATGGTCTAAAAGTGCCCATTTTTTTGGCATCCATTGTTAGGTATGCCCATATTATGGGCATACCTAACAATGGATGCCAAAAAAATGGGCAAATTCTCATTTCTGTGTGTTTTTATATCAAAAGTCCATAAAAAATCATTTTTTTATGAAACGAAAACGTGCTGCGTGATGACGTGTAGAGATACACATTGATAAAAGCCAATAAAAATGAAGCTCACCCGTTTAATTCCCCATATCGGTGCATCCGTGCAGCACAGCTGCTACTGATTACAGAAATCCTCAGTTTTTATTCCCATTCAAGATAACATCCAGACAGTGTATTACTCGGTTTCAACTTAATCATCACGCTAAAATATGTATCTGAAAACATTATAGGGTAGAAATAAGCCACATAACAGTAAACTGGTACAGCTGGACGACTATCCGACTTGTGAACAAACACACACCACGCTCCTGCGTATAGCAGAGCTACCGTCCCTAGCTACCGTCCCATCGCCTGAAGGGATGCGACGCTCTGATTGGTTCAGAAACTTCAGACCGGTGTTTCATGTTGAAACCGTCTGAAACGTCAAAATAACCATTTCCCTACACCTTTAAGGACTTTTGATATAAACATATGCAAAAACGGAAATTTCCCCAAAACATATTATTCATTCGTAAGGGATAATATGTGGCTAGGTGGTCATTGTCGGGAGATGATTCACCGACAATGAGTTTAACCATGGAGGCGAAACCGAAGTGGTTACACTCCCTGAAGGGGAATTATATCCCGACAATGACCACCTAGCCAGATATTATCCCGCTTATTACATGGCTACCTAACATAAATGAATACATTGACCCAAAACACAACACAAAAAGTAGTCCATAAGTTCGCGCTGGCTGCGTCTGGCCAGCTGCAGGGCTGCAGCACTGTCGGGAAAACAAGGAAGTGAGTTGATCAAATGGAATCCATTTCCGGGTCCTGCTTCGTCTATTTCTCGCTCAAATGTTTTCAAAAACATTTTTGAGAGCAATGTTTAGCTGTAAATGACATTGTGTATGACTTGTGTGTGTGTGTGTGTGTGTGTGTGTGTGTGTGTGTGTGTGTGTGTGTGTGTGTGTGTGTGTGTGTGTGTGTGTGTGTGTGTGTGTGTGTGTGTGTGTGTGTGTGTGTGTGTGTGTGTGTGTGTGTGTGTGTGTGTGTGTGTGTGTACATGGCTGTCATGTTGGAAACAGCAGTAAATCAAGTGGGGTGCAGCCGTGCTGCCGTGCAGCTGGTGCTCAGAGGGTTTGATTAGGCAGAGGTCTGTTATACACCGCTGAATTAAGCGATTGACCAATCGGAATCAAGCATTCAACCAAGCCATGTAATAATGGATGTTACATTGAGTGATTTGATACAATGGTTACATTAAGTCATTACATTAATTATGTTAATGATCTCTCACCAACTAATGATACAACTCTCTGTGAAAAGGGTTAACTCTGCTCTGTCATGCAGGCATTAAAATGTTCAAACGTTCTTCTAAAATGCCAGGTCTACAAGCTCACAACAAGATGCTATATGTGATGCGTTGTGAGCTTGTAGATAGTCTTTTTTTTCTTCGAAAAAGACCTTTCACAAAAAAAACGATGTGGGGCACGGTGGTGGCACAGTCGCCTCACAGCGAGAAGGTCCTGGGTTTGATAATGGCTGGGGACGCTGTGGGTGCTGGAGGCGTGTTCTCTCCTCCGCGTCATCAGTGCCCATACCCGAGGCAGGGTTGGCAAAAGGGCCTTTCTGTGTGGAGTTTGCATGTTCTCCCCGTGTCCCCTAGGGTAGGTATACCCTCACAAAAAACATACAGTAATCCGGGTCTCTAAACTACCTCCCCCTGGCCAGCCGGGACGCCTGATGGAGGGGAAAGGAACTGGTCGGAATAACGTGTTCCTTCCACGCGCTACATCCGGCCAGGGAAACTCTCCGTCAGGTGAAAGCACCTTGGACTCCTCATGCATAAAAGGAAGCATGAGGTCAGTCCCAGGTTGGCAGAGGAAGTGTATAGTGCCCAGGATTACATTAGATAACCGGGTGAAAAAATGGGTTGCAAAATCGTGGGATTAAAATTATTTAAAAAAAAACCCAAAAAACAATGTGTAGGCCTATATGCACGTGTGTTAGGGATGTGTAAATGTGTCCAAAATGAAAATCGATTTGTATAATTCAATATTAACGATTAATCGATTAATCGAATTTTGGGGGGGGGGGGGCTTTTTTTTTTTTTTTTTTTAATATTTCTTTTTATTTTTTTATTTTTTTATGAACCCTACAAATAAAAATAAAATCTTCCCCCCAAGGGGTACCTAAGTCAAAAAAGTTTGGGAACCCCTGATGTAGTTGATTAATAATAATTGTAACTCTTGAGAGTTAATAAGGGTCCATTTGGTTACTAACTCCATCTTTTAAATGAGGACCACTGGTGGTCCCTGGTCCACTGTTTGATCCAATTGATCACCATAGCAACCCCAGCCTAGGCCTGATTAGGTAAATTCCCAACACCTGCTAAATCCTCCAAACCTGTATCTTGATTGGAATCAATCTCCACTCACACTCCTCTCAGTCATGCAGCTACACAGACACATACCAGGCACACTTTGGTAGGCATATAGCCCTGTCCTGTTTGGATGACAATATTGCCTTTCCAACAGATTTTCATTAAAAAAAAAAAAGAAAAAAAAAAAAGAAAAAAAAAAAACGATTATCGATTATTAATTTTCATAATCGATTTCGGGTCCTATCAACGATAATCGATTAATCGATTAATCGGACCCATCCCTAACGTGTGTTGTCTAGGTGTTTTCCACGCGCCGGTGCGAGGCGCGTATTTCTTCAGGTTCACTGCCGCCAACAAAGGATGGAAGGAGCACGTGTTGATCCGCATGTACAAGAACGACCAGGAGCTCATCGCTAACCGCGGCTACGTCACTCACGTCCAGTTGGAGTACGTCTCCAACGCGGCGATAGTGGAGCTGGAGCAGGGCGACACCGTGGACATGAGGGTTTTCGGCTTCAGCGGCAGTCCCCACAGGCTCTACGACAGCTACACCAATCACAACACATTCAATGGTTTTCTGCTCTATGCTATGTAACTCTATAGCGGCTATACTCACACACACTGCTGGAAACTCATCGAGTGCATTTACTCACATACCGTACTCTACTTTAGTACAATTTAGGTATACTATTACTTACTATGACATCATCAAGATGTGATTCCCAATGTTAATGTTTTTTTTTCCATATGTTTCCATATGTTCTAGGAAACACATGGGGGGGACTTTTTTATTATGTCCACACAACAGCTCTAAGGTATGTTAATGACATAATGTTGACAAAATGTTGAAAATGAGTGGTATTATTCCCCTTTAACCAACTGTTTATGGAATTTTTACTAAACTTTTTAGAACCAAGTCTATTGCAAAATAAATGTAATAAATGTAGCTATGACGTGGTGGGTGCCATGCACACAAGATATAGGATCTACAAGCTCACACTGTGTTGCAATGCATCATGTTATGATGTTGTAAGATCTGCTATTTTCGAAAGATTTTGACGAAAAGAAAAATGTTAAATAGTCCCTTCTGAGAATCGAGTAGGCTACTCTAAGTACTGTATGTTTTCATGACAATACTTTAGTACTTTTGCAGTAACTTGTAACAGAGTATGTCTACATGATGGTTATACTTGTAAGTCATTGTGGATAAGGCCCGACTCACACCTTCGCAACAGACTGATGTATGCTTGTTGTATACAAAGGGTGTGATACATCTTGCCCCAATGCATTTCCAATGGGAGTCGCATGGTTTGACACAACATTTGTGTTGTATGAGGGGGAGGGGGGGCAGTCGAAAAACAGCCAAAAGCCGTACAACAGCTTGTAGTCCCAAATGTTGTATCAAACCATGTGACTTCCATTGGAAATGCATTGGGCCGCGCGGCCATGACACTTACATCTTGCTTACATCCAGTGTTGTTTTTGGCAGCAATTTTGGATTTTAGTTTTAGTCACCTGGCAGGAATGTCTCAGTGTTTTAGTCGACTGAATCTAGTTGATTTAGTTGACTAAAATGTATTTTGTCTGGCAATGATGCCGTCGTAATGACTGATTTTACACTTGCTGAAAATAGCAGATCTACAAGCTCACAACGTGTCACGCTGCGACTCGTTGTGAGCTTGTAGATCGGCTATTTTCAGCATGCAACCAGCATTTATTTTTCTCTCTCCCTCCCTGCTTCCTCTTTTTCTTTCTTTTCTTCCTATGATGCAAGAAAGATGTATTTGGCGCTGCACTGTGGCGACATGGACTAGGGCTACGCTTGCATGCGGGCCCTTTGTCTAAGACACATTTCTTCCTCGGGAGACTAATAAAGTATATCTCATATCTCATAACCAAGTGTAAAATGACTTACTGTATCCTATAGTCCCTAACATTTTAGTCTAGTCTGTATTTGTTGACGAAATTGACAGTATATTTGGTCATAGTTTTAGTCATCAGTCAAAATAGCTTTTATTTAGTTTATCAGTGGTTTAGTCGATGAAGGTTTTTCGTCTTGGTTTTAGCCGACGAAATCACCACTGCTTACATCTAGCATGCATCGATGTTGTATGCTAGATCGAAAGGTGTGAGTGAGGCCTAAGAGTGTACGATGTCTAAATTGTAACTTAATAGTTGTACTGTACTTGTGTACGGTATTTCTACCTTTTACTCCAGTAAAAATGTGAGCACTTTTTCCTCCACTGGTCCTGGTATAGCATTCCATTAAAGAGCTTCCATAATGTTCATATTCATGATGTCAATAAAGACACATTGAGAGGCACTTTTGTGTCAATTGTATGTTAACCCATTCTGAACGGGCACCCATTTTGGTGTCAGCATCATGTTATGCTTTAGCTATTTAAAAATAGCAGATCTACAAGCTCATATCGCGAGCTTGTAGGTCTGCCATTTTTGAAAAATCGAAGAACGACTGACATTTTTAGAATCTGATCTCAGGTCAGAATGGGTTCATCAGACCAGTTTGTGTCCAGTGGAAAACCTCGTATGAATCTGATCTGAGGTCAGAATGGGTTAAAAAGCCACTAAAGGCACCGGGCAGCGAATCGTACGCAGTGGTATAGGGAATGAGGCCATTGTCCAGTCAGGCAGCAACATTTGTGACCAAACTTCACTGGGAGACTGCCATTGGATTTTTGGTTTTTTTCATTTCATATCAAAGCAGGGAATCATAGCTTCAAATTGACATATTGGTTGTTCAGTTTGACCCACCAGTTTTGGAGATATGGCTTATAGAGTAATGTCTCGCAGAAAACAGCGAGTTGAGAAAACAGGCTTGAAAGGTTCACTTAGCTACATGCTTAAGCATTTTTTTCATATTTACATGTCAATTTCAGCTTTGACACTTATTTCAGACATGCTCTAGTATGTGAAGAGTCTGCCTGTGCTATTAACTCATTTTGAAAAAAATTATAAAGAAGACGTTTTTTCTCCTCTGGTGAAAAGCTGGAATGTGCGCGATGGCAGTCTCTCAGTCAAATCTGGTCACATTTGATGGTGTTTTATTTTGGCTTCTCCAGACAGACATACAGCACAAGATGTCAAAGTGCTACAGCATATAGGCTCTCCCTGTCCTGCTGTTAAAAAACCATGAACCCTCCCAGTGCTCACTGACTACCTGTGTGTGTGCTCACTTCATTACTTAATTAAGTGGACTCAGCTGTGCCCCCATAATTGCCCATCACCTTCAAAATAAAAGCATTCGCTGTACCAGAAATCATGACAAACTAATTAAGCAAAGCAAACTAAATAACAAATGCATATAGAAATATACTGAAATACTAAAATAGCTCCCACAGTATGTTTTAATGGTTATTTTTTAGAATTTGTAGACATTTGTAGAATCGTCCTCAGGTTTAAATGGGTTTATAATCACAGAATAGAGAGACAACGGGGTTCATGTCATTGACTTATTGTCACAGGGCCAAGCAGGAAGTGAGAGGAGGCTTGACAGGAAATGGACGCTGCATGCGCCTTCCTGTTTGAAATGGGAGCTGTCAATCACCTTCCCCATCTTCTTCTGTATCTTCTGTATCGACTCCTGTGACGCCTACGATTCAAAAGGCAGTTATTTGAATTGTTTGAAAACAGTTACTCTGTAGATTTTGATTGTTATTACGAAACACAATCACTCAAATCGTTAATCACTGTCCAACCCTATATATATATATATATATATATATATATAAATATACACACACATTTCGGCCATTTGAAAACAGCCGATATACAAGCTCAGAATGTGTCGTGATCATACTGTAGGTCACGACGATGCGACACACTGTGAGCTTGTAGATCTGCTATTTTCAAAATAATTGCATACATTGTAAAACAGTTGAAATGCACTTGAGCACTTTCTACTTTTGGTATAATTTACTTCACTTCACCACTTTTCAACCTATCTTCATATAATAGGTCCTCACTAATAATCATGAAGAAATGGCGCAATTCTTTTCTACTCGGTCTGTGTCTCATAGGACTGCTGTGGGCAGTTCAGATTCAGAAACTGTCTTCCAGTGACATCATCGATGGGGAATACAAGCTAGTAGAAACGGCAGGCTTTCTAGTCCTGAAATGTTGCAATGCGAAAATGGAAGCCATCGTTCTCACGATAATGAGAATCTAAACATTTTTGTAAAGAAAATCTTGTTTAAAAAAAAATCTGCCTAATGATGTCACTGGAAGACTGCCCACAGCCCTCCTATGAGACAAAGACTGAGTAGAAAAAAATCGTGCCATTTTTTCATGATTATTAGTGAGGACCAAGATAGGTTGAAAAGTGGTGAAGTGGTAAGCAGCAAATAAGAATTATTTACCTGAAACTCGAGACGGCGCGACTGATATGTCCAACGCCTGCAGACAAGAGATGAATATTATATTTGAGCACAATATACGTAGTGAAATTATAAGTGTAATAATAATAAGACTGACTAATAATTATTATAATGAAAAATAATTCCCAAAACGCTACGATGTCAATGATTAACATTATAGCTGCACTACAATAATGCATGTACTGTCCTCAACATGACCGTTGTTTTTTTATTGTTATACCAATAAATATGAACTTAGATCAAACTATGTGGAATACATTCGATTGATAAATAATAATTGATAAAAATAAATAATTGAGGTGAGGTGACCACTTAAAAGGGATATTTCACTTTCAATATTTTTTTTATGGATCATGTTTTTTTATTATCATTAAATACAATAAATTACAAAAGCAATTTGGGGTACAATAAAAAAAATAAAAACACACAGTCTCGTCACGTATTAGGAGAGCACTGTATGAACCTGGAAGGACGTGTGTTTTCGTTGAATCTAACATGGTCAAAATGGCGTTTGAAGTTACTTCTAAACATGCCCCGGGGTGTTCACAAAAGCCTGGGTAGATGATGAAATGACCCAACATTTTATTTTTTTAAGTTAAATATCCCTTTAAGTGGTTCAAAAGGGCATGGCTGATCACACGCCAATAAGGGTTTGAGTCCCGGGGAGACACTAAAATGTATCTTGTGGGTCCACCAAGTGATTTGGTTGAATATAGACAGCCAAAAGAGCGGTCCAAGTACAGAGTGACCTCATGGTTGACCTACCCCTAATGGCGTGAGGGATAATTTGGGTCAGGGCTCCGAACAACATGCCGAAGAACCCCTCCGCTGGCTCGGGTGCCTGAGCCCCCAACAGCATCAGCACCAGAAACACGGAGCAAAACGACCTCATCCTGAAAGCAAACAAAAACACAACAGTACATTAGGATGGACTCTGTACACTGTTTGTGTGTTGTGTTGCGTGTGTGTGCGTTGTGCGTGCACGTGTGTGTGCGCACCAGTGTTCTTTTCGTCGACTAAAAGTAAGACGAAAAATGTTCGTCGACTACCTTTTTTCACTGACTAAAACTAAATAAAAACGAATCTATGATGACTAAAATTAATATGTTTCTATAAATGCCAAGCCTAAACGGTGGTGCTATTTCATTCTGTTACATTATTATACAGTATTCAGACAGGCAGGCTGGACAGTGGACAAGGTATATTCTATCGGTAGCATTAAAGGACAACTTTAGTTTTTTTCAACCAAGGTTCATGTTTTAGGTTGTTATTAGAGAAACTAAAAGGTGAGTGTTAACTTTCTTTCATTTGCTGCTTTCTTTTGTTTTGGGTATTTTAGCAGTTTTTGACAGGGGGGCGGGGGCATTCGAGCATGGGGCTAAGTATGTATTTCTTTACAAAATTTTATGGCGATTTATTTTTATTTTATTTACTATAGTCCTAATAAACCCCAAGCAATTACATCTGACCACAAAAGATCACAGGATCTACTGAATGTGACAAACTGACATATTGAGCCTATATACACACAGTATAAGCCTTCCCCCAGTAGGTAGATCACATTCAGTATAGATCCTGTGATCTTCTGTGGCCAGATGTAATTTCCTGGGGTATATTAGGACTATAGTAAATAATACAAAAATAAATCACCATAAAATGTTGTAAAAAAAACTACATATTTAGCCCCATGCTCGAATGCCCCCGCCCCACTGTCAAAAACTGCTAAAATCCCTAAAACGAAAGAAAGCAGCAAATGAAAGAAAATTAACACTCACCTTTTAGTTTCTCTAATAACAACCTAAAACATGAACCTTGGTTGAAAAAAAACTAAAGTTGTCCTTTAAGTAGTAAAATATGACATATAGAGTCATCATAACTCAACGCGTCAACATGTATTTTCTTACCTTTCCAACGGACGGCGTCTACGAGAAAGTGATGACTGGAAAGGCCGCAGCTATAGCGCCAGCGAGGGTTGAGTGTTCTCCTGGACGGTTGACAGCTCGCTGTATGTGTTCTCCCGGAACCACACCAGCGTTTTATAGCTTCTGCATGGACTTGTTTAGTCATTGTGGTGTTGTTGTTGTTGTTGTGTATTTCACAACAGCTCTATACCGCTGTGTTGTATGCGATAGCGATCATATATGTGGTAACATACAGTACACGACAGGATATGTGGACACACACACGAGGCCTTATCTCCACCGACACAGACACGATGCACGTTCCTCGTCCTCTGACGGTGCTCCCCATCGCGCTCAGCGCTCAAATGCATGTTATGGGTGTTATGGGGGGGGGGGGGGGGTCCTCACAGGGATGGGGGCTGCCAAACCTTTGTGTGAGAAATGGTAAATGGTGCATTTATATAGCGCCTTATATGCAAGGCGCTTTACATATAGGTTGTGCATTACATTCACCCATTCATACTGTATACACAGATGGCGGCGGAACCCATGCAAGGCACCAACCAGCACATCGGGAGCAATTTGGGGTTCAGTGTCTTGCTCAAGGACACTTCGACACCAACTCTGGGGGGAGCCCACAGGGTTCGAACTGGCAACCGTGCGGTTACCATCCGGCCACTCTACCCCTGAGCCACCTCCATGATAGGAACTTATAGAATAGATTAAGGGAAAACCGTTTTGCCCGGGTCAAGGTCGTTACATCTTGTTTAAGCTTCCTTCAGACAATGCGACAGTATAGACCATAACATTGATTGATTGATTGATTGATTGATTGATTGATTGATTGATTGAGTTCATTAGACAGAATGTAAAAACAGCAACAGAGTACAGTAAGAGAGTCCAAAATAGACATAATTATGCAGGCAAGAATAGTAACAACAAAATTCAATATCATCACAGGTAAAATATAAAAATAAAAATCAATATCACAGGGGGAAGAAAATCGCACTGTATGTACAGGGAGGGGGGAAAGGAATGGGGTGATCGTTCCCTTTACCACGGGCCTGCTCCTGATTTAGAGGGAGGGGGGAAAGGAATGTGGTGATCATTCCCTTTACCACGGGCCTGCTCCTGATTTAGAGGGAGGGGGGAAAGGAATGGGGTGATCGTTCCCTTTACCACGGGCCTGCTCCTGATTTAGAGGGAGGGGGGAAAGGAATGGGGTGATCGTTCCCTTTACCACGGGCCTGCTCCTGATTTAGAGGGAGGGGGGAAAGGAATGGGGTGATCATTCCCTTTACCACGGGCCTGCTCCTGATTTAGAGGGAGGGGGGAAAGGAATGTGGTGATCATTCCCTTTACCACGGGCCTGCTCCTGATTTAGAGGGAGGGGGGAAAGGAATGGGGTGATCATTCCCTTTACCACGGGCCTGCTCCTGATTTAGAGGGAGGGGGGAAAGGAATGGGGTGATCGTTCCCTTTACCACGGGCCTGCTCCTGATTTAGAGGGAGGGGGGAAAGGAATGTGGTGATCATTCCCTTTACCACGGGCCTGCTCCTGATTTAGAGGGAGGGGTGGACCTTTTGAGGGAGGGGGGTCAAGGCATTCCACGGTGACAGACAGCGCTGTAGAACAGAGGTCCCCTAACCTGGGGGTCCCCAAATTATTTTGGGGGGGGGGGTCCCCGCAAATTATTATTTGTATTATAATCGTGTAAATTATTTTGATCATCAGACCCAAATACTGATTGTTGTCAGTAAAAGTCTCCAGGTTTTCTTCAGCATATTTATGTACAGTATATGACATTGATTTACACTATATGGCATATTAGGAGTCCTGCAGTAAAATGTTTCATTCGCAAAGACCTCCTTAACTCTAAGAGCGTTCACATGGAAACAAATGGACCCTTATACGGGTATAGTCCCACGGATCCATTTGGATCTCTTCTCCACTCGTGCCTCCCTAACATTTTAGTGTAGTTTTTTATTTTATTTTACGAAATTTTCAATATATTTAGTCTCAGTCATCGTAAATCTTAGTTTTTATTTCGATTTTATTCAACTTTTCCTCGGTTTAAAAAAAGTAGCCGACGGACATATTTGGTCATAGTTGAGGAAATCAGCCCTGGCTGAACAAACAGTATTTCTGATCATGGTGAGCGATAGAGCTATAGGGCTGTTGGGCAACGCCACCACTGTCACCATGACTGCTCGCTTTTATCCATTGAAAGGACGATACGGAGGTAGAAGATCTGATCTGCGATCAGTTTGTCATGCAACCGTTATTGTGAAAGAAGTACATGTCAGGTCAGGTCAGGAGTCTTCAACATGTTTTAGCCCAAGGACCACTTGGCCGAGAGAGAGATGAAGCAGGGACCCCCCCCCCCCTACATAGGCCTATGAGGGACCCCTTAGCTGAGAGATGAAGCAGGGACCCCCCCCCCCCCTATATCCCACTGTATATGAGGGACCCCTTAGCTGAGAGATGAAGCAGGGACCCCCCCCCCCTATATCCCACTGTATACAATTTACAATTTACAATTTAGGCATTTAGCAGACGCTCTTAATCCAGAGCGACTTACATTTAGGCAAGAACAAAAGCATGGGAATACATCACATAAAAGCATTTATCATGAAACATGCGTAAGATAAGAAGGTAACAGTGGAATATCTATATGATGAAACTATACATACACTATACATAATAAACTATACATATTCACTACTATGCTATACATATGTACTATGGCGTGCTATGACTATATACAATACAATTATAGTGCTGTCTACATAACATGATATGTATATGAGGGACCCCTTAGCTGAGAGATGAAGCAGGGACCCCCCCCTATATCCCACTGTATATGAGGGACCCCTTAGCTGAGAGATGAAGCAGGGACCCCCCCCTATATCCCACTGTATATGAGGGACCCCTTAGCTGAGAGATGAAGCAGGGACCCCCCCCTACATATCCTATACTGTATATGAGGAACACCTTAGCTGAGAGACAGATGAAGCAGGGACCCCCCCCCTACATATCCTACTGTATATGAGCGACCCCTTAGCTGAGAGACAGATGAAGCAGGGACCCCCCCTACATATCCTACTGTATATGAGGGACCCCTTAGCTGAGAGACAGATGAAGCAGGGACCCCCCCCCTACATATCCTACTGTATATGAGGGACCCCTTAGCTGAGAGACAGATGAAGCAGGGACCCCCCCCCCCCCCCCCCTACAAACTATATACAATTATGTTGTAGACTAAACCTTTTCATAGATTATTTGACAACGTTAGTTACTATATATATAGCCTATAGTTAAAAAGAGAAATCAACCATGGGGCCGGACTGGTAAACCAAAACAGGCCAGGAGATGAATCCAGGGTCTGCGCATGCATGGAGTGAACGGCAAATCGAGTGGCATTTTGTGAGTTTAACATTGTTTAACGTTGTTTAATGCAATCAGATTAATTCTATTATACCTTTCTGTTTGGATGTATATGGGCTGTAAAAGGCTAGAAAGGATAGTTTTTTTGCCACTCTTGTCTGTATAAGCATTCCTGCATTCCTGGTTTGATGATGATGTCACGTGCATATTACCCTCCATATATTATAGCCAGACCACACACTTTTTCAAATTAATTATTTAATACACAGACAAAGCCGGTCACCAAAACAACAAGCATATATAGATGGCTGCAACCACATGCAGCACAAGCACACTGACAAACTGACTGTATACGTCAAAAAGGTCATATTATGACCAGTGAATGGCAGCAACTATTATCATTGCTCCCATTTGCTTCCAATTGCTGTAATGTACATAAGGTGCAGTAGAGTGCAACATGCAACATGTATCATTCATTAGCATTGGCACATATTTGCAGCAATTTTCCAGAGTTGAGCAATGTACAGTATAGCCTACTGACGATGGGTCTGACATTCAAAATTGTAATTGTAATTGTAATCAGTATATGCCCACTTACTCGACTAATTGCTTTCAAGAATCACACCCCTGTGAACTGAGTGGTGCAACTCCCCTCTCCCCCTGCTTCTTCTTTACATACTGTATATTTCATGAGAAATTTCATATGTTGTTATTGTTTTAAATTATCTCTCCCCAGTTCAGCCTACTGTCTGTTCCTCTATAAAAAATCACACACGTGTGAACTGAGTGGTGCAATTCCCCCCCCCCCCCCCCCCCCCTCTCTCTCTCTCTCTATCTCTCTCTCTCATTAGAGTCACTACCTCTCTCACTCTCTCTCATTAGAGTCACTACCCCTCTCACTGTTTCTGGCGCCCCCTACTGCTATTTTTAAGTCACATACTCATGCTCACACGGACACACAAACAAGTACGAGACAGACACACACACAGACACACACACAAACACGTACGAGGACATTGCAAGCTGGTTGTAGGAGTGGTTGCACCACTCAAAAAATATAAAATAAAGGCGAAAGCCACAAAAAAAAACATCTAGAAGAGATGATAAATGGTACAGTCTATGTTGTGGTATTTCTTTTTATATTGGCTAAAAATAAATATTCCCCGATAACCTTTTTGATTGGGTGGGCAGGCCGTATACATTTGTGGGTGGGCAATGTGTGAATTTGTGAGCTTTGTGTAAGTAAACGTACTCGGTTACTTTACTCCACTGCCGGAGGGCCAACAGGATCCAGAGAGCACTTTCCTGTAAACATCAGGGGTTCTCAACCCATGGGTCCCGACCCCTCTGGGGGTCCCCAAATTATTATAATAAAAAACGTTTTTTTCCCTTTTTTTTTTGTTGCTGCAACTGAATGGCTGGAAAATGGAAATGAAGAGTTTACATAATAGTACACATATACACCTTCCCTAATGATTATCCGGTTTCAGTATTTATTTATGGTGTATTGTCTCTATTATTAAGGTTATTGTAGCAGTCAATTTATATTGGGGGTCGGGAGGGGGCGGGGCGGGGGTCCCGAGACACTGCCAAAAGCATCTCCGGGGGTCCCCGGCCAAAAACGTTGAGAACCCCATGTTGTACATCATGGGGATGAGACACAGGAGACGATGACCTCAAGAGGCTGTTTTGTGGCTACAGGTTGAATCACTTCTGAAAATGTCTTCATGAACACAAATAACTGCTGTTATTTCTATCGATACATTTCATATTTTACTATAGACTTTGAAATATGTGCTCTTTCACTGCAGATATAAGCAGATATAAGCAGATATAGTTCTATAAATGTAAAATCATATGTACAGTAACTAACTGATCATTCTTGTTTTCTGTTGTTTTTAAATGGAGTTTTGCACTTTGGCCTCAAAAGGTCGCCATTGTCCACTTTAGTTCAGATGTTTAGAATGAACGAATTATGATCTCTGCTCCAAGAACAAGTCCACTTTATTGAAATCAAATGGACAGTGCCCGTCGTCTCTTTGGCCATGCGTTTATTTAGTAAATAATTCTGTATAAGCCACGGTATATACTTTGTATTTGTGTTAAAGGCAGACATAGGTTGTGATTTTATGTTCAGGCGTCCACCCTGATGTCATTTATCCATTCTCCAATAAATCAATCAATCAATCAATGCATCACTTGATGTTTGGTGTTGGCTGGCTGTGTTTGGGATGGAGTCCATATTTTTGTGTTGCACCTGTTGACCCCTAGGTGGAGTCGTAAGCACCTGGTGGTGACCCCTACCGGGTCACCGGGTATAGGGTCGTCTATATTGGAAACTGTGCGTCCAAAACAGATGGCCATGACCTGTGGGGGTCCATTCTAGGACACCTCCTATTTACAGTAAGCTTCCCCTGGGACAAATAATAAGCAATGATAAGGTCAATTACCATAATTATTCATCACTGTGAATCGCGGTCTCTCATACCCAAGAGTCAGGTGAGAGATCTCAATAAACATATTGCAAGAGACAGGGGAATTATGTCCAAACAAGACCTAGAAATACTGCTTTTGTTTCCAGTAGACTGGAATTACTGAAATGGTCTGCTCACAGGACTTTCAAAACAAAGTTCTTTGTCAACTCCAACTGATTCAGAATGCTGCTGCTAGAGTGCTGACGAAAACTAGGAAATATGACCATATTACACCAGTCCTAAAATCCTTACATTGGCCACCAGTATCCCAGAGAATTGATTTTAAAATGTTGTTACTTGTCTATAAATCATGTTTGTGGCTCTGGGCCACATCACAGACATGCTGAAGCCATATGAGCCCTCCAGAACCCTCAGGGCATCTGGGGCTGGCCTACTAACTGTTCATCCCATAGTTGGAACAAAACATGGGGAAGCAGCATTTCACTATTATGCACCACAAACCTGAAATAATATTTTTTAGGAAATCCTCAACCATAGCTGTTTTTAAGTCTTAATTTAAAAACATATTTATTTAACATTGCCTATCCGAATGATGTTTAATAATGCCTGGCCTTTTAATCAAAGGTGGGAGTATTTTTTCTAATTTATATGCTCCTTTATCTTACAGTATTTGTGTCTATTTTTTAAGTGCACTGTTGGCACTCTGTATATGTTTTTATTCTGTAAAGCACTTTGAAGTGCATGAAAGGTGCTATATAAATAAAACTGCCTTGCCTTGCCTCAATTGTTATACATACTGCATCAAATCTTCATCATAACAATGAAATATAATTATCCACTTTAGAAAGGGACACACCAGAACGGTTTAGACTTCTCAGAATGCATATATTTATTCACCAGGACAGTACAAAGTATCAAGCTAGGAGACAGAAGTATACAGTCCAATAGAGGCGTCATAACAAACGAACATTCTGGAACAATAGCCAATTTACAAGCTCACGAGATGTCACATTGCAACGCATTATGAGCTTGTATATCTTGTTGACCGTGGTCAACAAATTGTAAGTGATTAATTAAACCATTTAAACACCTATATTTAGTTTACTAAATATCTTTGCTGATGGTAGCTGATCTACAAGCTCACACTCATGCGCTGTGAGCTAGTACAGATCGGCTGTTTTGACCAAAACGTTAGCGGTCAACTCCCCAACGTCCGTTTAGTCTCTGCAGTCGCTTTTGGTCAAAATACACTCAAATGTATCCAAGCATGTTAACTTGTGCCTTAGCAGAAATGGGAGCGTACCTATTTTCCCCAGGTTCTATGTTCCCCTGCCACCATGCAAAAAAGGTTCTTTGTTCCCCACTTAGAATAAACCTAAACCAGAAACCAAAGATGGCAAAAACAAACATTCTTTGTTCTGTACTTACAATACATACAATTGTATAGTATAGGCTACAAAACACTGAAGTCCTTAAACCACAAAGCTAACGCTAAACCCTAAGGTAAGTGGGGAACAGATAGAACCTGGGGAACATAGGGTTGACCCCACAGAAATGAACATTCTGAGATATCTTATATATTGCTTTTGGAAGGAAGAAATGACAAACATGGCCACTCCAGAAGAGAGACACTAGTTAACTTGTTGTCACAGGGCCGAGCAGGAATTGAGAGGAGGATTTGACAGGAAATGGACACTATCGTCATTCTTTCCCATCAACTTTCCCAGCATCATCGTTCCCCAGGAACTTCATTCTTGGCAAACTTCTCCTACGTTCGAAAAAATAGACAAAAAAATAGACAATTGACATCATTCGTACAGTAGGCTATAACTATATTAGTTGTATTCAGCTTTTTTTTGTCTCAAGGCCTACATGGTTTAGCCCATTTAGGCCTGACGTCGAAATAAATAAAAAAGTATTCTGAAAGAATATATATTCAAAGATTTGTGCCACATTTTCACGATTGTTAAAAAATAGCAGACCTACAAGTTAAATTAACATTGATTTTACAATATATATTGGGGGTCACAGAGATGGTAAAGTCATTAAATGGGGGTCCGCAGAGCTAATTAGTGTCAATTTGGGGGTCCTTGACATGAACAAGTTTGAGAACCACTGGTTTAGGCCTATGGTGATGGTCGAAGTATAAGTATATGGAATAAAAAATGTACTTGAGTAAAAGTATTGATATCACAATGTACTTAAAGTACCAAAAGTAGAAATTACATATACTATATGCAGAATGTTTTGAAATGAATGCATACATAAAAATCTAGGGCCCGACTCACTCCTTTCTATCCAGCATACAACATTGATGCATGCTTAGTTGTATACAAAGGGTGTGATACATCTTGCCCCAATGCATTTCCAATGGGAGTCACATATGGTTTGACACAACATTTGTGTTGTACGGCTTTCGGCTGTGTTTCGACTGCCCCCCCCCCCCCCCCACCCATCTGCTATTTTCAGCCCATATTCCCCTCAGAATAGAGAAATAGATCATATCACACAAAGATTTTGCACAATTTTGAGGCATTTGTACTTGAGTATTTCCAATTTCCAATACCTTTACTTCTATACTCCACCACATCGCAGAGACAAATATTGTACTTTTACTCCACTACAATTATTTGAAAACGTTAGTTACTAGGCCATTTGAAAACAACCGATCTACAAGTTCACAATGCATCGTGATCATATACTGTAGTATAGGTCCCGATGCGACACATTGTGAGCTTGTAGATCTGCTATTTTCTAAATAATTGTATCCACGTTATACACTTGAAAACATTCTACAAAATTAGCACTTTCTACTTTTGGTATTTTAAGTACATGTTGATACATTACCAATACCTTTGTACTTTTACTCACGTCAATTTTAAATGCTGGACTTTTAGTATTTCTACATTGCAGTATTGATACTTTTACTTAAGTACAGATGGGGTTTTTTTCCACCACTTCTACATAAGGTGAATGGCCAAAAGTTGCAAAACAGAGAAAAAGCAGTAGAAATAGGCTACACTCATTGGTCTCTCGTGCAGACGAGACACCTAAAATGTCTTCTAAATCCTGACAGTTTTCTAAAAAAGCTATGTTTCTATGTCAGTGACTTTTTCAAAAGTAGCAGACCTACAAGCTTGTAGATATGCTATTTTCCAATAGCTAAATTATAACATTTGTCCGCCCAAAATGCAGACAATTACAATTATTTACCTTCCACGGAAGAGATTATGCAGATGTCCAATGCCTGCAGACAAGAGATAAACATTATATTTGGGCATAATATTAATTATAAAAGTATAATAATAATAATAATTTGGGGCCCACTATCCGTGAGCATATTGCAAGTATGCCCCAAAAATAATTAGCAAAACACTACGATTGTAATGATTATAATAACATTTAACATTTAAAACATATATATATATATATATATATATATATATATATATATACACTGTCCTCATAAATATGCATAAATATTAAAATAAAATAAAATAAAATAAAAATGTTTTTGTTTTTTTCTTTTCATTGTTATACCAATACATAGAAACTTGGAATACTATGGAATACATTCGATTTGATAAACCAGATGTGAGGTGACCACTTAAAAGGGATATTTCACTTTCAATATTTGTATGGATTTATTTTGTTCATTTTCCAAAATATTAAAATAAAATAAATTTAAAAAAAAACAACACAACACAGGCCTCCATTTTCGTCACCGCTAAACCCCTTATCCCTAAACTTCTTTGCCTTTTTTTTTTTTTTTTATATATTTTGCAAAACATTTTTGAATAGTTAAAATGGCCAGTCTATACAAGCTCACAACGTGTCAATTATAGATTGGCTAGGTGAACTATTCAAAAATGTTTTGCAATATAGTAAAAAAAAGAAAAAAAGGCAAAGAAGATTAGGGATAAGGGGTTTAGCGGTGACGAAAATGGAGCCCACACAGTCTCCTCACTTATTAGGAGGGCACTATATGAGTCACCAGAAACAAGGATGGGTGTTTTCGATGAATTTGACATGGTTAAAGCAATGGGTTCAAAACGGTCCGGGGTGTTTCACAAAAGCCTGATGAAATGAATGATTCAACATTGTTTTTTAAAGTGAAATATTATTAAAGGACCACTTCACCACTTTTCAACCTATCTTCATATAATAGGTCCTCACTAATAATCATGAAAGAATTGCACTATTTTTTGCTACTCAGTCTGTGTCTCATAGGAGGGCTGTGGGCAGTTTAGAAACCGTCTTCCAGTGACATCATCATTAGGCAGATTATTTTTTAAACAAGATTTTTTTACAAAAATGTTTAGATTTTCATTATCGTGAGAACGACGGCTTCCATTTTCGCATTGCAACTTTTCAGGACTAGAAAGCCTGCAGTTTATATTAGCATGTATTCCCCATCGATGATGTCACTGGAAGACGGTTTCTGATCTGCCCACAGCCCTCCTCTGAGACACGGACCAAGTAGAAAACAATTGCGCCATTTTTGAGGACCTAGTATATGAAGATAGGTTGAAAAGTGGTGAAGTGGTCCTTTAAGTGGTCAGAAGGGCATGACGTCTGATCACAAGGGTTTTGGGTCCCGGCCGGGGAGACACTAAAATGTATCTCGTGGGTCCACCAAGTGATTTGGTTGTATTATAAGACAGCCAAAAGAGCGGTCCAATTAAGTACAGACTCTACAGAGTGACCTCATGGAACATTGTGTCGTTTTGGTTGACCTACCCCTAACGGCGTGAGGAATGAAGTTGAACAGGCCCATCCACCCCTCCACTGGCTCGGGTCCCTGGGCCCCCAACAGCAGCAGCACCAGAAGCACGGAGCAGAACGACCTCATCCTGAAACCAAGAACCAACATACGACATACATACAAGACAGTACATTAGGACGCCGTGAGTGCGTGCGTTCGTGCGTGCGTGCGATATAACGGTGCTGTATAGGCCTATACATGTATATAACTTTTGCTATCAAGCCTCTTCCGGGAACCTTTACAATAAACATGGGTGTAGTGTGAGCAAATTCCCTCTAGATCGTTAGTTCTCACACTTTCAAGATATTTCAGAAATGTAAAAAAAAAAAAAAAAACTGCAGATCTGCTATTTTTGAATAGCCAATAATGCGAAAAAAAAATCTAATGTGACATGGTTTTCAGAGCCTTGCCTGAAGAGAAGAACACCATCAGTGACCAAAATGTTGCCTTTCTAACAAATTGTCCTCTTTTTTTCTATTTTAATATTAAAAAATAAGTTCACTGAAGGTTATCTGAGGTTTTTGAATCTCGCCACTGACAAAAAGACGAAACTAACATTAAAACTAATACAAATTAAAACTAAAAGTAGTCTCTTTGAAAGAAATGTAAAGCAACATTTGCTCAACATTAAACTAATTATAACTAAACGAAAATGTAAAACAAAAACAAACTACATACTACAAACTACAAAAAAAAAGGAAAACGTTATGATTGCCCTGATTACAACCTCACCTATTTGGTTTCAACTCAGAGTCTAAGTCAGTGTAATGTTATGTTTCTAAATGCCAATACAAGCCTAAACGGAGCTATTTAATTCTGTCACATTATCATGCAGTGTACAAACAGGCAGCCTGGCCAAAGTATATTTTATCGGTAGCATTAAAGGAGAATTCCATACTAAAAGGCTTTCTTACCTTTCTTTGTAGTTGTTACGTCCCCACCAAAGAGGTCCAGGTGTTATTTTGTGCAAAAGCTCCTTATTGGCTATTTCCCCTACCATGAGCCCTACATGAATTGCATTGAATTGAATGGGAATTGAATGGGGCTATGGGGTGTTGTGCTAATTCGCTGAGGTTCGTAACAACAAAGAAAGGTAAGAAAGATAAGAAAGCATTCTAGCATGGAATTCTCCTTTAAGTAGTAAAAGATGACGTTTATAGAATCATCATAACTCAACGCGTCAACATTTATTTCTTACCTTTCCAACGGACGGCGTCTATGAGAAAGTGATGACTTGAAAGGCCAGCTATAGTGCCAGCGAGGGTTGTTGAGATTCCAGACGAAGGTGAAGGGTGTGTCTGAAGGTTAGTTGACAGCTCGCGGTGTGTTCTCCCGGAACCACACCAGCGTTTTATAGCTTCTTGTTGTTGTCGTTGTGTATTTCACCACTGTGTTGTATATGCGATAGCGATCACATGTCGTAACATCCAGGATATGTGGACACACACACGAGGCCTTATCTCCACGGACACAGACGCGACACACGTTTCTCGTTTTCTGATGGCTCTCATCGTCATCGTCGCGCTCAAATGCATGGGGTCTTCGACGTGTTGCCCTATGAGGGCGAGGTCCTCGGAGTTACAACAGGGAGGGGGCTGACAAATTAGATTTAATTAGATTAAATTACAGGTGTTTTTATTATCCACAAGGGATTATTTTTCCTCGGGTCACATAGCATACAGACAAGACAATATTAAAACAATATACATACATGCACGACAATTAAAACACCCGGCAAAGTACTTCAATGATATAAAAGCTCATTCTAAATGTAAAAGAGCCTTTGAGAGAAAGCAATGTCCTGCACTTGTATCGAGACGTTTAGATGGTGTCAAAGGTCACGTGGGTCACCCAGACAGACTATAGGATCTGGCACGAATTGTGACCTGATGGTCAAGATTCAATTTATCCCCTGAGCAAGCGATAGTTCAATGGTAAGATCAAAATCAGCACTCGAGCAGGAAACCAGGTTCAATGAAATCCAGGGTATAGAGGAGGAAAGTTCCATGAATACTAGAAATAATTTGTTGGTAATTCCAATGGGAACCGGTTAAAATGTTATTTTATTTGAAATATGCAAATGTGGCATATTATAGGAAAATATGCAAAGAATAGAAAATATGAAAAAGCTACTACCGTGAAAGGGTTATCATATATTAATTTACTTATATTGATCCTATAAACACCCCTCCCTCTCCCACTGGGGAGTGGGGAGGCACTGGGGAGGCACTGGGGGGACACTTGGGACAGTGGAGGCATTGGGGGGACACTGGGGACAGTTGAGGCATTGGGGGGACACTGGGGACAGTGGAGGCATTGGGGGGACACTGGGGACAGTGGAGGCATTGGGGGGACACTGGGGACAGTGGAGGCATTGGGGGGACACTGGGGACAGTGGAGGCATTGGGGGGACACTGGGGACAGTGGAGGCATTGGGGGGACACTGGGGACAGTTGAGGCATTGGGGGGACACTGGGGACAGTGGAGGCATTGGGGGGGGACACTGGGGACAGTGGAGGCATTGGGGGGACACTGGGGACAGTGGAGGCATTGGGGGGGACACTGGGGAGACGGTGGAAAAAGGGGCCTGAGTACAAAGCAAACAGCGTAGAAGTGCTTCACAGAGCAGCTCAGGGGTCATCACTATGTCCCTACTCAGTCTGGACCAGTGTTGTTTTTGGCAGCAAAAAAATAGTTTTAGTCATATTTTAGTCACCTGGAATGTTTTAGTGTTTAGTCTAGTTTTAGTCAAAAATTTTCGCGGGCCTTGATGCCGTCGAAATGACTGATTTTACACTTGCTGAAAATAGCCGCTCTACAAGCTCACAACGCGTCGCGCTGCGACGCGTTGTGAGCTTGTAGAGCGGCTATTTTCAGCATGCAACCAAGTGTAAAATGACTTGTCTTTTACTTATACTGGATCTCTCGTCCACTAAGTCCCTTCCTAACATTTTAGTCTAGTTTTTATTTGTTGACGATATTGTCTATACATTTAGTCTCAGTTTCTGTCACCATAGCTTCGTTTTCATTTAGTTTCCATTTTGTTTTCTGCAGTGAAAAAAAGGTAGTCGACGAACATCTTTCGTCCTAGTTTTAGTCGACGAAAACAACACTGGTCTGGACAGTCTCCTATATTCTCCAAGGTAGGCGAGATACTAATACTATGTATTGAAAGATCTACTCATTGAATTAATAGAAAATAATGTGTTTAGATTATTACACAAACGATTCACACCACCTGCACACACAGGCCGAGTGGCCTTAATTTGCCCTATAACATGATGATATACGAGGCCTGCTTACAGTACTAATTAAAGTACAGTAGTCATTAAAGTTACATTATGCATTTACAGGCAATTCAAAGACAGCTTTGAGTTGTTTCTGATTCATAATTTGAAATTATTAAAAATGTAATATATCATCCACTATTGGAAAAGGGGATACTATATTATCCCATTCTGACCGGGCACCCATTTTGGTGTCGGCATCATGTTATGCTTTAGCTATTGAAAAATAGCAGATCTACAAGCTCATAGCGCGCCACCGAGTGGCGCGCTACGAGCTTGTAGGTCTGCTATTTTTGAAAAATCGAAGAACGACTGACATTTTTTTAATCTGATCTCAGGTCAGAATGGGTTAATAATGAAACTGTCAGGATGTAATAGACATTTTTTAATCTGATCTCAGGTCAGAATGGGTTAATAATGAAACTGTCAGGATGTAATAGACATCTTTTTAATCTGATCTCAGGTCAGAATGGGTTAAACTATTTGGATATTTCTCGTTCTCCTTTTTGCCCCACTAAACAGTCAGTGAGAAGCGTATCGTATGGATGAACAGGCCATTTTGATCATGGTTTCCGACCGAGGGCCGTCATTGGGCAACAACGCTTATGCCACTGTCACCATGACTGCTCGCTGTTATCCACTGAAAGGACCACACGGAAGTAGAAGATCTGATCTGCGATCAGTTTGTCATGCAGCCGTTATTGTGAAAGAAGTTTAGTGGACATTTTCAGTTCCGTTTATTTGCCTTGTACATATACTGTACAAGGCCTGTCCGAACACTGACTTCTAATATAAAACTTAAGATGAATAGTTCAAAAAATATTAACATACTGTACTGTATGTGACTGATTATCTTACATACATTATTTATAAGATATAATTTTGAGTAAACTTTACATACTGTATCTTTAAGGTCAGAGTGTCCTCTCTCTCTCACTCTCACACGCGCACACACGCACACGCACGTGAGCGTGTGCGTGGGCGTGTGCGTGTGCGTGTGTGTGTGTGTGTGTGTGTGTGTGCGAGTGCGTGCGTGTGTCATTGCCTTAACTGCTTTATGCTTATTATATGATGAAAATGAAAAAGACTTTTGACAAAAAAGAAATAAATAAAAGTAAAATAATGATTTGCAATGTGGTAAACAAAACCGAGATCCTGGTGAGTCATGAGAGGGCATAAAACCTTTGATTCGGTGAAAATATTTCAATAATGTAGCATATCATACTTTTATTCAAAATCAAAATAAAGAAAATCAAATACAAATAAATCTCACAGAATCAAATGTTTTATGGTCATGTCACCAGGATCCTGGATGTCTTGATTCTAGGCTTAAGATAATTGATATCAATAGTTTTGTAAATCTCTATTGAAAAAAATGAATTGGAGAGTGTTCAATGGGTCCAGAGATTAACCACGCCCACTGCTATGCTCTGCTGTTTGGTCAGAAAATTTAGATTTTTTTTTGTTTAAGTCAAAGTCTTTTGAATCATTTTCATTTTGTTTTAGTCACATTTTAGTCACTTGGAATGTTCTGGTGTTAGTCCACTTTTAGTCGACTATATATAAATTTTAGTCGACTAAATCTACAGTTGATTTAGTCGACTAAAATGTGTTTTGACAGGCCTTGATGCCGTTGTAATGGCATACACTTTGGTTGCATGCTGAAAATAGCAGATCTACTCGTTCACAACGTGACGCGTTGTGAGCTTGTAGATTTGAGAAAACAGCAATAACAATAAGAAACAAAGCACAGAAATACATAATATAGGCCTAGAAATAAAAACAAGCAGAACAAGAGTAAATAGGACTCAACATGGAGATAACCATTATAGCAAACTATATGTACGATACAGATGTGTTTTTAGCAGCTATTTAAGTGTAACGGCTGACTCTGCATTTTTCAAGTTAGGAGGTAAATCGCTCCAAAGAGTAGGTGCAATAAATGAGAAGGTCGATCACCTTTTTTCCAAGTATGGTATAACAGGGATAATAAGGGATAATCAATAAATAAGGGATCATAATCTTTTTTTTTTAAAGAAGAAAAAACCCTTTTCTTGTTCAAAATGGTGTGTGATCTCTCCTTTTATTGAACTGTTCACACTAGCATCACTAAGTTACGGCTGTCAAGCTCTAATGCCTAGGCCAGTAGTCGGCCTATAGTGAAAATACTGACCAGATTTTTTAAACTTCCACACCTCCACCTACTACGCAAGCTCAACTCCTTTAGAGTGAGCAAGCATATTATGGAAACAGTCTATAAAAACCTGATAGAGGGAATCTTGACTTTTAACATGGCAATGTGGTATGGCAATCTAAATGTAAAAGGAAGAAGCAAGCTGCAGCGAATAGTAAACCTAGCCTCAAACATCATTGGGAAGAGACAGAAACAATTAGGCTGTATCTACAAGGAGGTACTTTGTAAAAAAGCTGTCATGATAGCAAACGACCCCTCTCATCCACTTTTTGTTGTTTTTCCAATGTATCTGCCACTGTTGTCCTGCACTTTTTTGCCATGTGAAAATAATTTATTACAATATAATATAAATAATTGTGTTAAGCGTTGTTGCTGTTGTTGTAACTGTTTGTTTTTTACTGTTGAGACCGAAGACACATTTCCACACGTGGACAATAAATGAAACTAACTAACTAACTAACTAACTAACTAACTAACTAACTAACTAACTAACTAACTAACTAACTAACTAACTATTCTACTGTCAGCAGGAGTATTAAGCGGGCCTTACAGTACAAGTACAGTAAGTATCTTTTCAACTAAGGAGCTGGGCATCAGCGGACAAGTCCTACGTCAGGCCATCAAGGAGCTATCCAGACTGGCAGAGCGGAGTGGCCAGTGGTTTTGGCTGAAACGGAAAGACCCTTATAGCTGGTCTCCTAAATGAGCAGGCTGGGCAGATGCAGAGCAGTGTTGATTCCGTCGACTTAAAACTAAGACGAAAAATGTTCGTCGACTACTTTTTTTCACTGACGGAAACTAAATGGAGACTGAATGAAAACTCAATCTATGATGACTAAAACTAAGACTAAATATACTGACAATTTCGTCAACAAATAAAAACTAGACTAAAATGTTAGGAAGCGACTAGTGGATAATTAATTAATTAATAATTACAATTATTTTCACATGGCAAAAAAGTGCAGGCCAACAGTGGCAGATACATTGGAAAAACAACAAAAAGTGGATGAGAGGGGTCGTTTGAAGATCTGCTATTTTTCAATAGCTAAAGCATAACATGATGCTAACACCAAAATGGGTCCCCGTTCAGAATGGGTTGAAGACCTTATAAGCGTCGTACAAAGCCAACTCGAGTTGTGACAAATCATGACAACCAACACGATATTTTAGACCAAACAAATAATTACAAAGAAGAAAAAAAAAAAAAAAAAAAAAAAAGTGTTGTAACCTGCCGTTTTCTTCTTCTTTCTAATTATTTGTTCGGCCTGAAAAATTGTGTTTGTTTTCATTATAATAAAAATGTTTGATCAAAATCAGCTAGTGATTAAAGCATCAAAGTATCATTGGAGGTAAACAACCCAGTTAATTGAACTTGTAGTTTTAGTAGTAGTTTTAAGGTTGGTTATAGGATAAATAATTAGTTACATCATGGGCTGCATTTCAGAGAGTTCCATGAAACATGAGGTCTGACAACGTTTTTAGACCCTGAGGTTATTAGAATAATAACCCTTTTTTACCGTTCCATCCTGGTTAGATTGCCTCAGAACAGAATAATAAAATAGTCATATTTAGCTAGTAGGTTTGGGTTCTAGAAGGCATGCAGGATGCAGGAACAGTCAATAAGTTTAGGGAGGTCTACTGACCATGGTTCATATTATCTCTTTCTGTCATGTCTTTACTTTGGTCAGAGAACTATAAACACATAGTTTACTTTTACTAGATCATGTAAGCCTGTGTATGTGCACAGGTGTGTATTCCTGCATCGAGTGATCTTGGTACATAGAAATTGACTTACACATTCAGATTCTGACTTTCAAATGTACATCATTTTTGTTTTGATTGATTGATTGATTGAAATATGTATTAACAGTTTGCATAATTACAGTTAAAATTCAAGTACAACTCAATACAAAGACTGTTAACGACCCAATAAAGCATTACATTTGTTTACAAGAGGGTCAACCTTGTTCAATTCATCAAAACATTTAGAGACGTACAACTATACACTTCTATAAAGTTAAAGAACATAATGGGAATTCATCATAAAGGAGGTAAAAAGGGAAAAGAAACATATACCAGTGAGGGGGAAAAGGGATGGGTGGGGGGGGGGGGGGATTCAGATTTTACGGGGGCCAGTTTCGATTGTATTGTTGTATTGTGCTCTCTGCTTTGGCAATGTAAACGTATGCTTTCTCATGCCAATAATGATTGATTGATTGATTGATTTTCATATCAAGTTCCATTATTTATTCAGCATTTTAAGCCACAGACCACCATTTGATGAGATGTCAGAGACAAGACTGATTGGGTCATCATTGGATAACAATTTGTCACAATTCCATATTGAAATGTTGATCAATTATTTTACGTTATCTAATTGTGTAGACTTCTTGTAAATGAAGTAAAGCAGATGTTTAACACTAATTTAACTCTTGAGAGCGTAACATGAAACCAAAAGAACCCGCCGTACGGGACCAATGTTGGTCTATCCTCAATGGATAAAACCATGTGAACAATTTATCAAAGAAATTGTCAGAAGTATATTATTCTAGTATTTTTTTTCTTCTAAAAATGTGGCTGCAGTATATTAACCAATTGAGCCAGTTTTCTTAATGTGAATCCCCATTCATATTGTTTTTTTTAATTATCTTTGCTAACTCAAATCATACTGAATGACCGTTAGGTTGGACGTACACAATTAAGACAAGTTTGCAATATTGTATTAACAATTGCAAAGGTTAAATAATTAATATACAAATAAGACTATTTTCAAAAGGGGAAAGTGTTCGATTAGTGAATACATTATCTGTTCAAGTTTAACATTTTAACATTAAATATTATGTGGTTCAAGTTACCCCTTCACTTGGATCAGCTCACCCCTTACCTGGTGCAAATTGAGCCACATGACCTTTTATTTTAAATAAGTCATATTTTCATGGCCCTTTGTCATATAGATGCTTACTCATCATTTCAAAATGATAGAAGACATCCTGAAAAAAGACAAGTTGTCCTGGAACTTAGCAAGGCAAAATGAGATGGCAGTAAATCTAAAGATCTACCTTTTTTTCAGGATGTCTTCTATATCATTTGAAATGATTAGTAAGCAACTATGCTGACAACAAAAGCAAAAAGTGGCTCATCTTACCCCGTCCTCTTACTCTAGTCTACTTGCCATGCATATAGAGCCCCATTGTGAATGTGAACCCGGACATGTTGAGTACACCAAGGTTTTATGTTGGAAATGTTGAGTATGGTTCCTCAGCATGTAGAAACTGCCGGATGCTAACTTGCACATGTTGAGAATTTTTCATAATTGGCATAATAGAGGGTATGCGCATACTGAAAATGAATGGCACATCGAGTGGAAAATCGAGCAAAGCATGTTGCAAAGTGAGTTTAAACATTGTTTAATGTTGTTTAATGCAATCAAATATTACTTTTCTGTTTGGATGCATGGGTTGTCAAGGCCAGAAAGTAGTTTTTTGCCACTCAGTAGACATTCCTGCATAACTTACAGGTTTGATGATGATGTCAGGCGCATACCGTCTGTGACCATACCATTAACAACCTTTTAAACTCTTATGGCCACCCTAATTAACAGTGGATTGTGCCTTATACCTGCACTATTCATTTTTTTTATTAATAATTTTAATGCCAATAGAAAAATCTGTGACATACACACTATATCTCATTCTAACACAGTAATCCTATAGTATTAGAGACCCAGTCCTGATGGTGGCGGTAACTTCACCATTATGCCGATTTTGGCCGAATAGAGCGAATCTGGCGATGTCATTTCCGGTCAAACAGATCACAACATCTGCTAGCTTTCTTCACTGTTACACAGTCAGATGTCCGGGATGCTAAGCTATCATCGTTTATTTTAATAACTAAGTCAAGCTCTAACAGTGGCGGCCTTATATATGTTTCAATCGTTTCAATTGAAACGGGCCTCGAGTCTCCAGGGGCCTCCCAAAAAAAGAAATAGTAGTAGTAGTAATAAGTATAGTGTGTTGTTTGGTTGTAATTGTTCCCACTTCCCAGTGTGTGCACTCACTGCACTAGCAGCGCTGACAGTTGCGATTGCATCATTGTGTATAATGCTGCCTTCCAGTTATACCTTAAAGTAAAAAAATGTTTAATCAAGCAAGCTGCTTTTGTGTATTTTCTACTTGGCTGTGTATGCTGTTCATGCTTTGAAGTCCGATAATACACACTGACAAAAAAAAAAAAAAAAAAATTATGACGTCATGAACGGGGCCTCCCGATCCTTAAGGCTGCCCCTGAGCTCTAATCAAGCCCTAAATATCGCATTTTACGCAGCGATGCACATAAAGACCGCGCGTGCGTGTGAGAGCGTGCACGCGAGGATTTCGTCCAGTTTTAGATAGATTACGGTACATCGACCATTAGCCAAACTAGCCAAATGTTGCTACATTTTGCTACATTAAGCCCCCAATTATAGGGAATTAAACGATTGCGTCATCTACGCCAAGGGTAATGAGGGATTTTTTTATTCATCACGTCAATTACGTCAAGGGCCATAAGGGTGTTTTATGGCAAAATAATATATCAAGGTTCAAGGTTATCTTTATTTGTCTCCCTTGGGAGAAATTTGTCTTGGAGACAGAGTCACAGCTGCATACAAATAACAGACATGTTCACATACGAAAAAGAAAAAACACCATAAAACACCCACATACACAAAACAGAGATATTGCACACATTCCCTTGATAAAGTGCAACTATAGTCATTAAAGTGCATTCGGCAATCCCTGATTGAGCATTTTAGTTGACAGGGGAACAAAAGAGTGTTTAAATCTATTATATACACATCGTGGAGTTCTATACCTCCTACCGGATGGCATCAGCTCGTACTCTCGGTACAGTACATGCAAGGGGTCAGAATCAGATACAATATTCCGAGCCTGTCTCACCACTGCTTGTTCAAAGATGGCCTGGGGAGTGATGGGTGGGGTGGACATGCCCATGATCTTCCCAGCCATGTTTGCTATTTACTTGAGACTTGTATTTCACAGTTAGATTGCCAAACCAGCTGGACATACCGTATCTTAGGATTGACTCTATACTAGCTCTGTAAAAGGTCAACATGATATTTCTACTGACTCCAAAAAGCCTAAGTCTTCTGAGAAAGTGTAGACGTTGGTGTATCTTAGAACACAGTGTTGTAACATGCGTGTGCCAGCTCAGGTCCTCATCGATCTGTTGCCTACTCCCAGATATTTATATGAGCGGACCTGTTTGATGTTATGGTCATGTTATGGTCAATATATACATTTTTCATCATGCGTTAACTTATGTAGCATGTGAAGTGTAAAACTAGGCGGTGTTCATGATGCTGAATCCATTCCAAGCATTATAATTTTGCAAACAAAATAAAAAAACACTCCCAAAATGTGCTGACGTCATACAATTTGTGATGATGGCTATGGTAATGGTACATGGTCACATTATGCCAATTATGAAAATTGCTCAACATAATAAGTTAGCATCCGACTGGGGACCCATACTCAACATTTCTAACATAAAACGTTGGTGTACTCAACATGCCTGCAGGGTTCACATTCTGGCAAGTGGACTATATCTGTATCATGTCATTAAATGCTTGATGAATTGAACATGAAGGACCCCAAATGGAAACAATCTTATTTTTTATGTTTTAAGATTTATACTTTTTATTTAGCTTTTTCATTTTAAACATTGACAACACTGAGGACATTATGATCAATAACAACAAAGGAAAAAAGAAGAAAATGCAAATATTATACTGCTTTCTTGGGTTTTAATTAAATCCTCTATAGCAGACCTTGTATGACTGAACTGTACTTTCCTGAGCTTTTCCCCCCTGCAAACTGTTAATGAAGTAGGCTAATCAATCAAATCAATCAATCAATCAATCAATCAATCAATCAATCAATCAATCAATCAATCAATCTGTTAGAACAGTGGTTTTCAACCCTTTTCATATCAAGGCCCGTTATTTATTCAGCATTTGAGCCACAGACCACCATTGGACGACATTTAGCCTGTCAGCCACTGACAAAACGTATACATTTTGTCCACATAATACCATGCTGTTACTATAGGAGTAGCCTGGAACTCACCTATGCTTTTTTATGGTATAGGGCCATAGGCAGCTCCCGGCAGGATCCGCCGGGAGAAACTATGCGCAGCTGCGTGACATGAGACTAATTACTTAGAGCGACAGAGAGAGAGAGAGGAGTGTGTGTGTACATGTCTGCGTGTGCGGGTCAATTTAACAAAGGTGCAGACGATCAGAAATCAGCAGAGAGGGAGCAATGTTTGCGCTACTCTATGCCGAATTGAAGACCCAGACTTTTTTTTCTCCCTGGAAATAAAAACGTAGACCTGGGTTTCGTCTATTGAAGGAGCATCCGTCTTTAATATACGGAGCTACTGAGGGGGTTGATCCCGTGGTTAGACCTGGCTGACACGCTGATGTTAAAGATGTGTCTAATGCAGTCTACGGTTCGCTGTGATAGTGATCCAATGATGCGATACAGACATGCTTTGGACAGTTTATTAAAGTGCAGCATCTGCGTGATTGCAAAGGAACCATAGTTAGAAACACAAACAGACAAATTAATATTTCAGACAAATCTTTCGCTCCAAATTGTTTAAACAGCGGTGACGTATACTTGCGTTCAAAAACCATTGCCCTTCAGGGTCAAGCCTCCCTACCCATGCCCGTGAACCTGACGCTTATAAAGCCCACAGCGCCACCCCATGGTCACACAAATTCACCAGACATAATTCATGATTCGGGTACATGCTCTAATTGTGTAGACTTATTGTAAATTATGTAGCAGGTGTTTAACAATAATTTAAGTCTTGAGAGGGTAAAATGAAACCAAATGGACCCGTGAGGGTCCACCATGGGACCACTGGTTTAAAAACCACTGCGTCAGAGAACGAAACATTCAGTACGTTTTAACAGATTCGTTTGGCCAGATTTGCTTGTTTTCAACTGATTAATTATTGGTTTCATGATGAATGGCACGGAATGAACAAATCAATCACAATGATCTATCTATTCTTATGACACCGAAGAGAACGAGTATTTATTTGCCATGTTATTATTAGTAGCCTATTATTGATAACAAATAAACGTCAGTGTAGCGAAAGTGAGTACAAACAGACTATATAGCCTACTGTACACTGATGCCTGCATGTCGACAGTCACAATGTGGGACAGGGTGTGACCGGTGTGTCAATGTGTGGGACGGCTGAAAGGTCTTGGAAACGTGGGACTGCCCCTGTGCCACGCACGCAAAGCTATACTCAACAGTCTACGGCCACTGAATCTGCAGAAGATGAGGAAGAGCTACCAGGAAGTGAAAGCACACATTCCACCACACACACACACACATACACTGCAGGTTGTGCACACTGCACACAGCTATCAGATTATGATTTATGATATGTATAGTATACTGTGTCAGAAATGTATCACTATTGCCAACAGTCAGCACGCACGCACGCACGCACGCACGCACGCACGCACGCACGCACGCACGCACGCACACACACACACACACACACACACACACACACACACATACACACACTGTTGGTCTCAGATGGGAACAAACTGCAGGTTGAAAAGGCCCTCAGCTCTGAATTCGGTATAATCTGCACCTATAGACTATTGACGTGCTATAGTGTCCATACTCTATTCCACTGTATTGCTACATGTTTTAAATCAAGCTTTAAATTTTGGGAAAAGCCGTTCTACAAGCTCACATCACATCACGACATGTTACTGAGTTTGTAGATTAGCAATTCTCTTTTCCTTTTAGCCTAAAATGACATGCCCAAAATTAGAGATGCTCCGATAATTGGCAACGATTGGTGATTGGCCGATATTCACTCCAGGAGAAACTGATCTTTTACACCATTTAAGTGGTGTATAACTGTCCCAGCAATGGGATCTTGTAATTTTCTATTTCTATTTTCGATTCTATTTTATTGCTTACCTTTCGGAAATACAATATGGGAACTTTATAGGTATGTTTATTGGGGTACACATTGTATTTGCATGCCGTGTGTGGTGCCTGGTCTTTAATGCTGTTCACATTATGACCTGGTGAGGGCATGCAGGAAGAGCCCTGTGAGTAGAGTGAGTCAGTATTAATGGCACCTGTGTGAGCTGGCCCAGTCAGAACAGAGTTGCAGGGGTGCGAGGAGATCTCCTCACCTCAAAAAAGAGCGTCCTCAAATAGGAAAAATAAGAGAATATAAAGTATAGCTCCTAAAAGAATCGGCAGAAGGCGCACACGGTATGTTACATGTTGTTGGTTCTTTGTTTGTAAACAGCGTTGTAGTTCCGTCGATTGTTTGATTGTTTGTGTGTGTGTTTGTTTGCATATAATCCGGAAGTCATGATTGACCGACAACAGTAAATGGTAAATGGTGCATTTATATAGCGCCTTTATCCAAGGCGCTTTACAGAGATTGTGCATTACATTCACCCATTCATACACCGATGGCAGCGGAAACCATGCAAGGCACCAACTAGCACATCGGGAGCAATTAGGGGTTCAGTGTCTGGCTCAAGGACACTTCGACAGTAACTCTGGGGGAGTCCGGGTTCGAACTGGCAACCTTGCGGTTGCCATCCAGGCACTCTACCCCTGAGCCACCGCCACCCCAGTCACAACAAGGACATTCATAGTTCATATTTCAGTGTGTTTAAGAGAATATTTGTATGTTTTTGTGTTGCAGTTTTTCACGGTGTCCAATGGAAAAATAAAACTACCTTAAAGACATCAGTTGGAGCGTTGTCATATTTCTGCTGGCTAGGAGCCGCTTCAAGTGGTATAACTGTCATTCTACAACAGGTCGTTAAGAGGAAGCAATCTGATTGGTTGAAACAGCCTTCTAGCCGTGGATCAAACCAGCACTGTTCACCACCTAATCAAAACAAAGAATTCAGCTGCTCTGTTCTCCCAGAGCGCTAGCAAACTCGGTGGCTAGGCTAGCTAGTTTCTTTGGACATTTGTGGTCGTAGTGACTACATCTGTCATTAAAAATATATATTTCTTCAGCGATTCTCTTTGTTTTAAGGGTCATATCTCGTGTAATATTGCTTAAATCAGATATAGTATAATCATTTTGCATCTTTGTGACAGGCCTAAACATTCTCCCCTTGCTCCCCACACACACATGGAACAGTTTTGACGTTTTTTTGTTGTTGACATAATCCTTTTGGAAATATAAAGATTTTCCCCTTACACACAAGATCGAGAAAAACAATCGGTGATCGGGATCGGTCCCAAGAAATCTGATCGGAGCATCCCTACCCAAATATTGGTAGGCCTTATATGTCAGGTTTAAAGTATTTAGCTATAGTTAGCCAGCGAGACTGGGGAGTTATCCATACTGGCAGGTGTCAGTCCTGAGACAGGAATAAGATTAGCATAATGTATGTTCCAAGTATACTGTATTCCATGTTTGGGATTTCAATAATTGGGTCTCTTATCAGTACAGTTGCAGGAGAGAAAGGGCCACTTATAGGTGAATGGGTGCACATCAGGTTATTACAGGAGATAGTTCTACAAGCTAAACTAGTTTTGTGTTTGTCAATGTACTGTAGCTTACAGTACATAGTTGTGGTTTCCATGAAGGTGCGGTGCTGCCGTCTATGTTGATGAGAAAGTATGCAGATTAAACGATACCTGAGAGTCAAAATACACAATGAGTGACTAATGAAAGGCCTGGCAGGATTTAAAGGAATGCAGTGTCACAGTAGTTTGATGCAGGATGAATTATGCTTGTTGCGTGTTATTATAATGTAGTTGTTATTGTTAATATTGGACACTTTGTGGTCTACTTTGTAGGCCTACTACTCTTGCTAAAGATACGTATGCTGTATAAAGGCCTAATACTCTAGCTCAGGGGTGTCCAAACTTTTTTCAAAGGGGGCCATATTAGAAAATATTAAAACACCCGCAAGGGCCAACCAACTATCTCCTGACATAATGTAGCATCGGACTAGTCTATAACAAAGTCACATACATGTGCATCGCATTTAAACGATTCTATTGAACTCATCATATCATCTTCAATATTTCATATCAATGGTCTTTTGTCGGGTGTGTGCTGTGAACAAAAAGTGTCTCTCTGCCTTTTTTCAGCCATATGTCACATTACCAAATGGAAATAATAATACAAGGAAGAAGGAACAAGGAACACTTGAAAATTATATTCGGGGAAATACCCAGGTTAAAAAACTTGAACGCCTCCCCTAGCCAGCCGGGGCGCCTGATGGAGGGGAAAGGAACGTGTTCCTTCCACGCACTACGTCCAACCAGGGAAACTCCCCCCTGCCAGGTGCAAAGGAGCAACTTTGACACTCAGGCATGAAGGAAGCATGAGTTCGTTGCTCTCCCCTTGTCCCCCATATATGGGGACTAGGTTGGCGGGGGGTGTGTACAAGTTCTAAACTAAAACTAAACTAAACTATTTTTGTGTTTGTCAACGTACTGTAGATTACAGTACATAGTTGTGCCAATGGATCGTCAATCATCTTCACAAACATCAGACATGAGTTCACTATCCAGTGATTGGGGCGACGCCGACGACCCTGACTGGTCTGACTCGTCCAACGTCGACATAAAGGATGTTCTAATTGGATCCATCTATTACTTTCGCTGCCAGGGTGCATTTTACAAGGTCGGCATGACCAAGCGACCCATCAAGGTGAGGCTCAGAGAACACGGGAATAACCCAGACCTGACGCTGAGACCGAGACAACTTGAACGGATCACAGTGCTTCAGTGCGACGACGTGAGGCAGGCCGAGACGAGCATCCTCCAAGACAAGAACACGCCTGAACCTGAACACGGCAGGGAATACTTTGTGGAAGATATCGGAGGCGTTATCGATCGGGTTGTCGCGGCGGTCAACAAGCGGAAATTGGGCATTTCATATTATACGTTAAATGACAAAGACAAGATTGTGCCAGTTAACAAGTAGTTTGGTGGTAGCCTACATATAGTCAGAATGCAAACTATACAGTAGAAAGGTGCACTCGCGCAGCACAAATCTACAGGCCAGGGGACACGCCCTGCATGGCCTGCATGCATGTAGGCCTACTATATAGGGATGGTATACTGCTTACCATCATGACATTTTACTTGACAATTAATGATCATACCATTAATTAATGATCTGATTGTTGTTGTTTTTTTTTCAATCTAATCTAATTTAAATCATTTAAAAAAAATCTGCATTGGAAAAAACTATTCTTCTTGTCTAACGGTTATGAGAAGTGATTACCTTAAATATTGGGATCAGGTGAATATGTATATGCAATTAATCAATGTTACTACTACAGTAATAATAGTGGTGTGTGTGTGTGTGTGTGTGTGTGTGTGTGTGTGTGTGTGTGTGTGTGTGTGTGTGTGTGTGTGTGTGTGTGTGTGTGTGTGTGTGCGCGCGCGCGCAAAATAAAACCAGTTCTACATTGTCTTCTGCCTCCATCTACACACTTATGCAAACATCAACAAAAAATGCTTTACTGATATGAATTGTACGTAGGCTAGCACAAGGTAAAACATAATCAAAATGCTAATTCTGCTTTAATTGATGTAAATATTTAGATTATTTGAAGTTATGTGAAGTGTATTACTGTACCATGTTTTTTTTTTGTTCTTGCTTACTGTAAGTCACTCTGCAGAGTTAAGAGCATCTGCTAAATGCCTAAATTGTAAATTGTAAATGTGAAAGTGTGTGAAGCTCTTTTATGGTTCAAAATTAAACAATTAAATAATGGAGGCGGTTCAGTCTATACATTTAGAAAACTTTACATAGTTCAAGCCAAGGTCTTTTCATTATAATAAAAATGTATGATCAAAATCAAGTGATTAAAGCATCAAAGTATCATTGGAGGTAAACAACCCAGTTAATTGAACTTGTACTTTTAGTAGTAGTTTTAAGGTTGGTTAATAATTAGTTATACATCATGGGCTGCATTTCAGAGAGTTCCATGAAACATGAGGTCTGACAACGTTTTTAGACCTTGAGGTTATTAGAATAATAACCCTTTTTTACCGTTCCATCCTGGTTAGATTGCCTCAGAACAGAATAATAAAATAGTCATATTTAGCTAGTAGGTTTGGGTTCTAGAAGGCATACAGGATGCAGGGACAGTCAATAAGTTTAGGGAGGTCTACTGACCATGGTTCATAATCTCTTTCTGTCATGTCTTTACTTTTGTGTACTTATTAAAGATTCTGATTTTCAAATCTACATAATTTCTTTGTTTTGATTGTATTTTCGTATTGTGCTTTCTGCTTTGGCAACGTAGCCTACACATATGTTTTCTCATGCCAATAAAGATTGATTGATTGATTGATGAATGTATTAACAGATTGGAGAATTGCAGTACATTTCAAGTACAACTCAATACAAAACTGTTAACTGTGGACGACATCCCCTTAGAAGCCCTTTGAATTGAATTGAATTGTATGTGGCGCCACCCAGTGGAACAATTATGTACACCGCAATCGATCTGACTGTGTACATTTGGGAAGCTTAAAAAAGAAGTAAAGAATCACAATCATGGCTGTTTGAAAAGGTTCCTGTTTGATATATATATAGTCCAGTGTGTTTCAACCCTTTTCATATCAAGGTCCATTATTTATTCAGCTTTTTAAGCCACCCACCATTTGATGAGATGTCAGAGACAAGACTGATTGGGTCATCATTCGATAACAATTTGTCACAATTCCATATCGAAACGTTGATTGATTATTTTACGTTATCTAATTGTGTAGACTTCTTGAAAATGAAATAATGCCAGATGTTTGACACCATTTTAACTCTTGAGAGTGTAAAATGAAACCAAATGGCCCCACCGTACGGGACCATTTGGTCTATATAGATGTTTGTCTATCCTCAATGTATAAAACCATGTGAACAATTTGTCAAAGAAATTGTCAGAAGTACAGTATATTATTCTAGTCATTTTATTTCTTCTAAAAATGTGGCTGTGGGTAATAGAGTATTATTAACCAGTTTTCTTAATTACCATTACCATTCATAATGCTTTTTTTTATTATCTTTGCTAACTCAAATCATACTGAATGACCGTTAAGTTGGACGTACTCAATTAAGACAAGTATTGCAATATTGTATTAACAATTGCAAAGGTTCTGAATAACAAACTTTATTTAATTGTCTTTATATTGTTTAAATAATAAATATACAAATAAGACTATTTTCAAAAGGGGAAAGTGTTTGATAAGTGAATACATTATGTGTTCAAGTTTAAACTTTTAACATTAAATATCATGTGGTTCAAGTTACCCCTTCACTTGAATCAGCTCACCCCTTACCTGGGGCAAATTGAGCCACATGACCACTTTTTTTCAGTCATATTAATTTTCATGGCCCTTTGTCATAATGCTTACTCATCATTTCAAATGATAGAAGACATCCTGAAAAAAGACAAGTTGTCCTGGAACTTAGCAAGGCAAAATGAGATGGCAGTAAATCTAAAAGATCTACCCTTTTTTCACGATGTCTTCTATATCATTTGAAATGATTAGTAAGCATCTATGCTTTAGTTATCCTGGACAACAAAAGCAAAAAGTGTCTCATCTTACCCCATTCTCTTATACTCTATAGTCTACTTGCCAGCCCATATAGAGCCCCATTGTGAATGTGAACCCGGACATGTTGAGTAGGCTACACCAAGGTTTTATGTTGGAAATGTTGAGTATGGTTCCTCAGCATGTAGAAACTGCCGGATGCTAACTTGCATTTATATGTTGAGCAACTTTCATAATTGGCATAATATGTGACCATACCATTAACATCCTTTTAAGGCAAAGAAATATAGGCCTATATACATTTCTCATCATGCGTTATGTAGCATGTGATGTGTCAAACTATATAGGCGGTTTTCATGATGCAACATATGCTAGTTAAGTTAGCATCCGGCAGTGCTGGGGACCCATACTCAACATTTCTACCATAAAACCTTGGTGTACTCAACATTGCCTGGGTTCACATTCTGGCAAGTGGACTATATGTTTGTAACATGTCATTAAATGTTTGATGAATTGAACATGAAGGACCCCAAATGGAAACAATCTTTTATTTATTTATGATTTATATATATTTTTTTTTAGCTTTTTCATTTTAAACATTGACAACACTGAGGACATTATGATCAATAACAACAAAGGAAAAAAGTAGAAAATGCAAATATCATACTGTTTTATATCCTCTCTTCCTTCCGTTAAACTGCGTTTAACTGTACTTTCCTGTGCCTTTTCCCCTGCAAACTGTTAATAAAGTTGGCCAATCAATCAATCAATCAATCAATCAATCAATCAATCAATCTGTTAGACCAGTGGTTTTCAACTCTTTTCATATCAAGGCCCATTATTTATTCAGCATTTGAGCCACGGACCACCATTGGATGACATTTAGCCTGTCAGCGACAAAACTTACATTTTGTCCACATAATTCCATGCTGTATTGATGTTGGTACAATAGGAGAGACATGAGAGAATAATTGTACATGCTCTAATTGTGTAGACTTTATTGCAAATTATGCAGAATAATGCTGGTGTTTAACAATAATGTAACTCTTGAGAGGGTAAAATGAAACCATATGGACCCGTGAGGGTCCACCCCCTCCTCAAGGACCGGTGGTCCCGGACCACTGGTTTAAAAACCACAGCGTCAGAAAACGAAACATTCTAAGATTGATCCATGTCCCTTTTATGGCCAGCAGAGGGCGGCAGACCACCGAGAAACCTTAGTGTCAAAGCGAGAAACTCATTATGATAAAATCAGCTGTGGTTTCGTTTGGCTAGATTCGCTTGTTTACAATTGATTCATTATTGGTTTTTATGATGAACGGCACGGAATGAACAACTCAATCAGAAAGATATATCCATTATTAAGACACCGAAGAGAACGAGTATTTATTTGCCTTGTTATTATTAGTATTATTGATATAACACAATAAACGTCATTGTAGCGAAAGTGCCAAAGATTACAAACAGACAGACAGGCAGGTCAGCTGACTGAGTGAGAGAGAGAGGGGGCGTGCCCAAGTGGCCGGGGAAAAACAGCAGATCTACAAGCTCACAAGGCGTCGCGGGGGCGACGCCGTTTGAGCTTGTAGATCTGCTGTTTTCCGTGCGCACCACCGGCGCGCAGATTATCACCTCTGCTGTGTTTCTCACCAGGAAGAAAGAATGAAAGAAGAGGCTCATTCATAAAACAACTAAACATTGAGGTAAATGAATATACACTTAATGTAACATTACATCTATCTAATGTTACTTACATCTGTTATGCATATGTGCCATTAACAATTATTCTAACGTTTTTATATCACCTGCTTGCATCTGTGCTGTGTTGTTTTGTTATATCTGTAGTGTATACTATTAATGTTTTTTTTTTTACTATAAATAATAGTGATATAGTAATATCATTGACTGTTCAGTAACAGTGTTAAATAGCTCTATATTGTGACTGTACTCATTGCTATAGTGTGTGTTCAGTAACAGTGTTAAATTGCTCTATATTGTGACAGTAATCATTGCTATAGAATAGACTAGTGTTTGCTCAGTAACAGGAGTAGTATAATAATAATAATAATAATAATAATAAAACTTTATTTGTATAGCACCTTTCATGACATGAAATGCAGCTCAAAGTGCTTTACAGAACAATGGAGAACAAAAGAAAAGCAAGGCAACGACATTAAAAAAACAAGCAGTAATGCAGTACAGTGAGGACATGAAAAAGTATATATAGTATTAGCCCCAAAACGGCTCTTGTTGTTACATACAGTATGTACAGTATTTCACATACATACTGTATGTAACAACAAGAGCCGTTCTAGGGCTAATATAGTATAAGCTGAAAATACATTTTGGTCAGGATACCAATTGTATCCATTCAGGAGAGATAAGTCACACAGTATACATAGATATTGAAATTGCAAGCAATGACACAAATAAATGAGAAAATTATTTGTTTTTTTTATTGTCACACAAATACTTCATTGTGTTTTTGGCATTGGAAATGGGAACATTTATGAATAGAAATGTTTTAGGCTTTATAATGTAAAGTGCACAGAGCAGCCACACATTATTATGTCAAATAAAATAAGGAAATAAATAATAAATATACCAATACATTACTGTAATTGTATACAGTACTTTAAAGAAGGTAAATATTGTCAAAATAGCTGATCTACAAGCATACCATTTTTAATATGATAATCTTAATTTCCCTCAATAATGTCTAAAATCTACATTTTGCTGATATACGGAAAGAATACAAAAGGCATATTATGTTTCTTAATCAAATATTTATTTGAGATACAGGATTGCAGGGCCAGGCAATGGCATCTTTTATGAGGAATAATAGGAGTGAAGCGTACACTGTCTTGTCTGTCACATCACATGCAAAAGCAGAGATGTTTCTGTGGCTACCAAGGTGTGGGGGGGGGGGACTCTCTTTTTGAGTGGTGTAATGTGTGTGGGTGGGTAGCTGGCTGGGTATGAGCACGAAAGCAACACTCACTTCACATGGGTGTGATTTTTTTTTGTCTTTTCACCGGCCCCCACATGTGCGTTTCTCAGCCACACGTGCGCAGAGTAGACGGCATTACATTGGCAGAAAACTGCCCAATGATAGAACCACAATTAATCTGTAACTGTTAACGTTTAATTGAATAATGTCTCAACACCCACAACACCAGAGGGAGTGCATCATCAAACCATGTACAACCCAGATTCGGCACAAACAAGGGACTAAATTATTTTCGCTCCTATGCCACCAACATGTGTGTGCTGTTGGCCTGTTGCGCATCCCCCCCCCCCCCCCCCCCCCCCCCCGCACATCGTAGTACCGGGGCGAACCCAGGGGTTTTCCAAATCACCCAAATGACTGAATGCTCCTTTAAAGGAGAATGCCATGCTAGAAGGCTTTCTTACCTTTATTTGTAGTTGTTACGTCCCCACCCCACCAAAGAGGTCCAGGTGTTATTTTGTGCAAAAGCACCTTATTGGCTATTTCCCCTACCATAATGAGACCTAAATTAATTGCATTGAATTGAATGGGAATTGAATGGGGCTATGGGGTGTTGTGCTAATTTGCTTATTTCCATCGCTCAAACTTATATATTTGTTGTATATATCCTCTCTTCATAATGTAAATAATATCCCAAGCGGCACACTTTACTACTTATTTCGATGGAAATAAGCGAATTAGCACAACACCCCATAGCCCCATTCAATTCCCATTAAATTCAATGCAATTCATTGAGGGCTTATGGTAGGGGTCTAGGGGAAATAGCCAAAAAAGAGTTTTTGCACAAAGAAACACCTGGACCTCTTTGGAGGGGACGTAACAACTACAACGAAAGGTAAGAAAGCCTTCTAGCATGGAATTCTCCTTTAACATCCCTGTTCCCCTTCCTCCTCCTCCTCCTCCTCCTCCTCCTCCTCCTCCTCCTCCTCCTTTCAGCTGAGACGATGAAGAAGATGAAGGCCAACAAGGTGAGCAGCAGTGCCGCGGCCGCCGCCGCCGCGGCCTCTCGCAAGGACTTTGTGTTTGAGTTTGTGGCGGGGCAGCAGCGGTGCGTTCTCACGGTGCCACTGCAGTTCCCCGTCCAGGAGAGCATCAGCGACCTGCACGGGCGTCTGATGCTGCTGCACAGAATCCCTTGCTTCGTGGAACACGGTGAGACACTTTTAATGCACCCGACATGTACTTTTATGTATTTTATGTATCGCCACGACAGTGATGCGGTAAGGAACGAGACGAAGTCGAGTTCTGCAAGCATCGCTGGAGTGGCGATAATCACGTTAAACCACCCCCTCGAGTGTGATATTGCAATTATACAACAGTTCCCCTTAAAACTAAGAAAATCGCTGAAAATATATTAAATGACCGATGTAGTCACTACGACCACAAATGTCCCAAGAAACTAGCTAGCCTAGCCACCGAGTTTGCTAGCGCTCTGGGAATTCTTTGTTTTGATTAGGTGGTGAATGGTGCTGATTTGATCCACGGCTAGAAGCCGTTTCAAGCAATCAGATTGCTTCCTCGAAACGACCTGTTGTATAATGTGTTTAACTTTTAACCCATTGTGGGCGGGAGGAACCCCTTTTTGGTGTTTTTAAAGCATTATGTTATGCTTTAGCCGTTGGAAAAATAGCAGATCTACAAGCAACTTGTAGGTCTGCTATTTTTGGAAAGAAACGTGAAAATGTGGCGCACATTTGGAATGTATATTATTTCAGAGCGAACATTTTCAACTCAATTCTCTGCTTCTGGGGGGGGGGGTCCCTGGAACAACATCTTTTCAGATGGGGGGTCGGCGGCCAATTACATATATTTTTGGGGGTCCTTGACATGAAAATGTTTGAGAACCACTGACATTGTTTATTGTGAGTGTGAGTGTGAGTGTGAGTGTGAGTGTGAGGAGTGTGTGTGTGTGTGTGTGTCAATTTAACAAAGGTGCAGACGATTAGGAAACAGCAGAGAGTGATCGACGTTTGCGCTGCTCTCTATGCCGAATTGAAGTGGACTCGGACCCAGACTTTTTTTTTTTTTGAGTGGTGCAACCACTCCAAGGAACAGCAATGTCCGTGTTCACCTATGTATGTGTTCACCTATGTATGTGTTTTTTTTTCTCCCCTGGAAATAAAAAAACGTCTGGGTTTTCCGATGCTACAAAGACTAGTAATAATAATATGATGTGTTGTCCCTCTCCTCTCAGACCTGAAGACGGCCCTGTCCGGCTTCGTGGACACGCAGAGCGTCCAGGACTACGACCTGGCAGCAGAGGTCGCCCTGCAGAGACTGACCTCGGGACAGGTGGACATCGACCTGCTCGCCAACGCGTGGGCCAAGTCCTACGCTGAGGTAACCTGTGCTTTCGACCAACAGGTCAATCGTGTACTAGCAGTCTACTGTATAAATGGGGGCTTATATGAGTGATTGCGAATGCAATGAGCACTAACTATGAAACCTAGCAGAACATGTCTGTCTGTCTGTCTGTCTGTGTGTGTGTGTGTCACGCTGTAACACCACCCGCCCGCCACCAGAGGGCGCAGCTGTATCACACACAAAAAACACACACACACACACACACACACACACACACACACACACACACACACACACACATACATACACACTAAAAAGAGAACTTTAAAAAAAACCTTAAAGTACGTAATTTATTCTAATTGTTGTTATTGCAATTTAAGAGCTGCGTTCGCTTCCCGAGTTCTTACTTTTTGTGTTTTTTTTTTTTACCATTTTGACCTGGGAACGATTCTGCCAAATGTCTTCAAAATCTGTTTTCTTGAAAAAATCTGTCATTCTCAAACACTTCCATGTCACTTTTCACGATTCTTAAAAAAATAGCAGACCCTACAAGCTCGTAGCGCGCCACTCGGTTGTGCGCTATGAGCTTGTAGATCTGCTATTTTTCAATAGCTAAAGCATAACATAATGCTAACAGCAAAAGGGGTTCCCGCCCAGAATGTGTTAAAAGATGTATTGCTATGTTTGTGAGTGGTGCTAGCCACTCCTATAGACAGCTATGTGTGTCCCTGTGTCTGTCCGTCCGACTACGGAAATAGCGTTTGTTGACCACCAAGTGTCACTGTTGCGCAGTCTAACGCGCGTACACACACACACACACACACACACACACACACACACACACACACACACACACACACACACACACACACACACACACACACACACACACACACACACACACACACACACACACACACACACACACACACAGAGGCCAGGGAAGAGGGCCTGTACAGTATAGTACAGTACAGTACTACAGCACAAGTACATTACAGCACCACTCGATTCAGACGGGCCTGATTTTATTCCGTGTTATAGAATGTGTGTGTGTGTGTGTGTGTGTGTGTGTGTGTGTGTGTGTGTGTGTGTGTGTGTGTGTGTGTGTGTGTGTGTGTGTGTGTGTGTGTGTGTGTCCCATTTTAGCCGATTAGACCGAAAATCTTAAAACGTGAATAACTCTTGATCTAAATCATTCCGTCCAATTCTAAGCAAAGATGATGTGTTTGACGGCCCGTCGCGGTCCCGTCGCTAGTCGCGTTAGGATTTATCATACCTCCCGTTGTTGCCGTTCGCCTCGGGAGTGTTTTGGCTCCTTGTTGCTACTTCAGCTACTTCCCAAAATGGCGCGGAGCCACCTTGAAATAGCTCCTGAAGGAACAAATCGCTGGGTGTCCTGATTTAATGGTTACAAACACCCCCCCCCCCGGGCGTTCGGTGTGTTTAATAACTGGGTATCTCTTGGTCTCTAAACTGCCTCCCCCTGGCCAGCCGGGGCGCCTGATGGAGGGGAAAGGAACTGGTTGGAATAACGTGTTCCTTCCACGCGCTATGTCCAACCAGGGAAACTCCCCCCTGTCAGGTGTAAAGGAGCAACTTGAACACTCGGGCATTTACAATTTACAATTTACAATTTAGGCATTTAGCAGACGCTCTTAATCCAGAGCGACTTACATTTAGGCAAGAACAAAAGCATGGGAATACATCACATAAAAGCATTTATCATGAAACATGCGTAAGCTAAGAAGGTAACAGTGGAATATCTATATGATGAAACTATACATACACTATACATAATAAACTATACATATTCACTACTATGCTATACATATGTACTATGGCGTGCTATGACTATATACAATACAATTATAGTGCTGTCTACATAACATGCTATAAGTCTAAGTCAAATGCTATCTAAGCCAACAGAAATTCTATCTAAGGGGTTAGGGTAAGTGCTATGGGCCATGATGGAGTCTGAAAAGGTGGGTTTTCAGGCTACGGCGGAAGATTGGGAGTGATGCTGCAGTTCTGACTGCAATGGGAAGTGCATGAAGGAAGCATGAGTTAAAGTCCGTTGCTCTCCCCTTGTCCCCCATATATGGGGACTAGGTTGGCGGAGGGTGTGTAGAGCCCAGGATCACATTAGATGATTGACACAGGGGTGAAAAATGGGTTACAAAATCGTGGGATAAAAAACTAACGAAAAAACAGGGTATCTCCACGTCTCTCCAGCTCTTTAGTAATCAGAAGACAAAAAAAAAACAGAAAAAAGTGCAAGTGAATTGACAAAACAGTGCAATACAGTTCAAGGTGAGCTGTTCAGCAGCCTGACTGCCTGGGGGTAGAAACTGTTACTGAGACGGGTGGTACGAGATTTTATGCTCTGGTAGCGTTTTTTGGAAGGGAGTAGTTTGAACAGGGTATTTGCGGGACTTATTACCAAGTGTGGTGGCCAAGTCCCTGACCACCACCTTGGGGGTTTGATTAATTAATACCTAATGGATATTTTCATTAGGTATATATACAGTATTAGTCTTCAGTATGAATGGAACTTTAATTGTACATTGAACAAGCAAATAAAAGATAAATGGGGCATTTATATAGCGCTTTGGATACAAAGCGCTGCTTTGTTCACCCATTCACACACACACACACACACACACACACACACACACACACACACACACACCCACACACACACACACACACACACACACACACACATGCACACACCTTTGGTGGAAGGAAACCATGCAAGGCACCAACCTGGGTAACAAGACAACTCACCCCTTTTCTGTTTTCCTGAGGGGTGGGAGAGGCTGGACAGCAGACGGCTGGACTTTGAATATTTCCAACTGTAAACTGTCACAACAGCAGAACAGCCTAAGTACAAATATAATTTATGAAAAGGCTACTACAGTGAAGTCGGTTCACGGAAGTTGTTGTAGGCTATGTGGGGTTTATCTGACGAGGTACCATTTGAATGGGCAAGACCTTACATTATTAGGCCTATACTAAATTGTTTATAATGGTCAATATAAGTAAAATGATAAAGCCTTTCCATAGGAGTATCTTTTTATCTTTTTCCAAAAAGAATACAAACAGCAATTAGCATTTGTAGCAGTTATATCCCCTCACTGGGGAAAATTCCCGGGAGGAAAAACGGGCAGGCACCGGGGTGAGTTGTCCAGTATTCACAACCTGCACATCGAGAGCAATCAGTCACTTCGACATTAATCTCTGGGGGGAGACCACAGGGATCGAACCGGGAACCTCGCGGTTCCCATCCAGGCCACTCTACCGGCCACTCTACCTCCTGGGTCACCCAGCAAACAAGTGCATAGGAAAGACACATAACGTGACAGCTTGTGAGGTCTTGTAGGTGTGTTATCTGAAATGTTTAGAATAGAGGGTATGCACATGCTTAGCGCTCATAGCTCATAGCGCGCCACCGAGTGGCGCGCTATGAGCTTGTAGGTCTGCTATTTTTGAAAAATCGAAGAACGACTGACATTTTTAGAATCTGATCTCAGGTCAGAATGGGTTAATCAGACCAGTGTGTGTCCAGTGGAAACCTCGTATGAATCTGATCTCAGGTCAGAATGTGTTAAAGTGAATGGCAAATCGAGTGGCAAAGCAACATGCAAAGTGAGTTTAACATTGTTTAACGTTGTTTGATGCAATCAGATATGACTTCTCTGTGTGGATGTATGGGCTGTCGAGGCCAGAAAGTAGTTTTTTGCCACTCAGTAGGCATTGCTGCGTAACTTCGGGGTTTGATGATGATGTCACGCGCATACCCTCTCTATATGGACACCATGTTGGTTAAACATTGGTACACATCGGGCAACATAATTGTTGATTACCAGTGTTGTGAATAAAAACTAAGCCATGATGACCAAAACTAAGATGAAATATACTGACATGTTATGATTGGTTGCCTGCTGAAAATGCTAGATCTACAAGCTCACAATCTACAGGCTTTGCGAGCTTGTAGATTGGCATCAAGGCCCGCCAAAATGCAATCTAGTCAACTAAATCTACAGTTGATTTAGTCTACTAAAAAAATCTCATGATATTTAGTCGACTAAAAGTAGACTTGACGCTAAAAGGCGTCACAGTTTGACGTGGGAGGGGAGCGCGTTCCATAATGTGAGGGCTATGACGGAAAAGGTGACTAAAATATGACTAAAACTAAATGAAGTTTCATTCCAGAGACTATGACTGAAACTCAAATCTAAATTTTTGCTGTCAAAATCAACACTGGTGTAATCGGCAGTGGGCACATGCATACCTCTATTTCATGTATCAGTTTATATGCTGTTTTAAGCATTGTTATGCTCTAGCTATTGAAAAATAGCAGATCTACAAGCTCATGGCGCGCCACCGAGTGGCGCGCTACGAGCTTGTAGGTCTGCTATTTTTGAAAAATTGTGACAACGTGGAGCAAATCTTTGAATATGTATTCTTTCAGAGCGAACATTTTTAACTAAATCTTCTGCTTCTGGGGGGGGGGGGGGGGTACCTGGAACAACATATTTTTGAGATGGGGGGGGGGGTCAGTAAAATTCTGGAGGTCCTTGACATGGAAAAAGGTTGCGAGCGCCACTGACATAGAAACATGAGGTTTTTCAGAAAAGTGTCAGAAGCCTTTTTTTGTAATCGACCTCAGTCCAAAATGGGTTGAAAAAAAGGGGGGAAAAAAGCCTGGGTCCGCCCCCACATCCCTTTGACCCACACGCTGCAGTGGGGGCATTTAGGGGGAAAGGCTAACCCTAAACCATTCACACTTCATTGCACTCGCACAGAAATAGTCATGGGCGCTTTCCAGTCAGTGTCCAATGCTGTTTGGTGCATTCCTGCAAGGGCCTTCACAAAATAGACTCTTTTAATGTGGCTTTTTCTCCAGAGCACAGCTGAGCTGCATTGACCCTCAAAGGGTTTCCTGAGGACTGACAAAATGTCTCGGTGACGTTTTTAACATCGTTCGAGCAGCAGAAATGGCATGCACTTTTAATTCACTTCTGATCATATGACTATATATATATCTCACCCCCACATATATTTAAATCCAGTAAACCAGTCACAGAAACTGTCCATGTGTGGTCTGGTGATGCAGCGGAGGAGCTGAAGGGATGCGTTCTCTGTACAAGCCTGGGATGTCTTCCTTCATGATGCAGACATCAACATAGCCACAGAGTCAATAACCGCTTACATCACCTTCTGCGTGGACTAAATAATACCCCCCAGAAAACCATCACAAAAATATCCAAACAATAAACCCTATACTGTACAGTATATCACAAGGGGAATAATAAAGGACTGCGTTAGGCGAAAGGGGACGGCCTTTAGGACAGGGGACACAGCAGCTATGAGGGCTGCGGAAAAGGACCTCAATCAAAGCTCTTTAGGGGTCCGAGTCAAACTTCTCCCTTGTGGAGACAAAATAAAGAAACCACGCCCACTGCTATGCTCTATAACTATGACAATACAAGTATAACCACCAATAAAACTGTGCCATACAGTGCAGTACAGTACAGTACAGTACAGTACAGTACAGTACAGTACAGTACAGTACAGTACAGTACAGTACAGTACAGTACAGTACAGTACAGAGTAAAGTACGGTAACTATCGTAATGAAAGTCTAGTTGCATCGCTCGGTTCACACGGGTGCGATTTATTTTTTTCCCCCAGACCACGCTGGAGCACGCGCGCCCCGAGGAGGCCAGCTGGGACGAGGACTTTGCCGACGTTTACCACGAGCTGATCCACTCGCCCGCCTCGGAGACGCTGCTCAACCTGGAGCACAACTACTGCGTCCGCATCGCCGAGCTCTGCGGCGAGAGGGACATGGAGGCCAAGAAGCTGCAGGAGAGGTGGGTCTGTGTGGAGTTTGCATGTCCTCCCCGTGTCCCCTATAGGGTAGGTATTACCCTCACATGTCCTCCCCGTGTCCCCTATAGGGTAGGTATTACCCTCACATGTTCTCCCCGTGTCCCCTAGGTTAGGTACCCTCACATGTTCTCCCCGTGTCCCCTAGGCTAGGTACCCTCACATGTTCTCCCCGTGTCCCCTAGGCTAGGTACCCTCACATGTTCTCCCCATGTCCCCTAGGGTAGGTACCCACACATGTTCTCCCCGTGTCCCCTAGGTTAGGTAGCCTCACATGTTCTCCCCGTGTCCCCTAGGTTAGGTACCCTCACATGTTCTCCCCGTGTCCCCTAGGGTAGGTACCCTTGCATGTTCTCCCCGTGTCCCCTAGGTTAGGTACCCACACATGTTCTCCCCGTGTCCCCTAGGTTAGGTACCCTCACATGTTCTCCCCGTGTCCCCTATAGGGTAGGTACCCTCACATGTACTCCCCGTGTCCCCTAGGCTAGGTACCCTCACATGTTCTCCCCGTGTCCCCTATAGGGTAGGTACCCTCCCATGTACTCCCCGTGTCCCCTAGGCTAGGTACCCTCACATGTTCTCCCCGTGTCCCCTATAGGGTAGGTACCCTCACATGTACTCCCTGTGTCACATGTTCTCCCCGAAAGGAACTGGTTGGAATAACATGTTCATTCCACATGCGTCCAACCAGGGAAACTGTGGCGCAAATCTTTGAATATATATTCTTTCACAGCGAACGTTTTTAACTCAAATCTTTGCTTCAGAAGGGGGGGGGGGGGGGGGGCAATTACCGGTACAGATATTTTTGGGGGTCCTTGACATGTAAAATGTTTGAGAACCACTGACATAGAATCATAAGGTTTTCATAAAACTGTCAGGGTTTAGAAGGCATTCTGTAGAATCGTCCTCATGGTCCTAAATGTTTCTAACCAGGCAAACATCAGAAATGGACAAAGCGTTGCTGGAGCTGGGAACCACGCTGAGCGACCTGGACGTCAACACAGTAGCCACTCAGCATTTTGAGGCTCAGCAGGTAAACTATATCAGAAACCCCTCTTTCTCCATATTTCAACTTTGACCTTTTAACCCGTTTTGACCTGAGATCAGATTCGAGGGGGGGCGGAAATACAACCAAATAAATATAACGCTGTATTGAACAGAAAGGTGCGTGCGTGCGTGCTTAACCCTATTTTTTATCCCACGGTTTTGTAACCCATTTTTCACCCCTGTGTCAATCATCTAATGTGATCCTGGGCTCTACACACCCTCCACCAACCTAGTCCCCATATATGGGGGACATGGGGAGAGCAACGGACTTGAACTCATGCTTCCTTCATGCCTGAGTGTCCAAGTTGCTCCTTTACACCTGACAGGGGGGACTTTCCCTGGTTGCACGTGGAAGGAACACGTTATTCCAACCAGTTCCTTTCCCCTCCATCAGGCGCCCCGGCTGGCCAGGGGGAGGCAGTTTAGTGACCAGGATTACTGCATGTTTTTTGTGAGGGTACCTACACTAGGGGACACGGGGGGAGGACATGCAAACTCCACTGTAGCTTTTATTGAGAAAAAAGGAAGGAACCTTCCTTTTCCCTCAATAAAGTTGCCGCCTGTTGTTCCTGCCTGTCGACTACAAAACAATAACTACAACGTGACGTAACGATATCATCCGCTGCCGACGGGATCATACGGACTTTTGACAAGGCTGTCCTCCGAGGTAGTGGAAAGCCTGGTGAGGCGAGGTTAGCTTAACAGAAAGTCATGCATTAGTATTGTAGTATTGACATAACGTCTAACTCAAGTGTCCTTGTCAACCCATTTAGACCTGAGCTCAACTCTACAAAATGTCTTCTGAAAAACCCTATGTTTCTATCAGTGGTTCTCATACTATTTCATGTCAAGGGCCCCTAGAATCATAATGTATTTGGCCTCCGACCCACATCTCAAAATATGTTGTTCCAGGGACACCCCCCCCCCAGAAGCAAATATTTGAGTTAAAAATGCTCTGAAAGAATATATATATATTCCAAATTTGCGCCGCATTTTCACGATCTTTCAAAAATAGCAGACCTACAAGTTGCTCGATTCGGTATTTAAACACTTGATACCCATTGTAACTTCAAACTCAATTTTTTTTGGTGAGTCATCACCAGCACAAATAGACTATACAGCATGATCTAAAATGGTCCATTACTTGGATTCATGAACATTGCTGGTTGGGACCGTGTCTGAAAAGAGAGAGAGAGAGGCGAGCTGTTTCGCTAAATATGCCTATTTATATATTTTGACTGACACGGCACATATCTAAATATAAGACTTGAGTGATAAAGTCTGCACACAAGTGATTCAGTTAATTACCATCACCTGTGGAGATCGGTCCAGTCCGTGGGATGTCACAAATGCATTCATTCTGTTAACCCATTCTGGGCGGTGAACCCCTTTTGGTGTTTTAAGCATTCTCTTTATCGTGAAAATGTGGTGCAAATCTTTGAGTATGTATTCTTTCAGAGCGAGTGTTTTTAACTCATATCTTTACATCTGTGGGGTTCACTGGAACAACATATTTTCAGATGGGGGTCGGCGGGCCAATTACATTATATTCTTGGGGGTCCTTGACATGAAAATGTTTGAGAACGACTGACATAGAAACATGGGGTTTTTCAGAAAACTGTCAGGATTTGGAAGACATTTGTAGAACCTTCCCAGGTCAAAATGTTAATGGATTATGCCCACGACGTTTCAACCACCCGTGTCTGTGAATTAAGCTTCACAACTGATTCGTTTTTTTTACACGTGGAGCTTTTTCCCCCAGTGTGCTGATCCTGCCACAGCCAGCCACTGTGAACTGAGCATCATAGCTGATTTATTTAACCCATTTTGACCTGAGATCAGATTCTAAAAATGTCTTCTACATCCTGAAAGTTTTCTGAAAAAGCTATGTTTCTATGTCAGTCGTTCTTCGATTTTTCAAAAATAGCAGACCCACAAGCTCGTAGTGCGCCACTCGGTGGCACGCTACGAGCTTGTAGATCTGCTATTTTTCAATAGCTAAAGCATATTATAATGCTAACACCGAGCTTGATCTAGTGCGCTGATGTAAGTGATGTTATCGCATAGCATCGCTTGGATCTGGACTGGCGTGCTTGTTTATTACAATGTTTTCTTTATTTGTGTAATATCCAATCCAACTTTATTTATAGAGCACATTTAAAAACAGCGTTGACCAACGTGCTTCACATAACATAACAAAACAAAAAAATAAAATATACAAAATCACATAAGTCAAAGATAATAACATAGTACAGACAGAGATACAAATATATGAAAGAAGGTGGAAACCGCTAAAAGTAACTCGTAAAAGAGAAACACATTTTAATGATTTAAAAGAAAATAGCAGACCTACAAGTTCTATGAACTTGTAGATCTGCTATTTTCCATAGTTTCCATGCATTATGTGCAGGTTCTGGAGAACAAGTGGGCCAGCGAGCTGAAACACGTCACCTCCATCCAGAAGCAAGAGTACCAGGAGTGGGTGATCAAACTGCACCAGGACATGCAGAAAGCTCACAACAGCAGCCAGATCACGTGAGTCTAGTTTAGCACACAGGAGGACCGGTGTTGTTGTTTTTGGCAGCAGATTTCTTTGTTTGAGTCATTAGTCTCCTTAGTTTTAGTCACATTTTTAGTCAACCGAAATGTTTTGGTGTTTTAGTCTAGTTTTAGTCGACTAAATCTACAGTTGTATTTTGGCGGGCCTTGATTGCCGTCGTCATGACTGTTTTTACACTTGCTGAAAATAGCCGATCTACATGTGAGCTTGTAGATCTGCTATTATCAGCATGCAACGAATTGTAAAATTACTTTTATTTACTGATACTGGATCACTTGTCCACTATAGTCCCTTCCTAACATTTCAGTCTAGTTTTTATTTGTTGACGAAATTGTCAGTATATTTAGTCTTCGTTTTAGTCATCACAGCTTAGTTTTCATTTAGTTTCCATTTAGTTTTCGTCAGTGGATAGAGGTAGTCGGACATTTTTCGTCTTATAGTTTTAGTCGACGAAAACAACAATGGCACCAGGACATGCAGATGGCACACAACAGCAGCCCAGATCACGTGCGTTTTAACATCAGGACAAGAGGAAAGCATGTCGGTATATAGCGCTGTCGCCTCACAGCTTAGAAGGCCCCTGGGTTCGATTCCCGCTGGGGACGCTGTTGGCGATGTTCTCGACGCGTGTTCTCTCCTCCTGCGTCATCAGCAGTGCCCGTAATGGGTATGGGCAGGTTGTGGGGTTGGCGAAAGGGCCTTTCTGTGTGGAGTTTGCCGTGTCCCCTAGAGTAGGTACCCTCACAACAAAAAGCATTCAGTAATCCTGGTCTCTAAACTGCCTTGCCCATGCCAGCCGGGACGCCTGATGGAGGGGAAAGGAACTGGTTGGAATAATCCTTCTATGCGCTGCGTAGAAGGATTTTCACCTGTCAGGTGAAAAGAAGCATCTTGGACTCCTCATGTTTGGTTTGTGGTTTCAGGGAGGAGATCAAGGTCCAGGCTGGTCAGATGTTCGGTTATATGGTTTCAGGGAGGAGATCAAGGTCCAGGCTGGTCAGATGTTCGGTTATATGGTTTCAGGGAGGAGATCAAGGTCCAGGCTGGTCAGATGTGTGGGTTGTGGTTTCAGGGAGGAGATCAAGGCCCAGGCTGGTCAGATGTTTGGGTTGTGGTTTCAGGGAGGAGATCAAGGTCCAGGCTGGTCAGATGTTTGGGTTGTGGTTTCAGGGAGGAGATCAAGGTCCAGGCTGGTCAGATGTTTGGGTTGTGGTTTCAGGGAGGAGATCAAGGTCCAGGCTGGTCAGATGTTTGGGTTGTGGTTTTCAGGGAGGAGATCAAGGTCCAGGCTGGTCAGATGTTTGGGTTGTGGTTTCAGGGAGGAGATCAAGGTCCAGGCTGGTCAGATGTTTGGGTTGTGGTTTTCAGGGAGGAGATCAAGGTCCAGGCTGGTCAGATGTTTGGGTTGTGGTTTCAGGGAGGAGATCAAGGTCCAGGCTGGTCAGATGTGTGGGTTGTGGTTTCAGGAAGGAGATCAAGGTCCAGGCTGGTCAGATGTTTGGGTTGTGGTTTCAGGGAGGAGATCAAGGTCCAGGCTGGTCAGATGTGTGGGTTGTGGTTTCAGGGAGGAGATCAAGGCCCAGGCTGGTCAGATGTTCGGTTATGTGGTTTCAGGGAGGAGATCAAGGTCCAGGCTGGTCAGATGTTTGGGTTGTGGTTTTCAGGGAGGAGATCAAGGTCCAGGCTGGTCAGATGTTTGGGTTGTGGTTTCAGGGAGGAGATCAAGGTCCAGGCTGGTCAGATGTTTGGGTTGTGGTTTCAGGGAGGAGATCAAGGTCCAGGCTGGTCAGATGTGTGGGTTGTGGTTTCAGGGAGGAGATCAAGGTCCAGGCTGGTCAGATGTTCGGTTATGTGGTTTCAGGGAGGAGATCAAGGTCCAGGCTGGTCAGATGTTCGGTTATGTGGTTTCAGGGAGGAGATCAAGGTCCAGGCTGGTCAGATGTGTGGGTTGTGGTTTCAGGGAGGAGATCAAGGCCCAGGCTGGTCAGATGTTTGGGTTGTGGTTTCAGGGAGGAGATCAAGGTCCAGGCTGGTCAGATGTTCGGTTATATGGTTTCAGGGAGGAGATCAAGGTCCAGGCTGGTCAGATGTTCGGTTATGTGGTTTCAGGGAGGAGATGAAGGCCCAGGCTGGTCAGATGTTTGGGTTGTGGTTTCAGGGAGGAGATCAAGGTCCAGGCTGGTCAGATGTTTGGGTTGTGGTTTTCAGGGAGGAGATGAAGGCCCAGGCTGGTCAGATGTTTGGGTTGTGGTTTTCAGGGAGGAGATGAAGGCCCAGGCTGGTCAGATGTTTGGGTTGTGGTTTTCAGGGAGGAGATGAAGGCCCAGGCTGGTCAGATGTTTGGGTTGTGGTTTTCAGGGAGGAGATGAAGGCCCAGGCTGGTCAGATGTTTGGGTTATGGTTTCAGGGAGGAGATCAAGGCCCAGGCTGGTCAGATGTTTGGGTTGTGGTTTTCAGGGAGGAGATCAAGGTCCAGGCTGGTCAGATGTTTGGGTTGTGGTTTTCAGGGAGGAGATCAAGGTCCAGGCTGGTCAGATGTTCGGTTATGTGGTTTTCAGGGAGGAGATCAAGGTCCAGGCCGGTCAGATGTTTGGGTTGTGGTTTTCAGGGAGGAGATCAAGGTCCAGGCTGGTCTTATGTTCGGTTATATGGTTTCAGGGAGGAGATCAAGGTCCAGGCTGGTCAGATGTTTGGGTTGTGGTTTCAGGGAGGAGATCAAGGTCCAGGCTGGTCAGATGTTTGGGTTGTGGTTTTCAGGGAGGAGATCAAGGTCCAGGCTGGTCAGATGTTTGGGTTGTGGTTTCAGGGAGGAGATCAAGGTCCAGGCTGGTCAGATGTCAGAAGAGGCAGACCATTACGAGGAGCAGCAGTCTCAGCTGGAGGAGAGCTTCACCATACACCTCGGTAACTTACGTACTTTTTACTCGACTTTTGAGGTGTTCTTTTATTAGTATGTCTAACGTTCAATACCTCCCACTTCGTTCAGAGGCAAATATTTCCACCGCTACAGCTATTTGAAAATATCGCTGACCCCACAAGATCGCGACGCCGGGCGACGCATTGTGAGAGTATGTGTTGATGCTTTCGGGGTACTCTTATGAGTAAAGCGTTGCCACGGCTTCGATTACACGCTCCGTCACATCGCCACATGCTTCTTCTATACCTCGTCGCTCCGACTGATCGAGTGCGACCCTGATTTTCGGAGAGTCCTGCAGGACCACTGATTTTTGCCGGTGTTCTCGTGCAATATTTTATAAGAAGGAATTCTTTAAATCAAATTGAATGCACGTATAAGTGGGACCCAATGCCTCCCTGCTTGGCACTCGGCATCAATGGGTTGGATTGGGGGGGGGCTATGAGTGCCGCGCTACGAGCTTGTAGGTCTGCTATTTTCTTTTACCGTGAAAATGTAGCCCAAATGTTTGAATATATTCTTTCAGAGCGAACATTTTTAACTAAAATCTTTTCTTCTGTGGGGGAGGTTCCTGGAACAACATATTTTTAGATGGGGCTCGGTGGGCAATTACATATTTTTGGGGGGGTCCTTGACATAAAAATGCTTGAGCACCACTGACATAGAAACTTGGTGTTTTCAGAAAACCGTCATGATTTCGAGGACTACGTCTTTCACATGTTTAGACCATACTGTATATCCGTGGTCATCATATGGGCATACCTAACAATGGATGCCAAAAAAATGGGCAAATTCTCATTCCTGTGTTTTTATATCAAAAGTCCATATATATATATTTTTTTTATGACTGAAAAAAAAGGGCAAATTCTCATTCCTGTGTTTTTATATCAAAAGTCCATATATATATTTTCTTTATGACTGTAGAGATACACATCGATAAAAGCCAATAAAAATGAAGCTCTCCCGTTTAATTCCCCACATCGGCGCATGATATACTGATTACAGAAATCCTCCGTTTTTATTCCCATTCAAGATAACATCCAGACAGTGTAATACTCGGCTTCAACCTAATCATCACGCTAAAATATGTATCTGAAAACATTATAGGGTAGAAATACGCCACATAACAGTAAACTGGTACAGCTGGCCGACCATCTGACTTGTAAACAAACACACACCACGCTGCTGCGTATAGCATAGCTACCGTCCCTAGCCACCGTCCCATCGCCTGAAGGGATGCAACGCTCTGATTGGTTCAGAGATTTCAGGCCGGTGTTTCATGTTGAAAATAAAATGATCACCATTTCCGTTTCCCTACACCTTTAACCCATTCTGAACGGGAACCCATTTTGGTGTCAGCATCATGTCGTGCTTTAGCTATTGAAAAATAGCAGATCTACAAGCTCATATCGCGCCACCGAGTGGCGCGATACGAGCTTGTAGGTCTGCTATTTTTCGAAAAATCAAAGAGCGACTGACATTTTTTTAGAATCTGATCTCAGGTCAGAATGGGTTAATCAGACCAGTGTGTGTGTCCACAGTGGAAACCTCGTATGAATCTGATCTCAGGTCAGAATGGTAGACTTAACGTAGACTAAAGATGTGCTCTTCCGTCCTCCCGTCCCAGGCGCCCAGCTGAAGACCATGCACAACCTGCGGCTGGTGCGCGCCGACGTCATGAGCCTGTGCAAGCACCGGAGCCACGGCCGGAGCAGCGGAGCCAAGCTGCGACGGCTGCAGACCGCGCTGTCGCTCTACTCCTCCTCCCTGTGTGGCCTGGTGCTGCTGGTGGACAACCGGGTCAACTCCTACAGCGGCATCAAGAGAGGTCGGTTATATAACAACCCCATTCTTCTGACCTGAGATCAGATTCTAAAAAAAAAAAAAAAGTATTCTATATATACATCCTGACAGTTTTCCATTCTGACCTGAGATCAGATTCTAAAAAAAAAAGAGTCTTCTACGTCCCTGACAGTTTTCCATTCTGACCTGAGATCAGATTCTAAAAAAAATTCTTCTACGTCAGTCGCTCTTCGATTTTTCAAAAAATAGCAGACCTACAAGCTCATAGCGCGCCACTCGGTGGCGCGCTATGAGCTTGTAGATCTGCTATTTTTCAATAGCTAAAGCACGACGTAATGCTAACACCAAAACCGGTTCCTGCCCAAAATGGGTTAATAATATTAACCTAGTTGACTCATAGAGAGTGGGCTTGACCGGGGAGAACTCGAAAGAACGGCTAAAAAAAACGAGTCAACGGCCTATGCACCCTCCTAGAGGAGCAAAGGGCTTAAGTCAAAAGTAAGTCAAGTTGACTCATACAGCGACATCAAGAGAGGTCAGTTAACCTAGTTGACTCAAACAGTGACATAAAGAGAGGTCAGTTAACCTAGTTGACTCATACAGTGACATCAAGAGAGGTCAGTTAACCTAGTTGACTCATACAGCGACATCAAGAGAGGTCAGTTAACCTAGTTGACTCATACAGAGACATCAAGAGAGGTCAGTTAACCTAGTTGACTCAAACAGCGACATCAAGAGAGGTCAGTTAACCTAGTTGACTCATACAGTGACATCAAGAGAGGTCAGTTAACCTAGTTGACTCATACAGTGACATCAAGAGAGGTCAGTTAACCTAGTTGACTCATACAGCGACATCAAGAGAGGTCAGTTAACCTAGTTGACTCATACAGTGACATCAAGAGAGGTCAGTTAACCTAGTTGACTCATACAGCGACATCAAGAGAGGTCAGTTAACCTAGTTGACTCATACAGCGACATAACGAGAGGTCAGTTAACCTAGTTGACTCAAACAGCGACATCAAGAGAGGTCAGTTAACCTAGTTGACTCATACAGTGACATCAAGAGAGGTCAGTTAACCTAGTTGACTCATACAGTGACATCAAGAGAGGTCAGTTAACCTAGTTGACTCATACAGTGACATCAAGAGAGGTCAGTTAACCTAGTTGACTCATACAGTGACATAAAGAGAGGTCAGTTAACCTAGTTGACTCATACAGTGACATCAAGAGAGGTCAGTTAACCTAGTTGACTCATACAGTGACATCAAGAGAGGTCAGTTAACCTAGTTGACTCATACAGTGACATAAAGAGAGGTCAGTTAACCTAGTTGACTCATACAGTGACATCAAGAGAGGTCAGTTAACCTAGTTGACTCATACAGTGACATAAAGAGAGGTCAGTTAACCTAGTTGACTCATACAGTGACATAAAGAGAGGTCAGTTAACCTAGTTGACTCATACAGCGACATCAAGAGAGGTCAGTTAACCTAGTTGACTCATACAGTGACATCAAGAGAGGTCAGTTAACCTAGTTGACTCATACAGTGACATCAAGAGAGGTCAGTTAACCTAGTTGACTCATACAGTGACATAAAGAGAGGTCAGTTAACCTAGTTGACTCATACAGTGACATAAAGAGAGGTCAGTTAACCTAGTTGACTCATACAGTGACATCAAGAGAGGTCAGTTAACCTAGTTGACTCATACAGTGACATAAAGAGAGGTCAGTTAACCTAGTTGACTCATACAGCGACATCAAGAGAGGTCAGTTAACCTAGTTGACTCATACAGTGACATCAAGAGAGGTCAGTTAACCTAGTTGACTCATACAGTGACATAAAGAGAGGTCAGTTAACCTAGTTGACTCATACAGCGACATCAAGAGAGGTCAGTTAACCTAGTTGACTCATACAGTGACATCAAGAGAGGTCAGTTAACCTAGTTGACTCATACAGTGACATCAAGAGAGGTCAGTTAACCTAGTTGACTCATACAGTGACATCAAGAGAGGTCAGTTAACCTAGTTGACTCATACAGCGACATCAAGAGAGGTCAGTTAACCTAGTTGACTCATACAGTGACATAAAGAGAGGTCAGTTAACCTAGTTGACTCATACAGCGACATAAAGAGAGGTCAGTTAACCTAGTTGACTCATACAGCGACATAAAGAGAGGTCAGTTAACCTAGTTGACTCAAACAGCGACATCAAGAGAGGTCAGTTAACCTAGTTGACTCATACAGCGACATCAAGAGAGGTCAGTTAACCTAGTTGACTCATACAGTGACATAAAGAGAGGTCAGTTAACCTAGTTGACTCAAACAGTGACATAAAGAGAGGTCAGTTAACCTAGTTGACTCATACAGCGACATCAAGAGAGGTCAGTTAACCTAGTTGACTCATACAGTGACATCAAGAGAGGTCAGTTAACCTAGTTGACTCATACAGCGACATCAAGATAGGTCAGTTAACCTAGTTGACTCATACAGCGACATCAAGAGAGGTCAGTTGACCTAGTTGACTCATACAGCGACATAAAGAGAGGTCAGTTAACCTAGTTGACTCATACAGCGACATCAAGAGAGGTCAGTTAACCTAGTTGACTCATACAGCGACATCAAGAGAGGTCAGTTAACCTAGTTGACTCATACAGTGACATAAAGAGAGGTCAGTTAACCTAGTTGACTCATACAGTGACATCAAGAGAGGTCAGTTAACCTAGTTGACTCATACAGTGACATAAAGAGAGGTCAGTTAACCTAGTTGACTCATACAGCGACATAAAGAGAGGTCAGTTAACCTAGTTGACTCATACAGTGACATCAAGAGAGGTCAGTTAACCTAGTTGACTCATACAGTGACATCAAGAGAGGTCAGTTAACCTAGTTGACTCATACAGTGACATAAAGAGAGGTCAGTTAACCTAGTTGACTCATACAGCGACATCAAGAGAGGTCAGTTAACCTAGTTGACTCATACAGTGACATCAAGAGAGGTCAGTTAACCTAGTTGACTCATACAGTGACATAAAGAGAGGTCAGTTAACCTAGTTGACTCATACAGTGACATCAAGAGAGGTCAGTTAACCTAGTTGACTCATACAGTGACATCAAGAGAGGTCAGTTAACCTAGTTGACTCATACAGTGACATCAAGAGAGGTCAGTTAACCTAGTTGACTCATACAGCGACATCAAGAGAGGTCAGTTAACCTAGTTGACTCATACAGTGACATCAAGAGAGGTCAGTTAACCTAGTTGACTCATACAGCGACATAACGAGAGGTCAGTTAACCTAGTTGACTCATACAGTGACATAAAGAGAGGTCAGTTAACCTAGTTGACTCATACAGTGACATAAAGAGAGGTCAGTTAACCTAGTTGACTCATACAGTGACATCAAGAGAGGTCAGTTAACCTAGTTGACTCATACAGTGACATAAAGAGAGGTCAGTTAACCTAGTTGACTCATACAGTGACATCAAGAGAGGTCAGTTAACCTAGTTGACTCATACAGTGACATCAAGAGAGGTCAGTTAACCTAGTTGACTCATACAGTGACATCAAGAGAGGTCAGTTAACCTAGTTGACTCATACAGTGACATCAAGAGAGGTCAGTTAACCTAGTTGACTCATACAGTGACATCAAGAGAGGTCAGTTAACCTAGTTGACTCATACAGCGACATCAAGAGAGGTCAGTTAACCTAGTTGACTCATACAGTGACATCAAGAGAGGTCAGTTAACCTAGTTGACTCATACAGTGACATCAAGAGAGGTCAGTTAACCTAGTTGACTCATACAGCGACATCAAGAGAGGTCAGTTAACCTAGTTGACTCATACAGCGACATCAAGAGAGGTCAGTTAACCTAGTTGACTCATACAGTGACATCAAGAGAGGTCAGTTAACCTAGTTGACTCATACAGCGACATAAAGAGAGGTCAGTTAACCTAGTTGACTCATACAGTGACATCAAGAGAGGTCAGTTAACCTAGTTGACTCATACAGTGACATCAAGAGAGGTCAGTTGACCTAGTTGACTCATACAGTGACATAAAGAGAGGTCAGTTAACCTAGTTGACTCATACAGCGACATCAAGAGAGGTCAGTTAACCTAGTTGACTCATACAGCGACATCAAGAGAGGTCAGTTAACCTAGTTGACTCATACAGAGACATAAAGAGAGGTCAGTTAACCTAGTTGACTCATACAGCGACATCAAGAGAGGTCAGTTAACCTAGTTGACTCATACAGTGACATCAAGAGAGGTCAGTTAACCTAGTTGACTCATACAGCGGCATCAAGAGAGGTCAGTTAACCTAGTTGACTCATACAGTGACATAAAGAGAGGTCAGTTAACCTAGTTGACTCATACAGTGACATCAAGAGAGGTCAGTTAACCTAGTTGACTCATACAGCGACATCAAGAGAGGTCAGTTAACCTAGTTGACTCATACAGTGACATCAAGAGAGGTCAGTTAACCTAGTTGACTCATACAGTGACATCAAGAGAGGTCAGTTAACCTAGTTGACTCATACAGAGACATAAAGAGAGGTCAGTTAACCTAGTTGACTCATACAGTGACATCAAGAGAGGTCAGTTAACCTAGTTGACTCATACAGCGACATCAAGAGAGGTCAGTTAACCTAGTTGACTCATACAGCGACATCAAGAGAGGTCAGTTAACCTAGTTGACTCATACAGCGGCATAAAGAGAGGTCAGTTAACCTAGTTGACTCATACAGTGACATCAAGAGAGGTCAGTTAACCTAGTTGACTCATACAGTGACATCAAGAGAGGTCAGTTAACCTAGTTGACTCATACAGTGACATCAAGAGAGGTCAGTTAACCTAGTTGACTCATACAGTGACATCAAGAGAGGTCAGTTAACCTAGTTGACTCATACAGAGACATAAAGAGAGGTCAGTTAACCTAGTTGACTCATACAGTGACATCAAGAGAGGTCAGTTAACCTAGTTGACTCATACAGCGACATCAAGAGAGGTCAGTTAACCTAGTTGACTCATACAGCGACATCAAGAGAGGTCAGTTAACCTAGTTGACTCATACAGCGACATCAAGAGAGGTCAGTTAACCTAGTTGACTCATACAGCGACATCAAGAGAGGTCAGTTAACCTAGTTGACTCATACAGTGACATCAAGAGAGGTCAGTTAACCTAGTTGACTCATACAGCGACATCAAGAGAGGTCAGTTAACCTAGTTGACTCATACAGTGACATCAAGAGAGGTCAGTTAACCTAGTTGACTCATACAGCGACATCAAGAGAGGTCAGTTAACCTAGTTGACTCATACAGAGACATCAAGAGAGGTCAGTTAACCTAGTTGACTCATACAGTGACATAAAGAGAGGTCAGTTAACCTAGTTGACTCATACAGTGACATCAAGAGAGGTCAGTTAACCTAGTTGACTCATACAGCGACATCAAGAGAGGTCAGTTAACCTAGTTGACTCATACAGCGACATAAAGAGAGGTCAGTTAACCTAGTTGACTCATACAGCGACATCAAGAGAGGTCAGTTAACCTAGTTGACTCATACAGCGACATAAAGAGAGGTCAGTTAACCTAGTTGACTCATACAGCGACATCAAGAGAGGTCAGTTAACCTAGTTGACTCATACAGTGACATAAAGAGAGGTCAGTTAACCTAGTTGACTCATACAGCGACATAAAGAGAGGTCAGTTAACCTAGTTGACTCATACAGTGACATCAAGAGAGGTCAGTTAACCTAGTTGACTCATACAGCGACATCAAGAGAGGTCAGTTAACCTAGTTGACTCATACAGCGGCATCAAGAGAGGTCAGTTAACCTAGTTGACTCATACAGTGACATCAAGAGAGGTCAGTTAACCTAGTTGACTCATACAGTGACATCAAGAGAGGTCAGTTAACCTAGTTGACTCATACAGTGACATCAAGAGAGGTCAGTTAACCTAGTTGACTCATACAGCGACATCAAGAGAGGTCAGTTAACCTAGTTGACTCATACAGCGGCATAAAGAGAGGTCAGTTAACCTAGTTGACTCATACAGCGACATCAAGAGAGGTCAGTTAACCTAGTTGACTCATACAGCGACATAAAGAGAGGTCAGTTAACCTAGTTGACTCATACAGTGACATAAAGAGAGGTCAGTTAACCTAGTTGACTCATACAGTGACATAAAGAGAGGTCAGTTAACCTAGTTGATTCATACAGCGACATAACGAGAGGTCAGTTAACCTAGTTGACTCATACAGCGACATAACGAGAGGTCAGTTGACCTAGTTGACTCATACAGCGACATAAAGAGAGGTCAGTTAACCTAGTTGACTCATACAGCGACATCAAGAGAGGTCAGTTAACCTAGTTGACTCATACAGCGACATAACGAGAGGTCAGTTAACCTAGTTGACTCATACAGCGACATAACGAGAGGTCAGTTAACCTAGTTGACTCATACAGTGACATAACGAGAGGTCAGTTAACCTAGTTGACTCATACAGCGACATCAAGAGAGGTCAGTTAACCTAGTTGACTCATACAGCGACATCAAGAGAGGTCAGTTAACCTAGTTGACTCATACAGTGACATCAAGAGAGGTCAGTTAACCTAGTTGACTCATACAGTGACATCAAGAGAGGTCAGTTAACCTAGTTGACTCATACAGTGACATCAAGAGAGGTCAGTTAACCTAGTTGACTCATACAGTGACATCAAGAGAGGTCAGTTAACCTAGTTGACTCATACAGCGACATAACGAGAGGTCAGTTAACCTAGTTGACTCATACAGCGACATCAAGAGAGGTCAGTTAACCTAGTTGACTCATACAGCGACATAAAGAGAGGTCAGTTAACCTAGTTGACTCATACAGCGACATAAAGAGAGGTCAGTTGACCTAGTTGACTCATACAGTGACATCAAGAGAGGTCAGTTAACCTAGTTGACTCATACAGTGACATCAAGAGAGGTCAGTTAACCTAGTTGACTCATACAGTGACATAAAGAGAGGTCAGTTAACCTAGTTGACTCATACAGCGACATCAAGAGAGGTCAGTTAACCTAGTTGACTCATACAGTGACATCAAGAGAGGTCAGTTAACCTAGTTGACTCATACAGTGACATCAAGAGAGGTCAGTTAACCTAGTTGACTCATACAGCGACATAAAGAGAGGTCAGTTAACCTAGTTGACTCATACAGTGACATAAAGAGAGGTCAGTTAACCTAGTTGACTCATACAGCGACATCAAGAGAGGTCAGTTAACCTAGTTGACTCATACAGCGACATCAAGAGAGGTCAGTTAACCTAGTTGACTCATACAGCGACATAAAGAGAGGTCAGTTAACCTAGTTGACTCATACAGCGACATCAAGAGAGGTCAGTTAACCTAGTTGACTCATACAGTGACATCAAGAGAGGTCAGTTAACCTAGTTGACTCATACAGAGACATCAAGAGAGGTCAGTTAACCTAGTTGACTCATACAGTGACATAAAGAGAGGTCAGTTAACCTAGTTGACTCATACAGTGACATCAAGAGAGGTCAGTTGACCTAGTTGACTCATACAGCGACATCAAGAGAGGTCAGTTAACCTAGTTGACTCATACAGCGACATCAAGAGAGGTCAGTTAACCTAGTTGACTCATACAGTGACATCAAGAGAGGTCAGTTAACCTAGTTGACTCATACAGTGACATCAAGAGAGGTCAGTTAACCTAGTTGACTCATACAGCGACATAACGAGAGGTCAGTTAACCTAGTTGACTCATACAGCGACATCAAGAGAGGTCAGTTAACCTAGTTGACTCATACAGTGACATCAAGAGAGGTCAGTTAACCTAGTTGACTCATACAGCGACATAACGAGAGGTCAGTTAACCTAGTTGACTCATACAGCGACATCAAGAGAGGTCAGTTGACCTAGTTGACTCATACAGTGACATCAAGAGAGGTCAGTTAACCTAGTTGACTCATACAGCGACATAAAGAGAGGTCAGTTAACCTAGTTGACTCATACAGCGACATAAAGAGAGGTCAGTTGACCTAGTTGACTCATACAGTGACATCAAGAGAGGTCAGTTAACCTAGTTGACTCATACAGCGACATCAAGAGAGGTCAGTTAACCTAGTTGACTCATACAGCGGCATAAAGAGAGGTCAGTTAACCTAGTTGACTCATACAGTGACATCAAGAGAGGTCAGTTAACCTAGTTGACTCATACAGAGACATAAAGAGAGGTCAGTTAACCTAGTTGACTCATACAGTGACATAAAGAGAGGTCAGTTAACCTAGTTGACTCATACAGCGACATCAAGAGAGGTCAGTTAACCTAGTTGACTCATACAGCGACATAAAGAGAGGTCAGTTAACCTAGTTGACTCATACAGTGACATAAAGAGAGGTCAGTTAACCTAGTTGACTCATACAGCGACATCAAGAGAGGTCAGTTAACCTAGTTGACTCATACAGTGACATCAAGAGAGGTCAGTTAACCTAGTTGACTCATACAGCGACATCAAGAGAGGTCAGTTAACCTAGTTGACTCATACAGCGACATCAAGAGAGGTCAGTTAACCTAGTTGACTCATACAGCGACATAAAGAGAGGTCAGTTAACCTAGTTGACTCATACAGCGACATCAAGAGAGGTCAGTTAACCTAGTTGACTCATACAGTGACATCAAGAGAGGTCAGTTAACCTAGTTGACTCATACAGAGACATCAAGAGAGGTCAGTTAACCTAGTTGACTCATACAGTGACATAAAGAGAGGTCAGTTAACCTAGTTGACTCATACAGTGACATCAAGAGAGGTCAGTTGACCTAGTTGACTCATACAGCGACATCAAGAGAGGTCAGTTAACCTAGTTGACTCATACAGTGACATCAAGAGAGGTTTAGTTAACCTAGTTGACTCATACAGCGACATCAAGAGAGGTCAGTTAACCTAGTTGACTCATACAGCGACATAACGAGAGGTCAGTTAACCTAGTTGACTCATACAGCGACATCAAGAGAGGTCAGTTGACCTAGTTGACTCATACAGTGACATCAAGAGAGGTCAGTTAACCTAGTTGACTCATACAGCGACATAAAGAGAGGTCAGTTAACCTAGTTGACTCATACAGCGACATAAAGAGAGGTCAGTTGACCTAGTTGACTCATACAGTGACATCAAGAGAGGTCAGTTAACCTAGTTGACTCATACAGCGACATCAAGAGAGGTCAGTTAACCTAGTTGACTCATACAGCGGCATAAAGAGAGGTCAGTTAACCTAGTTGACTCATACAGTGACATCAAGAGAGGTCAGTTAACCTAGTTGACTCATACAGAGACATAAAGAGAGGTCAGTTAACCTAGTTGACTCATACAGCGACATCAAGAGAGGTCAGTTAACCTAGTTGACTCATACAGCGACATAAAGAGAGGTCAGTTAACCTAGTTGACTCATACAGTGACATAAAGAGAGGTCAGTTAACCTAGTTGACTCATACAGCGACATCAAGAGAGGTCAGTTAACCTAGTTGACTCATACAGTGACATCAAGAGAGGTCAGTTAACCTAGTTGACTCATACAGCGACATCAAGAGAGGTCAGTTAACCTAGTTGACTCATACAGTGACATCAAGAGAGGTCAGTTAACCTAGTTGACTCATACAGCGACATCAAGAGAGGTCAGTTAACCTAGTTGACTCATACAGTGACATCAAGAGAGGTCAGTTAACCTAGTTGACTCATACAGCGACATCAAGAGAGGTCAGTTAACCTAGTTGACTCATACAGCGACATCAAGAGAGGTCAGTTAACCTAGTTGACTCATACAGCGACATAAAGAGAGGTCAGTTAACCTAGTTGACTCATACAGCGACATCAAGAGAGGTCAGTTAACCTAGTTGACTCATACAGTGACATCAAGAGAGGTCAGTTAACCTAGTTGACTCATACAGAGACATCAAGAGAGGTCAGTTAACCTAGTTGACTCATACAGTGACATAAAGAGAGGTCAGTTAACCTAGTTGACTCATACAGTGACATCAAGAGAGGTCAGTTGACCTAGTTGACTCATACAGCGACATCAAGAGAGGTCAGTTAACCTAGTTGACTCATACAGTGACATCAAGAGAGGTTTAGTTAACCTAGTTGACTCATACAGCGACATCAAGAGAGGTCAGTTAACCTAGTTGACTCATACAGCGACATCAAGAGAGGTTTAGTTAACCTAGTTGACTCATACAGTGACATCAAGAGAGGTCAGTTAACCTAGTTGACTCATACAGTGACATCAAGAGAGGTCAGTTAACCTAGTTGACTCATACAGTGACATCAAGAGAGGTCAGTTAACCTAGTTGACTCATACAGCGACATCAAGAGAGGTCAGTTAACCTAGTTGACTCATACAGCGACATCAAGAGAGGTCAGTTAACCTAGTTGACTCATACAGTGACATCAAGAGAGGTCAGTTAACCTAGTTGACTCATACAGCGACATAACGAGAGGTCAGTTAACCTAGTTGACTCATACAGCGACATCAAGAGAGGTCAGTTAACCTAGTTGACTCATACAGTGACATAAAGAGAGGTCAGTTAACCTAGTTGACTCATACAGCGACATAAAGAGAGGTCAGTTAACCTAGTTGACTCATACAGCGACATCAAGAGAGGTCAGTTAACCTAGTTGACTCATACAGTGACATCAAGAGAGGTCAGTTAACCTAGTTGACTCATACAGCGACATCAAGAGAGGTCAGTTAACCTAGTTGACTCATACAGCGACATAACGAGAGGTCAGTTAACCTAGTTGACTCATACAGCGACATAACGAGAGGTCAGTTAACCTAGTTGACTCATACAGCGACATCAAGAGAGGTCAGTTAACCTAGTTGACTCATACAGCGACATAAAGAGAGGTCAGTTAACCTAGTTGACTCATACAGCGACATCAAGAGAGGTCAGTTAACCTAGTTGACTCATACAGCGACATAAAGAGAGGTCAGTTGACCTAGTTGACTCATACAGTGACATCAAGAGAGGTCAGTTAACCTAGTTGACTCATACAGCGACATCAAGAGAGGTCAGTTAACCTAGTTGACTCATACAGCGGCATAAAGAGAGGTCAGTTAACCTAGTTGACTCATACAGCGACATAAAGAGAGGTCAGTTAACCTAGTTGACTCATACAGTGACATCAAGAGAGGTCAGTTAACCTAGTTGACTCATACAGCGACATCAAGAGAGGTCAGTTAACCTAGTTGACTCATACAGTGACATCAAGAGAGGTCAGTTAACCTAGTTGACTCATACAGTGACATCAAGAGAGGTCAGTTAACCTAGTTGACTCATACAGCGACATAAAGAGAGGTCAGTTAACCTAGTTGACTCATACAGTGACATAAAGAGAGGTCAGTTAACCTAGTTGACTCATACAGCGACATCAAGAGAGGTCAGTTAACCTAGTTGACTCATACAGCGACATCAAGAGAGGTCAGTTAACCTAGTTGACTCATACAGCGACATAAAGAGAGGTCAGTTAACCTAGTTGACTCATACAGCGACATCAAGAGAGGTCAGTTAACCTAGTTGACTCATACAGTGACATCAAGAGAGGTCAGTTAACCTAGTTGACTCATACAGCGACATCAAGAGAGGTCAGTTAACCTAGTTGACTCATACAGCGACATCAAGAGAGGTCAGTTAACCTAGTTGACTCATACAGTGACATCAAGAGAGGTCAGTTGACCTAGTTGACTCATACAGCGACATCAAGAGAGGTCAGTTAACCTAGTTGACTCATACAGCGACATAACGAGAGGTCAGTTAACCTAGTTGACTCATACAGTGACATCAAGAGAGGTCAGTTAACCTAGTTGACTCATACAGTGACATCAAGAGAGGTCAGTTAACCTAGTTGACTCATACAGCGACATCAAGAGAGGTCAGTTAACCTAGTTGACTCATACAGTGACATCAAGAGAGGTCAGTTAACCTAGTTGACTCATACAGAGACATCAAGAGAGGTCAGTTAACCTAGTTGACTCATACAGTGACATAAAGAGAGGTCAGTTAACCTAGTTGACTCATACAGCGGCATAAAGAGAGGTCAGTTAACCTAGTTGACTCATACAGTGACATCAAGAGAGGTCAGTTAACCTAGTTGACTCATACAGTGACATCAAGAGAGGTCAGTTAACCTAGTTGACTCATACAGAGACATCAAGAGAGGTCAGTTAACCTAGTTGACTCATACAGCGACATAAAGAGAGGTCAGTTAACCTAGTTGACTCATACAGCGACATAAAGAGAGGTCAGTTAACCTAGTTGACTCATACAGTGACATCAAGAGAGGTCAGTTAACCTAGTTGACTCATACAGCGACATAAAGAGAGGTCAGTTAACCTAGTTGACTCATACAGCGACATAAAGAGAGGTCAGTTAACCTAGTTGACTCATACAGTGACATCAAGAGAGGTCAGTTAACCTAGTTGACTCATACAGCGACATCAAGAGAGGTCAGTTAACCTAGTTGACTCATACAGCGACATCAAGAGAGGTCAGTTAACCTAGTTGACTCATACAGCGACATCAAGAGAGGTTTAGTTAACCTAGTTGACTCATACAGCGACATCAAGAGAGGTCAGTTAACCTAGTTGACTCATACAGCGACATAAAGAGAGGTCAGTTAACCTAGTTGACTCATACAGCGACATCAAGAGAGGTTTAGTTAACCTAGTTGACTCATACAGCGACATCAAGAGAGGTCAGTTAACCTAGTTGACTCATACAGTGACATAAAGAGAGGTCAGTTAACCTAGTTGACTCATACAGCGACATAAAGAGAGGTCAGTTAACCTAGTTGACTCATACAGCGACATAAAGAGAGGTCAGTTAACCTAGTTGACTCATACAGCGACATCAAGAGAGGTCAGTTAACCTAGTTGACTCATACAGTGACATCAAGAGAGGTCAGTTAACCTAGTTGACTCATACAGCGACATAAAGAGAGGTCAGTTAACCTAGTTGACTCATACAGCGACATAAAGAGAGGTCAGTTAACCTAGTTGACTCATACAGTGACATCAAGAGAGGTCAGTTAACCTAGTTGACTCATACAGTGACATCAAGAGAGGTCAGTTAACCTAGTTGACTCATACAGTGACATAAAGAGAGGTCAGTTAACCTAGTTGACTCATACAGCGACATCAAGAGAGGTTTAGTTAACTCCTATAAGCTTGTAGATTACCTATTTGTTCTACTGTTGGTCTTGTGTGACATTGTAGAATGACATTCTAGGACCACGTCAGGAAAAAAAGGAAAAAATATGCATATGTACTATTTGACTGATGCTTTGTTGTTTTGTTTTGTCTGTATCCGTCTTTTTATTCTGACATTTTATTGAACCTGTATTTCATGTTTTTTTGTCTTTTGTTTTTTTTGGGGTTTTTCTTTTCTCCTTTGGCGTGACGATTAAATTCAACTGAACTCTGTATCTGTGGGTTTCCTGAAGGAAGCTTTTTAGTAGTGTCATTATACCGACTTTACCTGATTTATGATTTAATAACAATGATATAATCATTTCAGAGTTTGCGACGGTGGCCAGGGAGTGCACAGACTTCCACTTCCCCTGTCTGGAGGATCAGCTGCAGGTCGTCCAGCAGGTGGTGCTGTACGCCCGAGCCCAGAGGAGCAGCAGGCAGAAGCACCAGGCTGGTGAGAGAACCCCCTAAAACCCATTCTGACCTGAGATCAGATTCACACGAGGTTTCCAGTGGACACACACTGGTCTGATGAACCCATTCTGACCTGAGATCAGATTCTAAAAATGTCAGTCTTCTGGGAGGGTCCCTGGAACAACATATTTTCAGATGGGGGTCGGTGGCCAACTATATTTTTTGGGGGTGACTTGACATGAAAATGTTTGAGAACGACTGACATAGAAACATGAGGGTTTTTCAGAAAACTGTCACAATTTAGAAGGCATTTGTAGAATCGTCCTCGGGTCTAAAATAAAACTTAACTCAAATCTTTGCTTTTGGGGGGGGGGGGGGGGTCCGCAGCCAAACACAGATAATTCTGGGGGGGATCGTTGCCATGAAAAAGGTTGAGAGTCACTTATATAGAAACATAGGTTTTTCAGAAACCTTTAGGATTTAGAAGACTTTTTATTTTATTTTTTATTATTGTCCTCCGGTCTAAATGGGATAACACAACACACTATACACAACCCTAAAGGCTCATTCATAGTCTGGGTTTTCGGTGGTGAGGTGACCACCGCTCCGGTGGTGAGGTGACCACCGCTCCGGTGGTGAGGTGACCACCGCTCCGGTGGTAAGGTGACCACCTTTTCGGTGGTGAGGTGACCACCGCTCCGGTGGTGAGGTGACCACCTGAGCTGTGGTGGTGAGTAAAAACAGAGAGAAGGGCTGGGGCGGTGGTCACCTCACCACCGAAAATCCAGACTATGAATGAGCCTTTAGTCACCTGGAATGTTTTAGTGTCTAGTTTTAGTCGACTAAATATCATGAGATTTTAGTCGACTAAATGTACAGTTGATTTTGTCGACTAAAATGTATTTTGGCGGGCCTTGATGCCGTCGTAATGACTGATTTTACACTTGATCTACAAGCTCTACAGTCGTTGAAGATCGGCTATTTTCAGCATGCAACCAGGTGTAAAAATGACTTATAGTGGATCTCTTGTCCACTAGTCCCTTCCTAACATTTTCGTCTAGTTTTTATTTGTTGACGAAATTGTCATTATATTTAGTCTTAGTTTTAGTCATCATGGCTTATTTTTCATTCAGTTTCCACTTAGTTTTCGTCGGTGGAAAAAGGTAGTCGACGAACATTTTTCGTCTTAGTTTTAGTCGACAAAAACAACGCAGCTGAGGTGTTATAAAAAGGTTGAGAACGCACGGGTACTGCTCGGCGTTGCCAGATTCCGCAAGAGAATGTAAGCCCTTTAGCTTGATCTTTAGCAGGACTCTAAAGGACAACGTTAGTTTTTTTTCTTTTTCAAACAAGGTTCACGTTTTAGCTTGTTATTAGAGAACGTAAAAGATGAGTATTATTATGTATGTATTTATTTATTTAATTTGCTGCTTTCTTTCGTTTCACCAAGGCTCACCCCCGCTCAATCATGATCGGAGGAAGGCCCCACTCTATCCTGATTGGATGAGGGCTGGGGCCCTCCAGCCAAAACCAAAACTAGTGTTTTTGTTTTTCTACCCCAGGGGTTAACTGGGGACAGGGAGGAACTCCTTATATGGTCAGCTCACTCTATAGTAGGGAGGAGTATCACACAAAAAAAAAGACATTTGAATTAAGTGAAATCCCAGAAGATATCTTTTTACGTGTTTGTATTACTTTTTATTATCATTTTTATCAATATCTCCTTTATGTCCCCGTTTCTATGAGCTATTGTGTTTACTCTTGACATTATTGATGTGATGATTGTTTGGGTTTGATTCCCTGGCAGAGGTCCAGAGAAACGGCGGAGATGACAAGAGCAGAAACTTAGAGCGGAACCCTGCCAACATCCTGCCAGGTGAGTGGAATATATATATATATTGTCATCTCCTGTCTTTCCACCAAATCCTACTACAAATGCGCCGTGTGTGTGTGTGTGTGTGTGTGTGTGTGTGTGTGTGTGTGTGTGTGTGTGTGTGTGTGTGCGTGTGCGTGCGGTTGTGATGCACGTAACTCGAGGACCGTTCGCCCCCCCGCCGACTTCAAATCCCACACACGCGTTCCACGCCACCACAGGGAGTGTGGTATCGAGTCGGTCAGGCCCACGGTTCTCCAGAACCACCACAAAATGCTCTCTCACCAGGCTCTGCCAGTGGGCCCAATCAGGCTAAATCCCCTCACCTGTGCAATTTCCCACCTCTGCCTCAGCCAATTGATTGCCATGGCAAACCCCACACCTGCCAATTGATTACTTAACCAGTCCACTTTTCGCAGGCAGTTTGCACTCTTCAGACACAGGCAGACAGACAGATAGAGAGTTCTCCATGTGGGACACAGACAGACAGTTAAAATGGGTGCTTTGACAACGGGTATTATTAGGTTCCCAAGTTGCATCGTACCCAAGTACTGTAGGCTAGGGCATTAAGCAACTAGTCGACTAGTAAATCCACTAGTCGACCTTGTTGGTACTAGTTGACTATTTGATAAGAAAAACATTTTTTTTGTATAGGCCTCAAGATCAGGTAGATTATAGTTATAGTCACCAATGTACACAGTTTTTAAATGTAGGACAAATATATTCTTTTTTACATAATGGAGGGTATGCACATGCATAAAGTGAATGGCAAATCGAATGACAAAGTGAGTTTAATGTTGTTTAACGATGTTTAATGCAATAAAATACAACTTTTCTGTTTGGATGTATGGGGCTGTCAAGGCCAGAAAGTAGTTTTTTGACACTCAGTAGGCGTTCCCGCATAACTTCCGGGTTTGATGAAGATGTCACACGCATACCCTTTATAGGTAGTTAAACAACTAGTCGACTAGTAAACTATAGGCAACAGGTCCAGTAATAGAAAATGCGTGATAGCGTAGCTCGCTATAAGCCTGATCGATAGGGGCTGCTCGTTATCAATAAAATAAAATAAACGTAACGAGCTACGTCCCCTTATACAGGCGAGTTCTACATCTCGCGCCACTGCAACCTGTCCGAGCTGCACGTGGTGTTCCACCTGTGCGTGGACGACAACATCCGCTCGGGGAACATAACGGCGCGGGACCCGGCCATCATGGGCCTGCGGAACATCCTGAAGGTGTGCTGCACGCACGACGTCACCACCATCACCATACCACTGCTGCTGGTCCACACCATGTCTGAGGTAATTATAATACTATGTCACCACCATCACCGTACCACTGCTGCTGGTCCACACCATGTCTGAGGTAATTATACTACCATGTCACCACCATCACCGTACCACTGCTCCTGGTCCACACCATGTCTGAGGTAATTATAATACCATGTCACCACCATCACCGCACCACTGCTGCTGGTCCACACCATGTCTGAGGTAATTATAATACCATGTCACCACCATCACCGTACCACTGCTGCTGGTCCACACCATGTCTGAGGTAATTATAATACCATGTCACCACCATCACCGTACCACTGCTGCTGGTCCACACCATGTCTGAGGTAATTATACTACTATGTCACCACCATCACCATACCACTGCTGCTGGTCCACACCATGTCTGAGGTAATTATGCTAATATGTCACCACCATCACCGTACCACTGCTGCTGGTCCACACCATGTCTGAGGTAATTATAATACTGTCACCACCATCACCACACCACTGCTACTGGTCCACACCATGTCTGAGGTAATTATAATACCATGTCACCACCATCACCACACCACTGCTGCTGGTCCACACCATGTCTGAGGTAATTATAATACCATGTCACCACCATCACCGTACCACTGCTGCTGGTCCACACCATGTCTGAGGTAATTATAATACTATGTCACCACCATCACCATACCACTGCTGCTGGTCCACACCATGTCTGAGGTAATTATAATACCATGTCACCACCATCACCGTACCACTGCTGCTGGTCCACACCATGTCTGAGGTAATTATAATACCATGTCACCACCATCACTGTACCACTGCTGCTGGTCCACACCATGTCTGAGGTAATTATACTACTATGTCACCACCATCACCACACCACTGCTGCTGGTCCACACCATGTCTGAGGTAATTATAATACTATGTCACCACCATCACCATACCACTGCTGCTGGTCCACACCATGTCTGAGGTAATTATAATACTATGTCACCACCATCACCATACCACTGCTGCTGGTCCACACCATGTCTGAGGTAATTATAATACTATGTCACCACCATCACCGTACCACTGCTGCTGGTCCACACCATGTCTGAGGTAATTATAATACTATGTCACCACCATCACCGTACCACTGCTACTGGTCCACACCATGTCTGAGGTAATTATAATATGTCACCACCATCACTGTACCACTGCTGCTGGTCCACACCATGTCTGAGGTAATTATAATATGTCACCACCATCACCATACCACTGCTACTGGTCCACACCATGTCTGAGGTAATTATACTATGTCACCACCATCACCATACCACTGCTACTGGTCCACACCATGTCTGAGGTAATTATACTATGTCACCACCATCACCGTACCACTGCTGCTGGTCCACACCATGTCTGAGGTAATTATAATATGTCACCACCATCACTGTACCACTGCTGCTGGTCGACTAGTAAATCCACTAGTCGATTTTGTTGGTACTAGTTGACTAGTTGATAAAAAAAAGAAGTACATTTTGTTTAATTAATTTTTTTCCCGATTTTGTAGGCCTCAAGATCAGCTAGATTATAGTTATAGTCACCAATGTACACAGTTTTTAAATGTACAAATATTTATTTCCACCAAAACAAAACCCCATGGCGTCAAAATAAACCGTCAAAGATTTGTGCCGCATTTTTCCGATTTTTCAAAAATAGCAGACCTACAAGCTCGTAGCACGCCACTCGGTGGCGCGCAATGAGCTTGTAGATCTGCTATTTTTCAGACAGACAGACAGACACCTGAACACACGGTTAATACTCTTTGATGTAGAGAGAAAAGTCTTTGATTCTGTGAATCGGTCCCCATAACAACTGAAGCCTTAGGCTGACTGACAGACAGAATGAGCTGAAGCATTGGGCAGGCAGACAGACAGACAGACAGACAGACAGAATGAACTGAAGCCCTGGGCTGGCTGACTGACAGACAGACTGCACGATGTGCTGCTCCTGTCACGACACGTCTGCCTGCTCGTCCAACCAACACCGTTTGTTTACGAACCCAAAAGCTATTTGAGTTTGTTCTCCACGCTGCCAGGAATGTAGCGGCTTCTTCTTCTTCTTCTTTGATCCACTGCTTCTCCGACGTGTTCATGTGAAGGACCCTCGCGGATTAAACCATTCTGAACGGGAACCCATTTTGGTGTTAGCATCATGCTATGCTTTAGCTATTGAAAAATAGCAGATCTACAAGCTCATATCGCACCACCGAGTGGCGCGATACGAGCTTGTAGGTCTGCTATTTTTGAAAGAAATCGAAGAGCGACTGACATTTCTAGAATCTGATCTCAGGTCAGAATGGGTTCATCAGACCAGTGTGTGTCCGGCGGAAACCTCGTATGAATCTGATCTCAGGTCAGAATGGATTCATATGTCCTTGTGCTGTGTGGACCTCCGTCTGAAACGATTTGAACCCCCAAAACGCAGATGAAGGCCTGGAGTGGCCGGAAACCAATCACTTTAGGACGGCTGGAGATGGCCGCTCAGAGACTCAATGCATAGAAACTAAGTCATTTTGTGGGTGACCCACTCCTTTTAACCCATTCTGACCTGAGATCAGATTCATACGAGGTTTCCACTGGACCACACACTGGTCTGATTAACCCATTCTGACCTGAGATCAGATTCTTAAAAATGTCAGTCGTTCTTCGATTTTTTTTAAATAGCAGACCTACAAGCTCGTAGCGCGCCACTCGGTGGCGCGCTATGAGCTTGTAGATCTGCTATTTTTCAATAGCTAAAGCATAACATGATGCTAACACCAAAATGGGTTCCCGGTCAGAATGAGGTGGTCTCACACAGTTTATATTGTACAATTTACAACTTAGGCATTTTGCAGACTCTCTTAATCCAGAGCAGTTTACACTTACAGTATGCAAGAACAACACAAGGTGATAACACCAAATACTGTACATAGAAATAGTCATCACGGATCATAAACAAGCTGAGAGCCTAACATCCATCTAACAATAGAATTACAATTAAACCATTACAATTAGTTTAATTACATTTATAAGTGTACACCAGTGGTTCCCAAACTTTTTCATGTCAAGGACCCCCAAATCCAGCAAATTGACACTAATTAGCCCACAGACCCTCCCATTTGCCTGGGACCCCCATAAAAGAAGATTTCTACGGCTTTTCAACCCTTTTAATTTCAAGGACCCCCCCCCCCAGTTTGACAAGCATTAGGCTACGGACCCCCTTTTAATGGCATTTCTACCTGTGGGACTCCAATTGATCAATGCATGTTCCTACTCAGAGTTACAGACCCTAAGGGTCCATTTGGTCCCAAACTATATAATGTAGCTGGGGACCCCCTGGAACTCCCTCAAGGACCCCTGGGGGTCCCCGGACCCCACTTTGAGAACACTAGAGTTCTAATGTCTGCATACAACGCTATACGTTTAGCCTTTGCATACACCTGCAAAGGGCTAAGGGGGACTATTTTCATTTCAAAGCATTTCACATTATTTCCAATGTTGTGTTTTTGAGTGGTGCAACCACTCCCTTACGGAGCTATTGGTTTGGTTGCTTTGGTTGCATGCTGAAAATAGCAGATCTGCGACGCGTTGTGAGATTGTAGATCTGCTATTTTCAGCATGCAACCCAGCATAAAACTGGATCTCTTGTCCACTAGTCCCTTCCTAACATTTTAGTCTAGTTTTTATTTGTTGACGAAATTGTCAGTATATTTAGTCTTAGTTTTAGTCATCATAGCTTAGTTTTCATTTAGTTTCTATTTAGTTTTAGTCAGTGGAAAAAGGTAGTCGACGAACATTTTTCGTCTTAGTTTTAGTCGACGAAAACAACACTGTTTTAGACTGATGCTAGGGCTTTGGTTTACCCTTGATCCTACTTTGCATCATCTTTGCATCGTCACTTTGCATTCTCTGTGTGTGTGTGTGTGTGTGTGTGTGTGTGTGTGTGTGTGTGTGTGTGTGTGTGTGTGTGTGTGTGTGTGTGTGTGTGTGTTTACATTGCTTACTGTAAGTTGCTCCGGATAAAGACTAGACTGGAGTGTCGGCTATAAATGCCTGCATGCCTTGCAGATTTGAGAAGCACTATTCTAAGGCCAGCCGTGGTTTGTCTAAGAAGCCACAGCAGTGGAGGAGTGAAGTGCCACCATGCTTTGAGAGGAGGAATGTTTGGACTGGTGGACACAGGAGGAATGCATGTGACCCAGAGGGAAACGCTGGACCACATTACAACATGTCCAAAACAGTTACTTTTCAGGAAGAAAAAAAAAACGCCACTTTACATATAGCCTATAGAGCGTCGCAGTCCCACCCCCTTTCATGACGAGGCCAGGCCCAGGAAATGATTCCCAATGCATTTTTCAAAAGGTATTTATTTAAAGACGGTTACGCCGCGGACAAAGCCAACTCGAGTCGTGACAACTCGCGACAACAAACACAATATTTTGGACCAAACAAATAATTTACAAAGAAGAAAAACAACAAAAGAAAGTGTTGTAACCTGCCGTTTTTTTTCTTCTTTCTAATTATTTGTTCGGCCCAATTTTTTTTGTTTGCCGTCATGATTCGTCACGACAAGAGTTGGCTTTGTCCGCGGCGTAAACGTCTTTTAATAAATACTTTTTGAAATGTCTATGAGGAAAATTAACGGATAATCATTTCCTGGGCCCTGGTAGGGGGCGGGACTGCGACGCTCTATTGGCTGCCGTGTTCTCAAGCCCACCCATCTCAGCGCTTAACATGTGTGTGTTCAGTGTTTTCGTGTTTTCAAGCCCACCCATCTCAGCGCTTAACATGTGTGTTTTCAGTGTTTTCATGTTCGAGTGTATCCTGGGAAGGTTGTTGGGAACCACCGTCTCGAATCTCATTAGGTTTCTGTGAAGTGATTGGTTATCCCATTCCGAATGGGAACCCCTTTAGGTGTTTTAAGCATGACGTTATACTTTAAGCTTTTGAAAAATAGCAGACCTACAAGCTCATAGCGCGGCACCGAGTGTCGCGCTACGAGCTTGTAGGTCTGCTATTTTTGAAAAATTGTGAAAATGTGGCACAAAAGAACATACATTCTTTCAGAGCGAACGTTTTTAACTCAAATCTTTGCTGCTTCCGCGGCGGCCCCTGGAACTACATATTTTCAGATGGGGGTCGGCGGCCAATTACAGATCATTCTAGGGGTCCTTAGTTTGAGAACCACTGACATAGATTTCATAGTTTTCAGAAAACTGTCAGGATTCTAGAAGACATTTGTATAATCGTCCTCGTGGTCTAAATGGGTTATTATTATTGGCACGATATCGTTTTGTAGGAGATGACCATTCCGTGGTGTCTGAAGAGGGCCGAGCTGGTGTTCAAATGTGTCAAAGGTAAGGCGTTGAAATCCCATCATTACATTTTGATTGATTGATTGAAATATGTATTAACAGTTTGCAGAATTACAGTACATTTCAAGCACAAACTCAATACAAAGACTGTATTGTATAAGCATTATGCTACACTTGTTTACAAGAGGGTCCACCATGTTCAATTCATCAAAACATTTAGAGACGTACAAATAGACACTTCTATATAGACAAAGAACAGAACAGGAATTCATCATAAAGGAGGTAAAAAGGGAAAAGAAACATATTATACAGTGAGGGGGAAAAGGGGTGGGGGGGGATTCAGATTTTATGGGGGCCAGTTTCGAATTGCAGCCGTCCGTAGGTGCCCTTTGAGAGCGGTTTTGAAGGAGTCAAGGGATTTGCATGTCTTAATGACTGTTGGTAGGGCAGTTAAAGATGGAGTGCTCTGATTTCCATGTTTCTATGAGGTGACAGTACTTCATTAGACCCCTTGGTGTCGTTGTTATGTGCAATGGTGTCTTCCCTTTCGTAATTAGGGTTTCTTCCTGGAGGCTGAGACCTTAACCGTCAATCGTGCTAATAAATTAAACGGTGATGTAGTGACATCACAATATCATGCCCTCCCCTTTTACCATACAACAACAGCTGTGCGTGCGGTGAGGTGAGGTGGATCACCACCCATCACCCACCAGGCAAACCAGGCATACTTAATGAACTGCCGTCTTATATTTCATCTAAATTCGACCTGGTCCAAAACGGCCTAAACCTCAGGTCAAATGCTTGGCTGCGGTGTGTAGTACCAGCATTCAAATCTGAGGGGGGGTAAAAAATGTCTGGCCTTCTTTGGCCCTTGGTCGTGGAATGATCTACAGTCCAGACTAAAATTGGCTTTGAAAGTTCCCTTGAGAACTTTCAAAAGGATCATCTTTGATGTACAGTCCAACACCTGCACATGTTTGGATATGTACTAGCCTATGTTCATGCCTATGTATTTATTATATCGGCTCAGATCGTGGAGATTGTGTATATGGTGTATTTTGCCCTGCTACTAAAACAAAAAAAGTAGGACAGGTGACTTGTTGTATTTATGCATAGGTACTTTAAGGTGTATTATGGATGTTGTATTTGCTGGTTCAAAATGTAACATTGATGATGTGGTATTGAAGTGTAATTCTTATTTCTGCCTCTTGGCCAGTTCCCACTTGTAAAAGAGACGCAGTCTCAATGTGATTTTACTGGTTAAATAAAGGTTAAATAAAAATAATAAAAAAAAACTGGTGGGCGTGTCAACGTAAAAACAGCTCATAGCGCGCCACCGAGTGGCGCGCTATGAGCTTGTAGGTCTGCTATTTTTGAAAAATGGAAGAACCGCTGACGTAGAAACAGTTTTTCAGAAAACTGTCAGGATGTAGAAGATTTTTCGAATCTGATCTCAGGTCAGAATGGGTTAAGGGATCTCAAATGATCGGTCAAAACATCTGTCGGCTGGCGTAGCCGTCCTACAGTACACTGCTAAATCCAGCCCCGAGTGTGTCGCGGGTTCGAATCCCCAACGACCTTTGCTGTAATCAGTATACCAGATCCCAGATCTGGATAGTCCTCAGTCTAGACTCTATAGACTGAGGACTATCCAGATCTGGGATCTTTATCTGCCATGGGTCGGGCTCTACAGGTTTCCAGCGTTGTGTCATGCAGTTACATAATGACGCCTTCAACTCCCCATAGTATGAGAGTGACAGTGCTTTGGGGTTTTCTATAGGCTTCATGATGGAGATGGCGTCATGGGATGGAGGCATCTCACGGACCGTCCAGTTCATTGTCCCACAGGTAAGGAATCACACATGTATATAGACCAGGTAAGGAATCACACATTTATATAGACCAGGTAAGGAATCACACATTTATATAGACCAGGTGAGGAATCACACATTTATATAGACCAGGTAAGGAATCACACATTTATATAGACCAGGTGAGGAATCACACATTTATATAGACCAGGTGAGGAATCACACATTTATATAGACCAGGTGAGGAATCACACATTTATATAGACCAGGTGAGGAATCACACATTCATATAGACCAGGTGAGGAATCACACATGTATATAGACCAGGTGAGGAATCACACATTCATATAGACCAGGTGAGGACTTTAAGCAACTAGTCGACTATTCAACTAGTCGACTAGTAAATCAACTAGTCGACCTTGTTGCTACTAGTTGACCAAGGGGGCAGCGGTGGCCGAACGGTTTGCGGAGCGGTCTTGATACCGAAAGGTCAACCAGTTTGAATCCCCGGACCGGCACGTTAAAATTACCACCGCTGAAGTGCCCTTGAGCAAGGCATTGAACCCGTACCATGAAATGTTCTATGAGCAGGGTGTGGCTGTAAACAAGCATCTCAAGCTTAGTCCACTTCCCTGGGTAAACAAAGAACTTTGCTTTGCTTTGACTAGTTGATGAGAAAGAAAAGTAATTAAAAGAAATGTCCCGATTTTGTAGGCCTCAAGATCAGGTAGATTATAGTTATAGTAACCAATGTACACACTTTTTATTTATTTTTATTTTTACATAATAGGTAGTTAAACAACTAGTCGACTAGTAAAAATGACTAGAAGTGAATGCCCTAGACCAGGTGGTGAATCACACCTGTTATATAGACCAGGTGAGGAATCGGTCATATTGCATTACATTATCACACTTTTGCTAAACCTTTACATGGCGAAAATAACCGATCTGCAATCTCACAGCGCGTCACATCGCAACTCCCTAGTGAGCTTGTAGATCGGCTGTTTCTGCTGCTTTTGTGCAACACTGACACGTCTTAAGTATAAAATAGGACGTTCATTTCTGAGAAACCTTTTTTCTTGTAAAAGCTGACAGCGACGATATCCATTTTTCACCCAACGCCCGCTGTGCAGAACATTATGAAAGCAACACCTGGAGTTCTTCTGAACCAAGAAGCCTTTGAAAGCAGACACAAAGCATTCCATGAATCATATTCCATGTCTCCAGGGTTCATTCTTATATTCAAGGCATAATAAGCAGAATATTTGTGTCTGTGGCCCGTGGGCACGAAAGCCCACAAATGTGGCACAATGAGCCCGGCTTAGAATGAAAGGTGTGCTATAGTCTGTAGCCGCGGATCACTCATCGCGCGCTCCGCAGGAAAGAAAGTGAAACCCAGCTGGCTTTGAGCATGGCAGTGCATTTTTTGAACGTCAGCCATGCTGTCCCTAGTAGCTCAATGGAGGAAGACGTTCTTCCGATTTGTTTAGTATTTTCAAAACCCAATTTGTGCCCCAGACGTCCTAGGAATTATCCCATGGTGTGCCCAGGACGTCTGTACACGTCTTAGCAAATATATATATATATATATATATATATATATATATATATATATATATATATAGCACGAAAACAGCATGGTTGTTTTTCACCACCTGTGCGCAACCTAACACACACACACACACACACACACATATTAACTGTATGGTGATTTCGGGTGGGCCAGTACAGTACAGTGTACAGTAGAGGGACCCCCACACAGTAACTCTGTCATTTCTCAACCGTTTCCCCCCCCCCCCCCCCCCACACACACACACACACGGAGTTGCAACACTCACTTCACACGGGTGTGATTTCTTTCTTTAACCCATGGAGAATGCAAGAGCCTGGCTGTATCAGAACAACTACATATAGCAACAATGAACGTACAGGCCTCGGCCGTGGCTCAGCGGTCCAGGCACCTTGGCCGGTAGTCCGAGTCTGGTTCGACTCCCGATCCCGACGGCCTTTACTGCATATCCATCTCTCTCCCCCATTTCCTGTCAGCCTACACTGTCTCTCTCTATAAAAAAATCACACCTGTGTGAAGTGAGTAGTGAAACTCCGTGTGGGGGTCCCTGGGGGGAGGGGGGTTCCAGACCCACAGGCCAAACGGTTGAGAAATGACAGAGTTACCGTGTGGGGGTCCCTCTACTGTACTGTACTGTCACTGTAATGTACTGGCACCCCCGAAATCACCAAATATACAGGTAATATGTGCGTGTCTTGTCTGTGTCTGTGTGTGTTGCGCACGGGTGGTGAAAAACAACCATGCTGTTTTCGTGCTCAGACGCACCCACCCAGCCACCCACACACACATAGCTCCGTAAAGGCCTATTCATAGTCTGGATTTTCGGTGGTAAGGTGACCACCGGGGCTGGAGCGGTGGCGGTGGTTTGCTCTTCACCGCGGCTCGTGACGTCATGTTGTAGTTCGGTGGTCACCCCACCACCGAAAATCCAGACTATGTATGAGTCGTTGCACCACTCAAAAACATAAAATAAAGGCGAAAGCCGCATAAAAAAAACAATGATTATACAGTAGAGTGACTTACTGTAACAGAGTAAACGAAAAACAATCACTTAAAGCGACTTTAATACTGATCTAACACTAGCTGTACACAAAACATTACAATTTGTGTTTTTTGTATTTGCGTAGAGTAGCTTTAATGGTTGTGTTTTGTGTTGTGTGTGTGTGTGTGTGTGTGTGTGTGTGTGTGTGTGTGTGTGTGTGTGTGTGCCTGTATGTGTGTATGTGTGTGCGTGTGTGCCTGTATGTGCGTGCGTTCCTCAGAGCATCTCAGAAGAAATGTTCTACCAGCTGAGCAACATGCTGCCTCAGATTTTCCGTGTGTCCTCGACCTTGACCCTGACCTCCAAGCACTGACCCTCGTCCTCCATTGGCCCCCAGCTAGCACTGACGGGAGACCCTCGTCCTCCATTGGCCCCCAGCTAGCACTGCCCCCAGCCTGTGGGATCCCTGCTTTAACCCATTCTGACCTGAGATCAGATTCTAAAAAATGTCTTCTACATCCTGACGGTTTTCTGAAAAAGCTATGTTTCTGTGTCAGTCGTTCTTCGGTTTTTCAAAAATAGCAGACCTACAAGCTCGTAGAGCTCGTATGAGCTTGTAGATCTGCTATTTTTCAATGGCTAAAGCATAACATAATGCTAACACCAAAAGGGGTTCCCGCCCAAAATGGGCTAGAGAGGGGCAGGTGCCGGCGAGTACAATGCGGTGCAGCGTCGCAGTCCCCCCCCCCCCCCCCCCCCCCCCCGCTTCGAGGGCACCGGAAGATAATTCCCCATTCATTTTTTTCATAGATATTTCAAAACGTATTTCGTGGCTTTTGCGGCCACATTAATTCAATTTTCTCCAGAAACTGGCTGTATCAAATATGAATGGACATCAATAACGACGCACAGCCACCCCCCTGACAGAAAGGCCGGGGTGGTCGGTTTATTTTTCAAACACAGTTCTTATATGAAGCGACCTAAAAATGGAGATTTCACTGCAAATAAAAAAATACATGAACCTGTGTATTGGCATTTGGCACCCTCTACTGAAAGTGAATTCAGACTTCGGTGCTCTATAGCAGAGAGAGTTTTTTTATAAAATTAAAAAAAGTGATATTTGAATTAAGTGAAATCACTGAATATACCTTTAAATTCATGGAGATTGATTTGTTTTAGTCTCATTCCTGAGAGATTATTTGACGAGCGGCGGCGTCTCCAAGTTGTTGAAGATGGTCGTGGAAAGTGCAAAGGAATGTTGTGTCAGTATTGTATAGCTCCTATTCATTGGTATCACAAAGATACAATATAATTTTACATTAATGTTGTATTATTATAAATAATTGTGTGGTGGCCCACTCGCATCACCCACAAGTTACTAAACGTATATTTATTTGACAACAAGTTTGAGTTGTCTGATAATGATGTACCATGCCTGCTCACATCACGTATACTTTGGATCATTTTACAAAGTATTTTTCTATTATTATTTTTTTTCTTTTTCATTTTTACATTCTGTAAATAAATAGACCATGTGACTTGACTCTTCCCATGGGAATCTGAACTTTTTTTGTCACTTTTTTGGAACAAATAGCGTTTTTCTTCTTGGCTATACCCATTTAGACCTGAGGACGATTCTACAAATGTCTTCTAAATCCTGAAAGTTTTCTGAAAAACGCATGTTTCTATGTCAGTCATTCTCAAACAATTTCATGTCAAGGACCCCCAAAGATATATGTAATTGGCCGCCGACCCCCATCTGAAAATATGTAGTTCCAGGGACCCCCCCCCCCCCAGAAGCAAAGATTTGAGTTAAAAACGTTCCCTCTGAAAGAATATATATTCAAAGATTTGCGCCACATTTTCACGATTTTTCAAAAATAGCAGACCTACGAGCTCGTAGCGCGGCACTCGGTGCTATTTTTCAATAGCTAAAGTATAACATAATGCTTAACACACCAAAAGGGGTTCCCGCCCAAAATGGGTAAATAGTATAGGAAAAAAGCCTCAGATAGATTTAAGATTGTCCATTCTGACCGGGAACCCATTTTGGTGTCGGCATCATGTTATGCTTTAGCTATTGAAAAATAGCAGATCTACAAGCTCATATCGCGCCACCGAGTGGCGCGATACGAGCTTGTAGGTCTGCTATTTTTTGAAAAATCGAAGAACGACTGACATTTTTAGAATCTGATCTCAGGTCAGAATGGGTTCGTCAGACCAGTGTGTGTCCAGTGGAAACCTCGTATGAATCTGATCTCAGGTCAGAATGGGTTAAAGGTAGCAGCTCTGATTGCATGAGCATTGTGCAGTAGGTCTAGCGGTCTATACTTGGTACAGATAGTGAATTGAATGGAGCTATGGGGTATTGTGCTAATTCACTTATTTCCATTTCCTCAAAAATCTTTTTTTTTTAAATATATATCCTCTCTTCATAATGTAAATAGTATCCCAAGCGGCACACTTTACTACTTATTTCGATGGAAATAAGTGAATTAGCACAAAAACCCAACCCCCATAGAGCGTCGCAGTCCCGCCCCCTTTCAGAACGACGAGTGGAAATGATTCTCCATTCATTTTCTCCATAGGATTTTCAAAAAGTATTTATATAAAGACAGTTACGCCGCGGACAAAGCCAACTCGGATCGTGACAGATCATGACAATAATTACAATGTTTTGGGCCGATCAAATAATTAGTAAGAAGAAGAACAAAACAAATAGTGTTGTATCCTGCCTTTATTTTCTTCTTTCAAATTATTTGATTGGCACAATATATTGTGTTTGTTGTCATGATTTGTCACGATCCGAGTTGGCTTTGTCCGCGGCGTAACCGTCTTTATATTCATACTTTTTGAAAAGTTTTGTTTTGGGAGGTCTGGAGCCTTGCTTTCACGGCCTTAGAGGTGCTGTGGTACCAGGAGGTGCATGCATAGTCATGCAGAGCAACCTTGTACGAGGGCTCCTGTTATTACAGTCTTCAAGGTGTTTTTGTTGACCAGTGAGGAGATCCTGTAAAGGAATCTTGTTCTTTGGTTGACTTTTTTTATTACGTTGGCCATTTTATCACCGGAAAGATTAGCCTCCAGGACGGAGGCTAAGAGTTCATTATTGTTGGTGCTTGCCTTGGTGGGTTTTTTTGCATGCAGGGCCAGATCTAGCATAATATGGGCACTTTGGGCACCAAAGCCCAGTGGCCCTTTTTCTTTATTATTTTTTAGCTCCACAGAAAATGTCACTGCTAATTTGAATGAAATAAATGGTGTCTTAAAAATATGAGTGTTTTATTGTTGGTGAGAATTGAGGCAGCTGAAAAGTGCAACATGTGTAAAGCAGCAACAATGCACTAGATTGGCTGTTGTTCAAGGTGGGTGGGCCCACTGGGCTGCATGTGTATATAGGTCAGGTGGAGACGTGATTCTGGTGTAATAAAAGACGTACGTCCGCCATCCAGCATTGCTTTGTTTTCATCCTGCATGCGTAGCGCGTCAGGTGGCTCGACAAAAAAAAGCTAAAAACACTGAAATACACTGGTGAATTCTCTTATACATTTGCTTACTATGCGACCGGGTCAATATAACGGCATAAAACAGCCCCAAAACGGCCAAAAACAGCCATCACCTTTATTACAATGTTGATTTGAATGGGTAACGTACCATATAAAGTCAGAGCAGGCTAAGAGAAAGTCAAGCTCTAAGAAAAAATAGAGCTTGTAGATCTGCCATTTTCAAAAGATTTTTAGACATTTTTATTCATTTTGAAAAATTGTGAAACGGCGACATTCTGCATAAAGAGTTGGCCTATACTCTCTACTTTTGGTACTTTTAAGTACATTTTGATACTAATACTTTTGCACTTTTACTCAAGTGAATTTAGAATTCCTGACTTTTGCTTGTAACAGAGTATTTCTATATTGCAGTATTTTTATGCTTTTGCTTAAGTAAGAAAATCTGTGAGTACTTTTCCCAGCACGTACTGCATGCTCAGAAGCACTGACTCACTGGTCACACACACACACCCACACACACCCACACCCACCCACACACACACACACACACACACACACACACACACGTTAAGTATGAAGCGAAACGCTGAAAATAACCAACAGACTGGTTATTTTCAGCGTTTCACTTCTCCATGTTTTCCACACCAACATGTGCAAGACCTAATTATTCCATTTAACCCATTAAGAACTGGGAAATGAAACATAAAAAAAAAATAGCAGACGTAAAAGCTTGCGTGGCTGCACGAAGTGAGCACGCCAATGTCAGGGGTTTTCAACTGATTGTGAACCAGGGGACCACCACCCTGACTTGAGAATCAACCTGTGGAACACTGTTGTGTTGAGTGGGGGATAATGGGTATGGGTGTATATATTCTCTTCACTACACATGGATCCCATATTATCTATGCATCCCACTGTTTCTCAACCAATTCAGTATTTTAGCCGTGTATGCGGTAGTATAGGGACAACAAATTATATTTCTAAGCCATATATGATGAAGACCGCAAGGTTGAAACGTTAGTCGTTCTGTATACTTATAATTAAAGGCTCTAGGGCTGTATTCTAGGGCTTAAGTACCAGGTCTTATTCCCTAACTTGAGTAAACTAAAGACCTGGAGGCGTGATCAATGCTCTCTGGCCACTCAGAATAGCCAAATGGCATTGATCACGCCTCCTGGTCTTTAGTTTACTCAAGTTAGGTAATAAGACCTGGTACTTAAGACACGCAAAATACAGCCATTATGTCCGTGCTGCTCCAGTCTCTCCTGCTCCTGCAACTTAGGTCCTTGTCCCTGTGAAGCACCGGACTAGCCGTTCCTACAGTAAGTATAATGGATGCCTTATAGCCCCTCCAACCAAAAGCACCACCAGAGCCCTCTGTTCTAACTACATATTTACAGAACGTGTCAAAGCATGGACAGCTGCACATGAAGTAAATCTCCATCAGAGACTTTGCATCTCTGGCAGTTGGGGGGGGAAACATTATTGAATATTCTATGTCATCTATGTGGAGTATAATAATAGGCCACTTTATTTCTTTTTTTTTTTCATGATTTTGTAACCCATTTCCACCCCCCCCCCCCCCCCCCCCCCCCCTGTGTCAATTATCTAATGTGATCCTGGGCTCGACCATAGACTGTAAAAAATATGGACAAAGCGTTCCCCGGGTCTAACATGAACGTAAAATGAAGCCTGTAATGATATGCTAATTCCTGATGTAAGTCGCCATCTTTGGTACCAGCTGGCCATTGGCTGGCTCCGTTTTGTATACCAGCTGGTCATTGGCTGCCCAGACAACGAGGCGGGACTTCCCCCCTTCTTCTCCGTTGGTTTTTATTTTGACTCGAGTGGGAGGGGAATCCCGATCATAGACTGTAATGGTAGCCACGCCCCTCAGAACATACGCGATGGTTTTTTTTCTTTATGGTCATTTTTTTAATTAATGGGACCATAATTTTCCAAAAAGAATATTATGACATTAGAAATGAGACTTTAAACTAGTGACTGGAAGAAGAAAGTATTCATGACCATGTTTATTAAGGTAATACAGTCTAGGTGAAGTTGGGCCAAAATACATGGGCCTCTATGGAGCTATGGGGCTTTTTGGGTCCGGTCCAGCGCCACAACAGGCCATTATATGAACTACCGATTTCAAATGAGGCTTCACGAAATATCTGGCTGACTGCCCCCCTGGGCTCGACACACCCTCCGCCAACCTGGGGAGAGCAACTTCCTTCATGCATGAGTGTCCAAGTCGCTCCGTTACACGTGACAGGGGGGAGTTTCCCTGGTTGGACGTAGCGCGTGGAAGGAACACGTTATTCCAACCAGTTCCTTTCCCCTCCATCAGGCGCCCCGGCTGGCCAGGGGGAGGTAGTTTAGAGACCAGGATTACCTGCATAACAGGGCTGGACTGGGACAAATATTTGGCCCGGTCATTTTCGCGCGAATTTGGCCAAGACCAGCCCACCACAACCAGCACGCAGATAGCAGAAGCTATACCGCCCGCTCCGTCGAGGCACACACAAACAAACAAGCCCGATAATACCACCACTTTTACAGTACAACATAAATGATACAAACCAACAACCCTTTGTTGCTCTCACAAGAATGTTGGCAAAAGGATTCAAGATAGAAGATGGTTTATTTGTCACTCACTGCTACAAGTACAGTGAAATTATCATGATGGCACTGGCAGAATGGCAGAATGGCAGAATGGCAGCATGCAGCATTTTTTTCAGAGCGGCCCCCTGGGGGCGCGGCCCACCGGGAGTATGCCCGGTATGTCCTGTGGCCAGTCCAGCCCTGCTGCCTAATACTGATTACTGTACAATAGGTTCTATTAGAAATGTTAAACTGCATTTGTCTGTGTTCAAACTCAGCTTCTTCTATGCAACGGTAGAGTCTGTTCTTCTATATAGCAGTGGATGCTGGACCCTGAAGCCAACCTTGCAGAAGTCTAGACGGGGGTTTGCACTTTCTCTGTTTTGCATGTTTCTATGGTGTTAACATTACTCTAATAGACCCCCAGGTGTGGTTATAAAATTAAAATAATGTCTTCCCTGTGTATTTTTGGTTTCCTCCTGAAAGCTGAAAGCCTTTGAGTCAAAAGGCCCAATCAAATTAACACAATTTTTGTGACATCATAAGCCTAACCCAGGGGTACTCAACTGGCGGACTGCGGCCCACGACTGGACCGCGGACCACCTCTCTGCGGACCCTAGGCAAATAAAATAAAAAATAAAAAAAATCTCTCCTAAGCTCAGGCCAGGCCAGCTACAGTCAATTTCAATTAAATTCAGGCAGTGTTGCTGCAGCACAACTACATTGTGTGTCTTATGTTAATGGAGGGAAGAAGTTAATAATATAAATAACATCAGATGGTACATTTCGCATGTGAAATTGCTGCAAAGGCCCCCAAAATGTCCCCCAAGGGCCCCCAGAATTCCGGCGCGCGCAGTGTGGCCTGCCAGGGCGTATATCTCCCGGCCTGATTTGGAGTTCCACTCCGGGCCTGCACTCTGCACCCTATTATTGGTTGGTTGGAAGGGGATCTGATTTGTATAAGCTTGGCTTGACCATACTAAACGGGCATAGAGCCCCGCTCTCCGATGGACGCCGCGCATGGGACCGGACCTCGGTCTTATTAAAAAACATATTTGTGGACCTTCATCATTTCTAGTTGAGGACCCCTGGCCTAACCCCTCCCACATTATCTCACAACACACAGCCATGGGCGAGGCTTAAGTTCAGGTGGGTGAAAACATGTTCTACCTGCGGTCATGCCCAGCTGCCCGCAAAGTAAATTGTCCATTATAAAATGTATACATTATAGGTACAAGTTTTATTACCGTCCAATTCAATACCTTTCTTTTTTGTTTTACTTTCTGTTGCTGTGTGATAATAAAAATTACTTAAATTGTTATGCCAAATACCTAGATATAGTAGGCCTAGCTATGAATATGACTATTGGTTCACAGTATATTTTTTTTAAATAGGCCTACAGCAACAGTGAAACAGTACACATTATAGGCAAACGGGGCGGCCGTGGCTCAGGGGTAGAGTCTGAGTGACCGGATGGTAACTTAACTGCAAGGTTGCTAGTTCGAACCCGGGGCTCCCCCCAGAGTTAGTGTCCTTGAGCAAGACTCTGAACCCTTAATTGCTCCCGATGAGCAGGTTGGTGCCTTGCATGGTTTCCGCCGCCATCGGTGTGTGAATGGGTGAATGCAGTGCACAACCTATATGTAAAGCGGCAAGCGCCTTGGATAAAGGCGCTATATAAATGTACCATTTACCAAACAAGAGCTCTTATATTTTACATTCCACACATTCCACTTTTCAGGATTCTTCCACCAAAACAAATAATGCCAAAACAGCAGATCTACAAGGTCGAAATGTATTGCTACTTTTTTTTTTTTAAGATTCTATTTAGACTTAAGGGATGAATTGACACCTCCAACCAACTTTCTGGTAGAAATGACATCCATGATTTTACACAAAAACTATTTTCTATTTGAGAACTCCTATCATCTCCAACTGCAGGGGGCACCAATGGGCTCAGTATTCAGTCCAGATTATGCAGGCATTGCCTTGGGCTTCCTTGAACACAATTCAGTGTGGCACAACAATCCTTTTGCCCACAATATGTTGTTATTTAAGAGATACATTGATGACATTATCCTTATCTGGCAAGGTACTGAGGAAGAGCTTCATGGTTTTGTGTCCTACCTGAACAATCTGACACCTACCATCAAATTCAACATGGAATTCAGCAAACATGAAATTCCATTTCTAGACACCCGTGTACTTTTTCTTCAGGATGGTAAATTGTCCACCACTCTGTACACCAAACCCACAGACAAGAATAGTCTTTTACATGCCACCAGTGCACACCCCCCTGCTTTGAAGAAAGGTTTACCATATTCTCAATTCCTTAGACTGAAACGAATCTGTAACAGTCAGTCAGGTTTTCAAAAAGAGAGAGACATCATGTACAGAAACTTTGTTGATAGAGGGTACCCCAAAAAATGGCTTGACTCTGCTTTAACTAAATTGAATAATCCTAACCAGGTTGCAAAGACCAAAAAGAAACATTCATGTGCCTGCATCACCACTTATAATCCTTTGAGCAACGATATACGTAGCATCATAGAGAAACACTGGCATGTTTTGTCAGCTGACCCTGAAGGTGCTAAAGTATTTACTGACCCTCCTCTTTTCTCTCATTATAGATCTCAAAGCATCAGAGACTGGTGAAAGCAGACTGCTACATACCCCCCCAGCAACACACAGGGCGGTTGGATGGAGTCACCGGCTTCTACCCTTGTCTACATTGCGTGGCCTGTAAAAACTACAAGAAAACGAACACATTTACTAGTGCAGTTACTAACAAACAATACACTATTCTATCAGACAATTTGTGAATTGTAGTTCCTTTAATGTAGTCTACATGATCACATGTAAATGTAATCTACAGTACGTAGGCAAAACATCTAGGGCAGTCCGCACACGCATCATCATAGAACACATGAGTGCCATCAGACGCAAGGACATCAAATCTCCTGTCGCCAGACACTTCATGGAAGCCGGTCACTCCACAGCAGATCTGTTTTACACAGTCATTGATCAAATTAAGACATCTAAGAGGGGGTGATTTAGACACTAAACTCCTCCAAACTGAATCTAGATGGATTTTTTATTTAAAGTCTGTCAATCCAGGTGGCTTAAATGAAGATCTCTCCCTCCAGTGCTACCTATAAAGTAAAAAGTTATATTCAAAAAGTGATTATATAAGTCTGTCAACATGTGATGTAGCCTATGTAATATTCTTGTTTCCTATATAACTGTGATTTGGTATATCCTTTCTGTAATGTCCACGCCCACAATCAGGTGATGTCACCAATTAGTAATTCTCAGCACCTGAGCTGTATTGTTTTGGAGTTGTTTAAAAGTAAGTTCTTTGTCTGTGAAAAACCATAGCACTGACGACGGTCTGAGGACCGAAACGTTTGCTTTTTAATTGCACCATGAGCACAGAGTTTTACTTCTTTTTCTATACGGTGAGCGAGTCTTTTCCAGTCAAAGTTTTCCTTATGTTTTTGAGACCACCGCTACCGTAGTCAAGTTTGAAGAGAAAAAAAGGACGAAGAAAGGCGCAACAGTTTTCTCAGTGCTTCAGTACTTTTTTTAAGTAAAACATTTTGATTGATTGATTTATTTATTAACATTTTGCAGAATTACAGTACATTTCAAGCACAAACTCAATACAAAGACTGTTAACTGTGAGTGGACGACCCAATTAAGCATTAAACTTGTTTACAAGAGGGTCCACCATGTTCAATTCATCAAAACATTTAGAGACGTACAAATAGACACTTCAATATAGTCAAAGAACAGATAGTAGAGGACCTGGCTAAGATATGTATGCACTTCATTTAGGAGAGAATATCTCAACTGTTCTTGGCTAATATGACTCCCACGAAGAACTTGGGAACTGTGAAAAATTCTCTATCCGGGGCGAAATACCCGAAAATGACCACGCCCTTTTTAAAATGACCACTACTTCGAACACTCAATCTTCTAAACCGTTCAGAAACTGTTCAGAATACTCATGTTTGTTGAATCCATGCCCAAGCCAGCAACCCTCCAGGTCATCATAGTGGCCAAATCCAATATGGCCGCCAGTCCGCCACCTGAAAAAGGTTTTATCTAGAACTTTTGAACCACATGAGCTATGAATGCAAACTTGGTGTCTAAATCATGTTTTTTGACAATTAGAAACATTTTGGAATGATCATCTTTTTGACTGGGTGTGGCTGAACCTCTATTTTGCATATTTCAAAGATGGCGACTATCTGACAATTTGTTTTACTTACGGCTAGATGACGAAATTACTTTGACTTTGACTTTGCTCAGCATAAATTATTAAACTATTATTCTCTTGTTTCAATACAATTACATCTGTAGTTTACACATTTATGTTTTAGAGATAGTCAGAAAGACAGGAAGAGCTGGAGGTAGCAGAGACTAAAATGTTGAGGTTCTCTCTGGGAGTAACAAGGAGGGATAGGATCATGAATGAGTACATCAGAGGGACAGCACATGTCAGATGTTTTGGAGATAAAGCCAGAGAGGCCAGACTGAGATGGTTTGGACACAGGGACACAGGTACAGTAAGTGTATCGGTAGAAGGACGCTGAGGTTGGAACTGCCAGGCAGGAGGCCTAGAGGAAGACCAAAGAGAAGATTTATGGCTGTAGTGAAAGAGCCAATTGAATTGAATTGAATTGAAATGAAATATTGGAGGCAGACTAGCATGGTGAAGAGCTTACATGTTCGTATTAAGGAATGGTATTTTTTTCCCTTTCTTGCACAAGCTCTTATGATGTGCTTCATTATAATCAATAATGGAGAGAAAAGGTGGTTGCACACTGGACGCGTTTCTTGAAGGACACTGAAGGACAGATGGAACCTAGTGGATGGAAATGGAGATATTTGCTAATGGATGTAGAAACTAGCTAATGGATGTAGAAGGATAATTCTTGCTTTGGTATAATAATAATAGCTACAAAGTATCTGTAAATGGAAGCTGCATTATTCTGAAAGGAAAGAGAAGTACACAACATTTTTTTTAAATTGTACCATGAAAAGGTCTTTAATACTCTTCTCTTTTGATCTTTTGATACTTAAATACATCATACTTTTCTTAAGTAGCCTACATATGATTCAGATTTTACGGGGGCCAGTTTCGAATTGCAGCCGTCCATAGGTGCCCTTTGAGAGCAGTTTTGAAGGAGTCAAGGGATTCACATGTCTTAATGACTGTTGGTAGGGCGTTCCACATTTTGGTGGCATAGGAGCGGTGGCACATCCCCTCTCCTCCCCTCAAAGTGTTGTTTTTGGAAGCACATTTCTAATTTAGTTTTAGTCATAGTCTCTTGAATAGCTTTCATTCAGTTTTAGTCACATTTTAGTCACCTGGAAGGCTGGAATGTTTTAGTGCTTCTTAGTCTAGTTTTAGTCGTATAAATGTCATATCATTTTAGTCGACAAAATCTACAGTTGATTTAGTCGACTAAAAGGTAACTTGTCAGTCCTTGATGCCGTCATAATGACTGATTTAACACTTGCTGAAAATAGCCGATCTACAAGCTCACAACACGTCGCGCTGTTGTGAGCTTGTAGATCGGCTATTTTCAGCATGCGACCAAGTGTAAAATGACTTATAGGCTATACTGGATCTCTTTGTCCAGCTGCTATAGTCCCTTCCTAACATTTTATACTAGTATATAGTTTGTTGTCACTATATTTAGTTTAGTCTTATTTTTAGTCACCGTAGCTTAGTTTTCATTTAGTTTTCGTCAGTGAAAAAAGGTATAGTCGACGAACATTTTTGGTCATAGTTTTTAGTCGACGAAAACAACACCGCTCCCCTCCCCTCCCCTCCCCTCCCACCACTCCACACACACTGAAGGAAAGTCCTTCCTACTACAAAGTTGAGTTGAGCAACATCTCTCTGTGTGTGTGTGTGTGTGCTGCTGCATCGGCCGAGGAAGGATCTATGGTGGTAGTCAGCAACTTCATGGAGTCTCACTCAAGGTAAAAACAACGCAACTGTAGAACTTGTAGAAAGAAAGAAAGAATGCACACACACACACACACACACACACACACACACACACACGCAGAGTGGTTAACTTTTTCAGCTGCTTGGAGGGATCGATGGTCGAGTCTTATTTTCTGGTCAATCCGACAGTTAGAAACAACATGCATGCGGGCTTTTCTTCTTTCAAACTTCTTCATTGTATCTCACTCGGAGAGAGAGAGAGAGAGAGAGAGAGAGACAGTAGCCTATGAGTATGAGAGAGAGAGAGAGAGAAGCCAGTCAAGAAGTATATACGTCCGATCTTCGGAGCGCACACACACACACACACACACACACACACACACACACACACACACACACACTGAACACATACACTAGTATAACGCCAACGCGGCTTCACTTTTGGGACAAAACAAAAATAACTACTCGTGCGTAGAGTCTGCGACTATTTATGGACCGTTAACGGCGGCGAGGAGCGATTGTGTGTGTGCGTTTGTGTGTTGTGGGTTAAAATGGGATCCACGTCGGCGTGTGTGTAACTGACAGTGTGTGTGTGTGTGTTTGGTCGGCTCTTTAACGGGGTAACGTCAGGCTTTGTGTGTGTGTGTGTGTGTGTGTGTGTGTGTGTGTGTGTTAAAGCGTGGTGGTGGTCCCTCCTTTATACGTTTAACACAGTCTGGGAGACAGAGAGTCTCCTTTGGGGATTGACGTGGTGCCAAGTGCCATGGTGGCACTATAGTGGCAGCCTGCAGGACTCCTCTCACACACTCACTGACTGACCCACCGGCTGTACTGTTTACACTTGTAGGTATTGTATACATGACTGAGTGAACATTGTATTCCACAGTTTGTAGAATTCAGGGTACACAGACAGGAGAGTGTTCATGTGACACATGCAACTCTGTTTTACACCTTTATTTAATTCCTATATATGAGAGAGAGAGAGAGAGAGACTGCTGTTTGACACATGGCTGGGGGGGGGGGGGGCAGACTTATTATAGAGGGAGATTATTTTAAAACGGACTGACACACACGGTCCTGAACCCTCTCTCTCATGGCTATACAGTAGCTGCAAATGCAACTGGTCCATTTGGTTCCTCTTGTGTAGACATTCAAAGGGGATGAGCTCATGTAAGTTGCGTCTTAAAGCTATTAGTTAAATCTCAGAGATAATTACAGGCTACTAAAAGGCTATTGATGTTAGGGCAAGGCTATTTTACACATAACACACACAGTCCCTAAAATCCTCAGGGCTGTTTTTAAGTGCAGCTTCCATATACATTTGAATGCAGCCATATATTTGAATGAATTCCTTAACGTGCTGCTATCTCTCCTTGGCTTTAATGACGCTGTGTTTTAATTGCACTCTTAAAAAACTCCTTTTAAAATGTTTCTGTTTTTTCATGTAAATGTTTGTGTATAATTATGTCGTATAAGTTGCATACTTTATTACTTTGTGTTGTATTATATACTGCTTGGCTGCGTGCCCTGAAGAGGGTTTGTGAAAGAGATCTGGATGGGATATCGTGTGTGTGTGTGTGTGTGTGTGTGTGTGTATATACAAAAGGTCTATTCAATCTCAGATATAAAGTATTCTAATTATACTAAAAGGCTAGCCTGTACATAATCGCTTCACACTATTATTGTGCTCGATATATATATATATATATATATATATATATATATATATATCGTCCCCTTTTATGTTACAGAATTACAGTATTCGAATGATTCATTGAAAAAGTCAACGATGGCTCTGTTCCTTTAACCCATTCTGACCGGGCACCCATTTTGGTGTTGGCATCATGTTATGCTTTAGCTATTGAAAAATAGCAGATCTACAAGCTCATAGCGCGCCACCGAGTGGCGCGCTACGAGCTTGTAGGTCTGCTATTTTTGAAAAAAATCGAAGAACGACTGACATTTTTAGAATCTGATCTCAGGTCAGAATGGGTTAGTACCAAGTGGCTTCCTTTGATATTACCCATACCATGCAGGGGCGTGCACACCTAGACGTCAAAGGGGCCTTCAGCCCCCTGCCCTTTTGCCCCGTCTGTAAAACCACTGCCCTCTCCAGACCACGAATGCAGCGTTTACTACATGGTGAAAGAAATGCAAAATGCCTTCCTCCTCTCCTCTCCTTTCCATGCCATGCCGGAAGGCAGGAGAATTGCTTTTTTTTCCCCCGCTCCGAAGTCTCCTGAACTTTGAACGCAGCATTTTGCGTTGAACTAATTCGTTTTTTTTTTTTTTTTTAAGATATTTTTTTGCGGCTTACGCCTTTATTGATTTTTTTAAGGGATATAAAGTAGGCTGACAGGAAACGGGAGAGAGATGGGGGGATGACATGCGGTAAAGGCCGTGTCGGGTCCGGGAGTCGAACCCGCGGCACACCGCGACTGGATCACCAGTCCGGTGCCCAGACCGTTACGCTACGGCCTGGGCCAACTAATTCGTTTCTAAATCCATGTCGTTTACTTTACACCACATCTCCACTGGCTAAAGAGTGCTGGGTTGCACCCCGAAAATAGCCGATCTACAAGCTCTCAACGCGTCGCAGCACGACGCGTTGTGAGCTTGTAGAGCGTGTGAGCTTGTAGCTTGTAGCTGTGACACGTTGTGAGCTTGTAGATCTTGGTGACGGTTTCCCCCTGGAATAAGAAGTGCAGGTTTAAGTGGTTGGAACGCCGAGTGTATACAAGTTATTTTCAGTCTGTCTATATTCTCTCCAGTTTTTCCCCCCTCGTGACATACTGTGTCTTTGGGGCAAAGAATTACATTTTTACGTACCGTTAACCCATTTTGGGTTTCCAGGATTATGTTATACTTTAGCTATTGAAAGAAATAGCAGATCTACAAGCTCATAGCGCCCGCTACGAGCTTGCCAGGTCTGCTATTCTTTTTATTTATTGTGAAAATGTGCCTCGAGTCTTTGAATATATATTATTACAGATACAGAGTGAACATTTTAACTCAAATCTTTGCTTCTGGAGGGTCCCTGGAACAACATATTTTCAGATGGGGGGCTGACATGAAATATTGAGAACCACTGATACAGAAACATAAGGTTTTTCAGAAAACTGTCAGGTTTTCGAAGACATTTTTTAAATGTCAACGTCATAGGCCTAAATGGGATAAAGTAACCATATGTACTTCAGAGGTGCTGAGGATGAAACGGTTACTTGCAGGGGTGCACTGAGACAAAGATGTTTGAGGACCCCCCCCCCCCCCTGCTATACAGTGTTGTTTTAGGCAGAACATTTATATTTTAGTTTTAGTCATAGTCTTTAATAGTTTTCATTTAGTTTCATAGTTTTCATTTAGTTTTAGTCACCTGGAATGTCTTGGTGTTTAGTCTAATTTTAGTCGACTAAATCTACAGTTGATTTAGTTGACTAAAATGTATTTTGGCGGGCCTTGATGCTGTCGTAATGACAGTTTATTTTTACACTTGTTGAAAGTAGCCGATCTACAAGCTTGCGACGCGTTGTGATCTTGTAGATCGGCTATTTTCAGCATGCAACCAATTGTAAAATGACTTGTAGTGGATCTCTTGTCCACTAGTCCCTTCCTAACATTTTAGTCTAGTTTTGATTAAATTGTCACTACATTTAGTCTTATAGTTTTAGTTTCCATTTAGTTTTCGAGCAGTGAAAAAAACGTAGTCGACGGACAATTCTTCGCCTTAGTTTTAGTCGACGAAATCAACACTGCTGATCTATATAGCAACCCTTTGAGGCGGCAGTGGCCGGATGGTGTGTGTGTGTGTGTGTGTGTGTGTGTGTGTGTGTGGCCTTGGATAAAAGCGCTAGCCTATATACAGTCCATTAACAGTAACCATCATTTGCCAAAATGTGCTCTACAAGTACTTTGAACCACTTGAACCCTATTGTGATAGCCTGGCTGATCACAAACATTCCCTACTGTGTGTGCTTGTGATCTCTCTGGCAACGGCCTGTCACAATTATTACATCATTGCCTAATCGCAATCATTCCTTTGCATAATCGTCCATCGTTTCCGCGTTGAAAAATGTCCATACATTACATTTGTTGTTGTTGTTGTTGCAGAAATAGCAGATCTACAAGCTTACGAGTTACAATATCAACTATTTCGGTGTTGTTTTTTTTTTTTATGACAGCCCTATACCGCCAGGCTATTAATGGGGGCTTTGTTTAGTTTAGTTTTTTAGACTTGTTTTTTGTGCCTTTTTTATTGATAGTCACAGTGAAGACAGACAAGAAAGAGGGAGAGAGAGAGAAGGGGGAGAGACATGTAGCAAAAGGTCGTCATGAACGGGACTCGAACCTACACGCTGTCAGGCCAAGAGCCTATATGTGTGGCATGAATGATGCGCCTGGGCCGCTAGGCCAGCGCCGGGCGCCTGCAATGTGCTCACTGCTGGCTGAAGGTTGCCCATCCATAGACCTGAGATCAGATTCAGATCAGTCTTCTATACATCCTGACAGTCTTCTGAAAAAAGCCACGTTTCTATGTCAGTCGTTATTCGATTTGTCAAAAAAATAGCAGACCTACAAGCTCGTAGCGCGCCACTCGGTGGCGCCCTATGAGCTTGTAGATCTGCTGTTTTTCAATAGCTAAAGCATAACATGATGCTATAACACCAAAAGGAGCAGCATTTTGCAGAGTTGTTGCAACACGTCGTCGGTGAGCCTGAGATTGGGTTTTTAAGAGTCTTATTAGAGAGAGTTAAAGACGCTAGGGGGCTTTGGAGGTCCTGACACAGAGTCCTGAGGGACTCCCTGGTCAACTCTTTAACCCATTCTGAACTGAGATCAGATTCATACGAGGTTTCCACTGGACACACACTGGTCTGATTAACCCATTCTGACCTGAGATCAGATTCTAAAAATGTCAGTCGCTCTTCGATTTTTCAAAAATAGCAGACCTACAAGCTCGTATCGCGCCACTCGGTGGCGCGATACGAGCTTGTAGATCTGCTATTTTTCAATAGCTAAAGCATAACATGATGCCGACACCAAAATGGGTGCCCGTTCAGAATGGGTTAAGTATAGGGTTTACTAGTATAGGTGCTTATTAACATATATAGGAGCTATAATAAAGCAACCCGAGAGATGTTCCCCTCATATCGGTGCTATTTGGCACCCCTTTGTGTCTAGAGTTTAGTTCCCTTGTTTTAACCCATTTTGACCCGAGGACGATTCTACAAATGTCTTCTAAATCCTGACAGTTTTCTTTAAAAAAAACATGTTTCTATGTCTAGTGGTTCTCATACATTTCCATGTCGAGGAGGACCCCCAAACAATTTATGTATTTGGCCACCGACCCCCCCATCTGAAAATATGTTGTTCCAGGGACACCCCAGAAGCAAAGATTTGAGTTAAAAATGTTCGCTCTGACGGAATATAATATTCAAAGATTTGCACTATACATTTTCACGATTTAAAAAAAATGGCAGACCTACAAGCTCATAGTGCGGCACTCGGTAGATCTGCTATTTTTCTAAAGTAGCCTACAACATAATGCTTAAAACACCAAAAGGGGTTCCCGCCCCAAAAGGGGTTAAGACCAAGGGGCCAGTGAGGCGCTCGCGCTGGGCCCTAGTGGTAAGAGGAAGGACTGCAGGCGGACACCGTGGATTCATGACGAGGAATCCCCGTGCAGCTGGGCTTTAACATTGAGCGCTCGGTTGCACCTCTGCATGCGGAAATGCCGCGTCATCTTTAGATTTGAGATGCAGTATGTACAGTAGCACATTGGATACCAAAATGTACTTTGGCTGTTTTTGAAAATAGCAGATGTACAAGGCAGCTCATGTCATGACCCGTCACTTTGTGCCGCCGCCATGAGCTTTTGTCGATTGTTTTGTTTGTTGAAAGATCGTGAACGTTGCATGCAAATCTTATATTTTTAAAGCAACCTTTTTTTTGTAACTATAACTTTGCAATACCTTCATGGACCACCAGTGGTCCACCGACCACCTGTTGAAAACCCCTGCTCTATAGCAACCTATTAAAGGTATATGCAGTGATTTCACTTAATTCAAATATCACTTTTGAATTTGAATTATTTTTGTTTTGTTGTGATAATCCTCTCTACTATAGAGTGTGCTGACCATATAAGGAGTTCCTCCCTGTCCCCAGTTAACCCCTGGGGGTCAAAAAACCTTAGGTTTTGTTTTTGACTCTCTATCCTGATTGGACGAAAGGCTTTGGGGTCCCAGCCAAAAACGAAACCTAAGGTTTTTTGAGTGAAATCACTGAATATACCTTTAACAAAATATTTTGTTTTAACCAAAAAAATACCCTACCTTTTAAAGTAGGTATTGAATGCTGTACTACTGTAGTATTTTGTTTTTTACACTGTGGCATTGTTACTTTTACCACGGTCCACACATCCACATTTCCTTTTGTCCGTCAGCATCTGGAGTCCTTTTTGAAGTAGGAACACGGCGTCTAAAAAGCTCACATCATGGAGGAAGCAAAGGGATCAAAGGTTAAACAGCTCCAAGCCATGACAGAGAGACTGTTATTGTCACCATGACCGTGACCCCCGAGCGCCACACAAAGACCCTCTCCGAGGACCACTCCACTGTTTCATTCACTTCAACTAGACTCAAGACAGACTGCTCTCTTCTTTTTTTTTAGTTCTGCTGGAGTGGGCCCTCTCCTCTCCTCTCCTCTCCTCTCCTCTCCTCTCCTCTCCTCTCCTCTCCTCTCCCTCTCCCTCTCCCTCTCCCTCTCCCTCTCCCTCCTCTTCCTCTCCTCCAAACAGAGACACATTCTCAGGTCGCGATACCAATTTCATTACATTGGAAGTGATCCTCAAAGGATACAAGATACGTTGAAAGTAATGCCAGGAACGAAGGAATGAACAGACAAAATTGAAACTGGAACAGTATAATACTGAAGCAGTACTCTTGTCTCCTGACTAAACCACCTCAAATGTTTTCTGTGTGTTGAAGACCAGGAGAGACATGGAGACTGCTGTTGAACAAACACTTGACTCCATATAGCAATGATCACTATATATATATATATATATATATATATATATATATATATATATTTATATATACTTTGTTGATCGTTTCCCTTTGCACTAAATCTCTTCGGCGAAATTGGATGTATCAGTTCGACAGCGTGCTCACAGCGTGTGAGCTTGTAAATCGGCAATTTTCGTGAAATGCTTGCCTATCATGACATGCCCAGAACTGGGTCGCTAGTGTGTGTGTGTGTGTGTGTGTGTATGCGATTCATTTTATTTTTGTTTAATTTAATTTAATTTTGTTCTGCGTGCGCGTCCACCAATATGTATTTTTTCTTTCTCCTGAGTGCAGCTCATGTTTTTATTTTCAATTGTTTATAACTCCATCAGCTTGGCGATTTCACTGGCCATTTACTTACCGTGCGCTCACAGCACTTTTCCCCTGCCTGCCGTCAGCTGAAATATTTTCAACTATTTGAACTATTTTTTTTCTCCATTTGCTGTTTTCTTTGATTTTAACAATTTTATAGCTATTGTTGACAGGCATTTGAACAAGTGACTAAATATTACATCTGGCCACACAATATCACAGGATCTATTGAATGTGATGGGGGGAGGGGACAAACCGACATATATGTATATGGCATCCCCCTACCCCCCCCCCCCCCCCCCTCACATTCAGCAGATCCTGTGATCTTTTTTGGCCAGATATATTATTTCTTGGGGTCTAGTAGGACTATCGTAAACAACAATAAATCAATCACCATAAAACTCTATAAAATGACATATTTTAGCCACTTTTTCGAATGCTCTCCCCCCCTGTCAAAAATAGGAATGGTTTAATATTATACCCCAAAGTCTGATCTGCTATTTTGGAAATAAATGTAAAACCTTTTAGCAACTTTCAATATTTGAATACTGTTTGCATTTTTTTTTAAGTAATAATAATAATAGGCTAATAATAATAATAACTAGAACTGCACTTTGTCGAGTGCCTACTCGCTTGTTGCACTAGTAGGCCATAAATGGCCATAAATGGCCTACTTGTGCGCAAGCAGAGCGTGCAAGTACTGTAGACCGCTACAAACTTTCAAATCTCAGCCTCTCTGTGAAAGAACATTTGCAATATTGAATTATTAGGTTTAGCTATTTGCTACGTACCTTGCTTTTGGAGGGGGAAAAAAAGTAGTATTTTGAAGTATGGCAATGATTACTTATGCCTGTTATGGCAGTGGTGTCAGATTACATACATGTATACATAGGGGCATTACCTTTAGTCCACCCGACACTGAAACATGTCATTGTTAGGTCACCATCGATAACCAATTACACCCTGGCATTGGTAGTATATTCATCACGTCATATGCTCATATGTCTATATATATATATATATGTCCATATGTATGTATATGTAATTTCTGAGTTGGTTAGTGGTATAATGTGGTTACTCGGGTGGTTTGATGCGTATGTCCCTTTAATCCACCCGACACTGGAAAATATCATTACGTCACCATCGTAAACCAATTATACCCTGGCATTGGTACATATCTTCATCACGTCATGGGACATACGCGTAAAGCATACATGCACGGTCTGCTTTCCGTATGTCCCGTGCCAGCATATGACGTCATATCTTTTGCTGCTACATATCTGTATCACGTCATGGGACATGCGCTTCGTAGCGTGACGGAAAACATACCTGCACGCCTCTGCTTCGTGCCAGCATATGACGTCATAGCATATGCTGCTAAGGGACATGCGTATCGTAGCACCTGACTGATAACATTACTTGCACGCTCTGCTTGCGCAAGTAACTAGAAAAGGTGACCCTTGGGGCACACGTCTCCACCAGGGCAGGTCAGGTTGTGGCCTCCTGGTGGAGCTATAATAGGCCAATGTGAAAAGGGTGCCATTTGTTCTTACGACTTGGATGGCAATTGTATGATTTGAGGCATTTTGTTCCAAAAATGTGTTTTGCAGGCCAATGTGAAAAGGGTGGGATATATTCCTCAGCCTAGTAGGAAAGTGCGTGAAAAAAGTCACGTGAATTGCACACTGCGTCCATGATCCACCTTGAACACATGACTATAGAGATGGTGTGTAGCGATTTGCAGGATTTTTGGACAAAATCTGGAGGAGTAATGGCAAAGAATGTGGTTTACAAAACCCGATGGCGCTATAACAGGCCGTTCAGGAACATTTGGGGCAGAGGTTGTTCATCGTTGGCATCCAGGGAGTGTGTGTGTGCAAAGTTTGGCATGGATCGGGCCAACGGTGCCGGACACACACACACACACACACACACACACACACACACACACACACGGACAGAGTGCAAAACATACTCTCTCCCCACCACACCTGGGGGTCTATTAGACTCTAATAATTAGAGTAATGTTAACTCCATAGACACAGTGTTGTTTTTGGCAGCAAATTTCTATTTTAGTTTTAGTCGTTGTCTCTTGAATAGTTTTCACTTAGTTTTAGTCACATTTTAGTCACCTGGAATGTTCTAGTGTTTAGTCTAGTTTTAGTCGACTAAATGTCATACGATTTTAGTCGACTAAATCTACAGTTGATTTAGTCGACTAAAATGTGTTTTGACAGGCCTTGATGTTGTTGTAATGACATATTTTACACTTTGGTTGCATGCTGAAAATAGCAGATCTACATTCTCACAACGCGTTGCAGCGCGACGCGTTGTGAGAATGTAGATCTGCTATTTTCAGCATGCAACCCAGCATAAAACTGGATCTCTTGTCCATTAGTCCTTTCCTAACATTTTAGTTTAGTTTTTATTTGTTGACGAAATTGTCAGTATATTTAGTCTTAGTTTTAGTCATCATAGATTCATTTTTATTTATTTTTATTTCATTTTAGTCAGTGAAAAAAGGTAGTCGAAGAAAATTTTTCGTCTTAGTTTTAGTCGACGAAAACAACACTACATAGAAACATACAGTATACAAAACAGAAAAAGTACAACAATCATGGCGCTCCATCTTGAACTTGGGTTTCATGTCATTTGAGTCGGTGGCTCTATACTGTATGTTGACAGAATCCAGTGTTTTCTCTATACTGTATGTTGACAGAATCCAGTGTTTTCTCTATACTGTATGTTGACAGAATCCAGTGTTTTCTCTATACTGTATGTTGACAGAATCCAGTGTTTTCTATACTGTATGTTGACAGAATCCAGTGTTTTCGTCGACTAAAACAAAGACTGAAAGTGTTCGTCGACTACCTTTTTCCACTGACGAAAACTAAATGGAAACTAAACGAAAACTATGCTATGATGACGGAAACTAAGGCTAAATGTACTGACAATTTCGTCAACAAATACAAACTAGACTAAAATGTGGAAGGGAATATTGTGGACAAGAGATCCAGTACAAGTCATTTTACACTTGTTTGCGTGCTGAAAATAGCCGATCTACAAGCGCACAACGCGTCACGGCGCAAGTGAAAAAAGTCACGACGGCGTCAAGGCCCGCCTAAATACATTTGAACTAAAACTAGACTAACACTGAGACATTCCTGGTGACTTAAAATGTGACTAAAACTAAAGGAAAACTATTCAAAACAAAAGACTATGACTAAAACTATGAATCAGAAATTGCTGCCAAAAACAACACTGACAGAATCCCATTTTGTTGTGCGTGCGTGCATGCGTGCGCACATCTGTCAAGCCCTGCCTGGCGTGTGTTTTACGGTTATCGCTGTGCAAACAGCCGAAGCGCCCCGGGGTCTTGTTGTACGTTTAATGTTGAGCTATAGACGCGTCCCTTTTAATCGCTATAAAAACACGGATCAGTTTGTGGCTTCATCGGGAGCCAGAGGGAAATGTGGGAGGAGGGTGACGATCTCTTTTTCTTTTGGCCTCCGGCCGTGCTTATATTATCGGTCTGGCAACGCTTTACAAAGGCCAGTGTTGTTTTTGGCAGCGACTTTCTATTCTAGTTTTAGTCTCTTGAATAGTTTCCACTTAGTTTTAGTCACATTCTAATTTAGTCACCTGGAATGTATTGGTGTTAGTCTAGTTTTAGTCGACTAAATATCATACGATTTTAGTCGACTAAATATACATTTAGTCATAATGACTGATTTTACACTTGCGGAAAATAGCCGATCTAAAGCTTTTAGATCTGCTATTTTCAGTATGCAACCAAGTGTAAAATGACTTGTCTTTTTGGATCTCTTGTCCTACTAGTCCCTTCCTCACATTATCTGTTGATGAAATTGTCAACATAGTCTTAGTTTTGGTCATCATAGCTTAGTTTTCATTTAGTTTCCATGTCAGTGAAATAAGGTATAGTCGACTGACATTTTTCAGTCTTAGTTTTAGTCTGTTTAACTGTTCTGAACGGGAACCCATTTTGGTGTTAGCATCATGTCATGCTTTAGCTATTGAAAAATAGCAGATCTACAAGCTCATAGCGCGCCACCGAGTGGCGCGCTATGAGCTTGTAGGTCTGCTATTTTTTGAAAAATCGAAGAACGACTGACATTTTTAGAATCTGATCTCGGGTCAGAATGGGGTTAATCAGACCAGTGTGTGTCCAGTGGAAACCTCGTATGAATCTGATCTCAGGTTTGTGTGTGTGCGTTACGCGTGCGCGTAACGAGCTCGTCACGCGCACACAAACGACAAATTCACGGGACCGCGCTCGCGTACAGTAACTATGCTTGCGTTGTCGCACCGCGACGAGCAAAACCGCCCAGAACTGGCAGCCTGGTGTCATTTTTCTGTCGTCCAATTCATTTTCAGTGGAAACACTGAAGGGTCTCCGGCCTGGCCCCCCCACACTTTGAGAATCACAGATATTAGCTATTATTTTTCCTTTTTTTTGGATGACCTCTGTATCAACATTCAATATGCAGCTGATATTTCCCCGTTTGTTAATGTTAAACACTTTCAACCTGGTAGAATTGATAACATAGCCAATGTTTTGTTAATCTATAAGTAACCGTCAAATAATGTCTTGTTCCTGGAACAACATATTTTCAGATGGGGTGTCGGCGGCCAAATACGGATATTTTTGGGGCTCCTTGACATGGAAATGTTTGAGAACGACTTGACACAGAAAACATGGGGCTTTTCAGAAAGCCCTCAGGATTTAGAAGGCATTTGTGGAATTGGAATCGTCCTCGTGGTCTACATGGGTTAAGTACAAGTACTCCTGTGATGCTATATAGTTCAGTATTTAAGTAAAAGTACTTTGTTACTCCTGCCCTGACAGGTAGTGGTCTAAGGGGCGAACGGAGGCACACTGAAGCGTTTCCCAGCCCCTATACGCAGGGCCTCAGGGTCAAAGTTCAAACGGCTTCCCCTGTAATAGTCTTCCCAGCCAGCTGTGCTGGGGGGAGGGGAGGGGAGGGGAGGGGGGGGGGGTGTCTCTAATGGAGCAGATCAATTAAGCATCGATGACAGCCAATGAGCCAAGCACACCACATTGGAATGTCACCTCGGTGATGTCATTTTTTTGGGGGGGGGGGGGGGGGATCTACAAGCTCACAACGTTGTGAGCTTGTAGATCGGCTATTTTCAGCATGCAACCAAGTGTAAAATTACTTATACTGGATCTCTTGTCCACTATAGTCCCTTCCTAACATTTTAGTCTATTTTTCATTTGTTTGTAGAAATTGTCAATATATTTAGTCTTAGTTTTATTCATCATAGCTTTGTTTTAATTTAGTTTCCATTTAGTTTTAGTCGGTGAAAAAAAGTCGACGGACATTTTTTCGTCTTAGTTTTAGTCGACGAAACCAACACTGCTGAGGTGAAACACGGACAGGGACGTGCAGAGAGTGTTAGAGACACAGGCGCTGAAAATAGCAGATCTACAAGCTTGTAGAACATTTTCTCTTTGATGCAATTGGTCAGAGCTACTGTCAGTCAAAGGTCTCAAGCATTGAACGTCACTGTACCAAAGCCCGCCCATATTGCATACCGTGTCCCGATTGGCCACACCACTTCTCTGGTGTAGGAAATGGGCGTATACAATTGAGCCTCTCCAGACCGTAATCCGCCGGCAGGCAAATTATTTTTATTTGCCAACGGCTGATTCGGTCTGGTTTATTAGCCAGGCTATTCCTGGCATGGCATGGAGAGGAGAGGAGAGGAGGAAGGCATTTGCATTTCTTTCACCATGTAGTAAACGCTGCATTCGTGGTCTGGAGAGGGCAGTCGTTTTACAGACGGGTAAAAGGGCAGGGGGCTGAAGCCCCCTTTGGCGTCTTATGTGTGCACGTCCCTGATCATGAACATGACAGCGTGGCATCACATGGAGTGTCTGGGTGAAACATGGACATGCCAGCGTGGTGATGGATGGCATGGAGTGTTCTGGGTGCCAGTGTGGGGAATGGTATGTTCCTGGGCAGGCGCACACACACACACGCACGCGCGCGAGCGCTCCAACTGTTATCTCTACCGTTTTAAAATTAAAAGACTGTGGTCTAACACACTGGGTCTCATTGTTCAACGATGTAACATTTAAATAAGTCATGGTGTTCTTTAAATTAGAACGAGAAGAGTGGAGAAGAGCCACCCAAATCCTGTTTCCACATCATGTCAAAGATGATGAAGGTTGTGGATTATTTCTTTTCACAGCCAATCTACAATTTGTACCAGACGTTACAAAATGTCTTATTTCTAAATCTAATCTAAACCGTTTTCTGAAAAAACGCGTCGTTTCTACTTTAGTGGTTCTCAAACTATTTCATGTCAAGGACCCCACACATATATTAATATGTCGAATTGGCCGCTAACCCCCATCTGGAAATACGTTGTTACTTCCAACAGCTAAAGTATAAATGAAACGCTAAAGCAAGGTGACGCGGAATACGTTCCTCCAGGTCTACAATGTGTTAAAATAAAGAATCTGTGAACCAAATAAAAAAAATGTTCTTCCAGCTATGTGACGTTGCTAAATGTGACATTGAGTGTCGAGTGCTGTCAACAGACAGCCGTGATGAGATGAGATTGAATCATATCTTTTTTTTTTTTTAGAGGAGGAGGAAAAAAATGCCATTGTAGCTATGAGCTGTATGTCTGTATACAGTATGTCTGGAGACAGTCTGTCTTGTCTGTCTGTCTGTCTGCCTGTCTGCCTGCCTGCCTGCCTGCTTGCCTGCCTGCCTGCCTGTCTGTCTGCCTGCCTGTCTGCCTGCCTGCCTGCCTGCCTGCCTGCCTGTCTTTCTCCTTCGCTACTGAATCGGGCGTCAGACACTTGGCAGAATAAAACGTAGAGTTGGCACTGCTGGCCTCCACGTAGCAGCGCTGCTGGGTAATGGTGTTGCTGACGCCACACACACACACACACACACACACACACACACACACACACACACACACACACACACACACGCAGACTGTGAGTATACTGACTCACTGGGACTTTAAGTGAGTTAGTCATCGGTCACAAAACCCGGCTGGCAGTGCTTAGCTTCCTTTTTGGAAAACAACAGAATTAACAGTTCAGAAAGCCCCCCACGTCCCCCTCCCCCTCCTCACTTAATTCAATTTAACTTGACTTTACAAAGTTGTGTGTGTGTGTGTGTATGTGTGCGCGGTATTGGAAGGTGCTATATGGCCCTATTCACAAAGACTCCTGTCTAAAACCAGTGTTTGTCAAAGTGTGGTCTGTGGGACCTCCACTGGGGTCCCTGAGGGTGGTTTCAGGGGGTCCCCGCTGTGAAAAATGAGTTAATATATAGCTTAACAATCTCTTAAACCATGTATACATCAGCTATTTGAAAAGGCCCGATCTACAAGTTAGCGAATATTTTTTTTTAATTTCCGACGTCGGGCCTAAATTGGTTAACAACACGAATCACACCCGTGTGAACTGAGTGGTACAACTCCCCTCTCCTCTCTCTCTCTCTCTCTCTCTCTCCCTTTACTTTTAACAGTTACCCTTAAAACTAAGAAAATCGCTGAAAAAATATATTTTTTTAATGACAGATGTGTAGTCCCTACGACCACAAATGTCCCAATAAACTAGCTAGCCTAGCCACCGAGTTTGCTAGCGCTCTGGGAGAACAGAGCAGCTGAATTATTTGTTTTGATTAGGTGGTGAATGGTGCTGGTTTGATCCACGCGGCTAGAAGCCGTTTCAACCAATCAGATTGCTTCCTCGAAATGACCTGTTCTAGAATACGTATATACACAATGTAGCTTGAAGGGGAGAGGGAGAGAGAGAGGGGGAGAGAGAGGGGGAGAGAGAGAGAGAGGGAGAGAGAGAGGGGGAGAGAGAGAGAGAGAGAGAGAGAGAGAGAGAGATGCGGCTCGCTCCGCCCTTGCAGCTGGGATAATGCACCAGTCAGTCTGAAAACATTTTCCCATGGTGATAAGAACATGAACACATGTTTGTAATACTGTCTGTCTGTCTCTCACTCACTCACTCTCTCACACACACACGTCAAGTCAGACACACTAAAGTATATCGTGTCAGACACAGAGAGAGAGGGGAGGGGGAGGCGGGGCTTTAACAACCGTGCCATTTTCCGATTCGTCGTCGCCACGTGCTTATCAAGTACCCATAATAATAATCACGGTCAGGAATTGAGCCGAGCTATAGAGGAGGAGGAGAGAGAGAGAGAGAGGGAAAAATAAAAAATAAAGGTTGCGATTTAAGCGTCTTTTGAAGTCGCGGCCCTGTGTCTGAAAACACTGTGAAAGTACCAGAGACAACCATGGTGTATAGGCTTTCATGTAGCCTGGCTGAAAGGCCTGCTCCAAGACCTTTGATATGTGAGATGTGAGATGTGTGTATGCGTGTGTGTGTGTGTGTGTGTGTGTGTGCGTGAGTGAAAGAAAGAGGGCCGGGTCTATGGAGTTATAAGTCTGTTGGCTTTGGTGGCTGTTTCCAGACCAGAGCCTGTGTCTGTGTGACTTAAACTCTCTGCAGTACAGCATTATGTGCTTAAAACCCATTCTGACCTGAGATCAGATTAAAAAAATGTCTTCTACATCCTGACAGTTTTCTGAAAAAGCTGTCGATTTTTCAAAAATAGCAGACCCTACAAGCTCGTAGCACGCGCTATGAGCTTGTAGATCTGCTATTTTTCAACAGCTAAAGCATAACGTAATGCTAACACCAAAACGGGGTCCCCGCCCCAAAATGTGCTTAACAACCATAGACATTATACAAAGGTAGACCAGAGCCTTCCTTTTCGGCTTTGGGTGGGTATAGTCTCGTGTAAACTATTGCGAGAGAGGCAACATGTCTGGCAAAGATGAGACTATCGCAGCGCGTCACAGACAAGGTCCCGCGGAAAGGACGCGCTGTGATTATTGGTCACTGGAGTTGGCAGCACGGCTTCCTTCCGCCACTTCCCGCGCACTTCCGCCCTCCAATCGACTGCAGCGGCCAATGAGGCATCTAGTTTATTTATTTTAACCCATTTTGGGGTAGGGAACCCCTTTTTGGTGTTTTCAAAGCATTATGTTATACTTTAGCTATGAACTTGTATAGGTCTGCTATTTTTGAAAAATCGTGAAAATGTGCCTCAAATCTTTGAATATGTATTATTACAGAGTGAACATTTTAACTCAAATCTTTGCTTACGGGGGGAAGGTTGTCCCCTGGAACATCATATCTTCAGATGGGGGGGCGGGCAGAGGCATTATTACATATCATTTTTGGGGTCCTTGACATGAAATATTGAGCACCACTGAAACAGAAACCTTAAGGTTTTTCAGAAAACTGTCAGGATTTTGAAGACATTTTTGAAAATGTCGACACCAGGCCAAAATGGTTTAATGTCTATGCTCATAACCACTCAAAACCCTGTCTACACATCAAATCCACTTTGTAAGCTTGTAGCCATGAAGTCTACTTGTATAGGCTAAGTCTTGTATAGCTGAGCTTTGTAGATCTGCTATTTCTGTTCCACCCAGAATATGGACGTTCACAATTTCAAGTCGACGACGTCTCTAAATACTGTTACACCATTTCTTTATTTGTGAGTGTCTGACTGTCTGTCAGCCCTCCAAGTTACATTTTTGAGGGGCGCTATAGCTACTCCTGTGGAATTTGTAGTTTTTGATAACTTCAAAATGTCCAATATATCCTTGCGGGCGCTATATAGGAACTCGCAGCGTGCACTGCAGTGCTATGCCTCCTCATGCAGGTAACAAAAAAAATGCATATTCATTTGGTTACTTGACATGAGAAGCTCTGAGAAGCACTGCTAATTCATATCAAACGGGGAAGTCCTGGGAATGAAAAAGTGCAGTGGGGAAAAAAAAACGTATTCCAGCAGATTCTCAGACTGTAAACAACACAAGTGTCTGTCTCTGATGTCGTCGTCGGGGCCAGTCAGATGTCCGTCCAAGTTCTCGGGGGTGTGCCTCTGGGGGACGCAATTAAAAGCGAGGCGGGAGGAAGGAACTCGTCTTCATCCTTCACTCCGTTTATGAGCGAGCAGACCCTTTTGTTTGATTGACAAATTCCCTATTTTCTTTCCCAGACGTCCGTCCGTCCGTCGGTCGGTCGGTCGGTCTTTTCCTCCCACCATGTTGGGCTGTTGGAGATGACAACGGGTGCTGTTTGAAGTGGGAGACTCTCTTTGGCTGAGCCTTTGAGTCGATGGTCACTGATGGGGGCACTTGTTTTACTGGTTAGGGTTAGGTTCAGGCATAGTTTTTTGTGAGGTTATTTATATATATATATATATATAGGCTATAACCACGACCTACTAGTAGCAACCGGTGTTGTAAAACAAGCGTCCCATGGTAGCGCCCTGCATCGAAACCCCAGTCTCGGACAAAAGAGAGACTCCCGGTTTGAAGTGCTTCTATTGTTGGGGTTGTTGTGTGCTTGACGTCGTTTGAGATAACGAAGGAAATATGACCCTTTAATCCAGCTGGGTTCATCTTAAACATACACATGAATGGAAATGACTCGGCGCCATTGTGTGGTCATAGTAGCCGATTTGAATGGAATCTGATCAAACTGACTGACACTGATACAAATAGAGCACCGAAGTCTGACGTCAATATTGGTAGAGGGTGCAAATCCACGGGTTCATGTACTTTTTATTTGCATTGTAATCCCCATAGGGGGATTATAGATCGGCTCATATAAGAACTGTGTTTGAAAAATAAACATCATCCAGGTCGTTGACTCGTTTCACTCATATGGATATGAAGAATCAACTGACTTGGAGAAAGCGCTATTGTTACTGCTACTGAATTACTTACGGACTATCATAATTTGAGTGACTGACTGTCGCAAACAATACAGAGACGCCTCCCTGACAATAACGCAGAGACAGCTTGTTTATTTTCTGGACCACAATGCTTGTATGAACTGGGGCGTTAGTGGTTGGCCCCTGGGGGCCCTGGAGAGGTGAGGACCCCCGGGGGGCCGGTCCTTAATTCTTCAACAACAGCTGGATGTGGACCAGGATTCGGGAACCGGAAGGTTCCCAGTTTGATCCCGGGCTCCCCCTTATTGGCTGTGTTACTATCAGAAGTGTCCTTGAGCAAGACTCTGAACCGTGGTTTCCTCTGCGTGCGTGCGTGCGTGCGTGCAGCAGTGCTGCATGTGTTTTAGCATTAGCGTCACGTATTTACTTTTAAAGGTTAATTTGCTATGGGACCAACACAGTGAGTGATTGATCCCTCCCATCGCTCAGGCTATCTATAATGTGGCTGACATTTAGCTTTTAATGAGTCTCTGGCCTGCTATAGCCAGCTAGCCAGCTAACCACAGCAAGCGACATTTGTGACATAGTGCCTGCTGCTAACCCACAGCACTGTGTGTGACTATACTATACCACCGTCCAATGTCGGGAGGAAAACCACAACTATTGCTTTTCAGGACTTAAAACTAAACTAAAAACAAACAAAAACTAAAAAACAGCAAATGTAGCAGAGCTACAAGCTTGAAACACGCCGCGAAGCGACGTGTTTCGACCTTGCAGATCTGCTACTTTTGTGTGACGCTGTAGTACGATGGAGTAAGGCTTTTCTTTCTTTTTACGTATAGAAACACAAAGTTCAAATTGTGTGTGTGTGTGTGTGTGTGTAATGTATGTATGTCCGCTTGAGTACGGCAATACCATGGACGACCTAAATTGTCACTGTTGCGCAGCCTAACACACACACAGACCCATTGACCACTGCAGCGCCTCACGCACGCACACACACACAGACCAGGAATGATGATTTAAAACAAACTCATTCTAAAGAAGTCATGAAATGGCTTCATTGCGATTTTGTCTGCTAAGCTTAGACACTTTTTTAAAGATTCATAATCGCCTGAATAAAAAAAGTCAAATAATAACCGGTCGGGTGGTTATTTAAGAGCCATAAATTTCGCCTTGCACACACACACACACACACACACACACACACACACACACACACACACACACACACACACACACACACACACACACACACACACAGTTGGTTAATGATTGGTGAGAGGCTGTGTGTGTTCTAGTCAACACTGTTTGGACAGGGAAGGTAATCGCAGGACGATGAGATGAAATCATGAAAATGGTCTGCAGTTGTACCTTACATTCACACACACACACACACACACACACACACACACACACACACGTGCACATGCACGTGCACATGCACGTGCACATGCACGTACACATGCACACACCATTGGCACTCTGTAGACTAGAGCAGTTAGTAAGTAGGACGTTACTTGTTACTCCTTTAAAAATGAATAATAGCCAATAATCCAATATTTGACTAATTTAAGTCAATATGAGACCAATCTTAAAGGGATAGTTCACCCCCAAAATGCCCTTTTTCCCCCCTATCGATTACCTACCTCGTGGGCACCTGAACTTATATGGATATTATATTTGATTTGTGTCGCATTCCTAAGCCAATACGTTTTCAAATTATTTCATGTCAAGGACCCAAACAAATATGTAATTGGCTGCCGACCCCCATCTGAAAACGTTCGTTTTGTGACACATTTTCACGAATTTTCTAAAATAGCAGATCTAGTAGATCTATCGGCAATTTTTTCAAAAGCTAAAGTATAACATAATGCTTAAAACACCAAAAGGGGTTCCCGCCCAGAATAGATTAAAGACGCTCTCTCCTCCCCTCCATTGTGGAGCCAAATGAGTCTCAGCCAATGCCACGCCACTCCACTCTGCTCCGTGGCTGAGATGGATGCACGCTTATTATTATTATTATTATTATTATTGCGCTACTGTCAGGCCCCTTTTCCACCGGTTGGTTCCCAATGGGAACCGGTTCAGTTCTTTTTGGTTCTTAGTCCATGAGCCATGGGTGTGTGTGTGTGTGTGTGTGTGTGTGTGTGTGTGTGTGTGTGTGTCTCACAGCGTGGGGCTGGAGGTGCGGTCACAGTGGTGGGGACGGCGAAGGTGACGTCGCACGGAAAACTGTGTGCCAATATTATTAATCTGTTGCCGTCCCAAGATGCATTTCAGTGGTGACACTGGTGATTTTTCCGGGGAGATGAGTTGATTTTGACGCAAATTAATTTAATGTAAGATGATTGTTAGAATGTTTGGCGTGTGTGTAATGCGGGGCAGATTGAGGTTGGAGGACGGGGCTGTGCGGCGCTATAGGTTTCGTGAGGCTGTCCGTGCGTTGTGGCGTTGTGAGGAGGCACTTTGCTATGCGGAAGAGGACAGACACACACACACACACACACACACACACACACAGCGGTGCTTTAATTTAATAATGATACGGTCAATACAAGTAAATTAATACATGATGACCCTTCCACAGTAGTATAGCTTTTTCATATTTTCTATTATTTTGCATATTTTCCTACATAATGCATAATTTGCATATTCAAAAATGTAACATTAATTTGTAATACAATAAATCTTCTTGTAAGTATTCAATTGGGGACGTTTCATGGTGATCACAATCTAATATAGATATGATTTTCATAATTAACGTTCCAATTTTTGGAGCTCTGGCTCATGGACTAAGAACCACAAAGAACTGAACCGGTACCTATCGGGAACCAACCGGTGGGAAGGGTGTCTCAGGCTGAAACCTCATATCCCCTTTTTTCTTCCCAATGTAGTTGTCATGCCAATTGATTCCTCCCCTCACATGTGTGTCGTCACTGTTGTTGTATCCTACTGACTCACCTCCCAGTGAGGAGCCCCCACCGGGAGGACATACTGTTAACCACTGGTTAATTAACGCCTTACTCTGTCATACAGTGTCGCACAAAAGCGGCAAACATAGCCGATCTACAAGATCAAAATGCATCCCACTGCCACGTGTTTTGAGCTTGGGAATCTGCTGTTTTGGAATTTCGTAAATGTTTTTGGTTTTTGTTTTACATAATGATGTTTTTTCACCCGACAACGTTTTGTACTATCCAATGCAGTGGACCTGGAATCATCAGGGCTTTGAAAAAAACGTCTTGGCAAACAAACGGGTTAAAACTTTGGTGGCGTTCCCTGTGAGGTCAGGGTTCGGTTCGGACTAATGCCTGTCGGACTCTTAGTACGTCGGGGGGGGGGGGGGGGGGGAAGACACATGCGCGCAGGTTGGCTTTGTGCGTTCCGCGGATCACAACAAACTAAGCGGTGGCAACGCAGTGGCTTAAAATGGAACTATAAAAGTGTAAGGAGAATATTTTTGAATGTGTAGAAACTGCAGTGGTGGACGTCTCTGAGTCAGGAGGAACTACAGCACTATTGCTGCTCCAGTGGAATGAGTTGACATCCAGGCCGGTGTTGAGGTCCCAGCACACATTAGTGCCGTTCAAATCTCCCTCCTGTGTGAATAGGATGGGATTATTAATATTATTATTGTTATTGTTATTGTTATTGTTATTGTTATTGTTATTGTTGTTAATGTTTTTGCTTCGAAATTAATTCTGTGAATCAGATTTAGACGCAAAAGTGTACTTTTAAAAAAGAGTTCTAGGCATCGTCATTGATTGCCATGAGAATATTGTTAATTGCGACTATTTATGTTGGTCTCAATGTTGTGAACATGATCTTTTCATATCTCCCGCCCCCCCCCCCCATCCCTATAGCCCTCTACATGTTTACAAATGGCAAAAATATCCGATCCAAAACCTAGCACGGTGCGTTGTGAGCTCGTAGAGCGGCTACTTTTGTTCCTTTGGCAGGGAGGGGGGAGAGAGAAAGAAATTTGAAACTTTGTAAACATTTCTGACTACAATGGCATGCCCCAAAACAGGCACAGCAGCGGGGGGGTTTAAGGCCTTTAAAGTGGTCCACATTCAGACAAAACGAGTGGTCTATGGGGGGGTTAACTATAGAGAGCATGCGTCCGGATTGGCTATTCAGCTGAACATGACACCACGTTGAGGATCTATTCTATTGTATATTCTATAGGGTTTCCCAGCGAGGAGTGATACGACAGAAAGAGAGAGAGAGGGGAGTGGTCCGGTGTGCATTACTGTGGTCATCTCAATTCACTCTTTGTTTCCAATCCCGACTGCCTCCTGTGCATACCGCGAGGGGGTATGTGCGTGCGTGTGCGTGCGCACGTGTGTGTGTGTGCGCGCATATGTGTGTGTGCGCACGTGTGTGTGTGTGTGTGTGTGTACTTTACTAACTATTACTATACCTGTGATGCTCATGAAATGCCCCCCACAAGTAGAATTTGGGAAATATATATATATATATATATATATATATATATATATATATACAGTCCCTACTATATTATGTGATGACAATATTGTCCTGGAATGCTTGATTTATGGTTAAAAAAACCCCCAGATTTTTTAGAGTTTACTCTCTAGGGTTTAGGGGCTACGGTTGGGAGTTCTGCTGTGTCTGTCTGTCTGTGTCGCCAACGCTGAGAAGGTCTACAAGGCTTGTGTCGTGTCGTGCTGTGCGCTCACGCTGCCGTGACTTAACGAACGAACAAACGGACGAACGCGGGAAAACTTTGTGAGCACAGACAGACAGGCAGGCAGGCAAGCAGGCAGAGAGAGACAGACAGACAGACAGACGAAAGTGACAGGATTCCTGAAGTACTTTGGGAGTTTCCCAGATGGCAGGTTGACAGGTCTGCGCGCACACACACACACACACACACGCACGCACGCACGCACGCGCACGCACTCACACTCAGAGAGTGAGAGAGAGATGCGAGTCGGGCAGGTGGTCAAAAACAGCCTGAGGGAATGTGCTCCGCGCAGCGAGGTGTGTGTGTGTGTGTGTGTGAGAGTGAACGTGAGTGAGTGTTTATTGAATCAGGGACGAGTGCTCTGAATGGAATTATACCTTCCTGGTGTCAGTCAGTCATGGAGGTCTGGAGATCACTTCCTCCATCTCTTCATCAGGATTAGTGAGTATCGTTTTACTCCACCTATCCTCTCTCTCTCTCTCTCTCTCTCTCTCCCCCCCCCCCCCCCCCCCCCTCCTGTGTGTGTGTGAACGTGTAAGAGGAGGAGGGTGTTTATGTGAGCTCTGGGGATGTAAATAGTCTGGTTTAAATGTTGTCCGGGGTGACTGTGTGTGTGGCAGGACAGAAGGAGTCAGTCAGTCAGTCAGTCATGCGTGGACGTGTTTGGGACGTTGTCACATGTCCAAACATCTGTCCCTCGCCGGGACGTGTCCACATGTCCTCCACCGTATAGCGTATATACGTACGTTAAGGAACTGTATTATACAGCTGTGTGCTGAAGATGACGGAACATCTTTCACAGAGAGACGGACAGTGAGGGAGAGAGTCTGTGAGTCTGTGGTTATTCATTGTCTTCTGTTCAATGCATGCAGGGCTTTTGAAGATTGTGTCATATGGAAGCCATGGTCTACTGTATATGGGATGTTTGTTTTGTTTAGAGAGCTCTTAGGACGTAAATCGTTTTGCCGGGGCCAAGTCTATGGACTTTATAGTGTTTGTTTTTAGGGCACTGATGACGTAAATCGTTTGTATATGTGGAGTTTATTTTTGAGCGCTGCCTAACCTCTCCAATGACCAGCTATGTGTGTCCCCATACATACACACACGGCGTTGTCATCGGGGCCGTCAATATAGCTGGAGGGTGGAGCTGCATGGGGTGAAGTTCAGAGTTCTCCCAAACGGGGGAAAAAAACCCTGCATGGGGTGTTTCAAACGCAGATGCTTTAACCCATTTTGGCCTGACGTCGAAAGTCTAGTTTTCTGACAGTTTTCTGAAAAACCTCATGTTTCTGTATCAGTGGTGCTCACTATTTCATGGCAAGGACCCATAAAATGATATGTAATCGGCCCCACCGACCCCCCCATCTGAAAATGTGTTGTTCCAGGAACTCCCCCAGAAGCAAAGATACGAGTTAAAAAAGTTTGCTCTGAAAACATATAACTGTATATTCAAAGATTTTCACGATTTTTCAAAAATAGCAGATCTACGAGCTTGTAGATCTGCTATTTTTCAATAGTATAACGATGCTTGAAAACACCAAAAAGGGGTTCCCGCTCAAAATGGGTTGAAATTCTACTCATTTAACCCATTCTGACCTGAGATCAGATTCATACGAGGTTTCCACTGGACACACACTGGTCTGATTACCCCATTCTGACCTGAGATCAGATTCTATGAGCTTGTAGATCGGAAGGAAGGAACGCTATACTTTAGAAAATGACGCGCCAAATTACAATTTAGGCATTTAGCATTTAGCATTTAGCAACGAGCCTAACGTCCGATTGGAATGTTTTCCTTGGCCGCTGGACATGATCCAACACAACACAAAATGGCCTGATATATTCGCCTGGTATAGAGACACTTTTCAATAGATATGATCAAACAAACTTATCATAACGCATTAAAAAAAAATCCATTCATAATTCATCAATGATGTTTACAGAACACGTTCTAATGCATTCCAAGTAGGCTAACCGACACCATTCGTTTGGAAGTGGGGTATTATTAATATTATGCAGAGTTTATGATGCACAACACAACACAAACGTTTCAAACGTACAGAAAATACAGTTTAAAACATGGAAATTAATACGAGCTAAAGCATGTGTGTAAAAATCCCGAACGGTCCAACTGTCTCTAAACCACTTAGAATTCACTCCAATGTGTTCTATAAACATTATTGATGACTTAACGGCTGTTGGCTTTTGATATTTCGGTACGTAGATATTGATCATATCTATATAGAGTGTCTCTACCAGGCGATCAAACACTGCACCGCGGTAACACAAGGTTTGGTAACGGAGAGGGAGATCACGATGAAGAGGAAAACATATCTCCGATCTGTGACTCTGATTATTATAAACCACTTGAACCCCAGGGCAGGTCCCCGGCATAAACCAAAAAACGCGTTGCAGTGCGCTGTGAACTCATCGGACTGACGCAGTGGACTGACCTGCATGCTTCCTTCTATGCGTGAGGAGTCCAAGCTGCCTATACTACTATAACAATAACACTGTAACGTACAGTAGAGTACAGTAGAGTGACTATCAAAATACAAGTATAGTTGCACCGCTCAGTTCGAAACGGGTGTGATTTTCTTTCCTTCATAAGTCACGGAAATTATAACGTCACGCGACGACTTGCATGAACACACCTCTTACCTAATTTAGTTTCGTACAAGAAACGAGCCTATATATGCAGCAGGATGCTGTCTGGCTCACGCCACGCCAGTGAGGAGCCCCCACCGGGAGGACGTAGGGTAGGGGGGGCTCCGTCTGTCCTCCTCCCGCCCGACACTCCCTCCCTGCCGACAGGCGCCTCTCCGACCCGTAGGAGTACGTCAAACGGGAACTCGCGTATGCCGTGGCTCAAGACGAGAGCGGTTTAAGGCAGTCACTAATCTTCATGGTTTCCCGGCATATAAATGTTGATGTTTTTTTAAACGTAAAAAAAAGAAAATGAGGATTCTGAGTCACTGGGTGTAATTATGCGGGAGAGGGGAGGGAGAGTATACACTGGACATTTAGAGCCAGGCGTATATGATTAGAAGCCTTTTTATATGCTTGTCTGTCCTTTTGACGACATTCATTGAATGTCATTGTCTCATTCCGTCGTCGCGGCTTCTCTGTCTTTAGCCCATTGAGACCAGATTCCACAAAATGTCTTCTATAAATCATGACCGTTTTCTGAAAAGAAAACCTATGTTTCTAATAGTCAGTAGTGGTTCTCAAAACGTCAAGGGCCCCCAAATACATATATTTGGGGGGGGGGGGGGGGGGGGGGTATAAGCTCTGCTTATGTACTTTGGCGCTCGCCCGAGAATGTGAGCTTGTAGTCTGACAATGTCACCAGTGATGTAAATATAGGTTTTCAATGTAACGAGTCTTGGGATGCAGCTGGGATGGTCTTTTGCAGGGACATTCGATGAGTCCCACTTCAACGACGTTAGGAGTCCTATTTTTGCCATTTTTACAAATTGTGTGCAGAAAACAGAATAAGAAATGAATATTATAACTAAAGCTAGCAAAATAAACTAGAATAAAAAGAACGGTACAGTAGTACATCCCGTGGATGCAGAGGTCGTTGTTTTACTGTGTCCCTTTTGGTGTTAGCATTATGTTATGCTTTAGCTAATGAAAAATAGCAGATCTACAAGCTTGTAAGTCTGCAATTTTTGAAAAATCGAAGAACCACTGACATAGAAACATAGCTTTTTCAGAAAACTGCCAGAATGTAAGATTTTTTTAAATCTGATCTCAGGTCAAAATGCGTTAACTATAAACTGCATTTCGGGATGCAAAATGCACCCTATTTTAATCTCTGCAATGTGATTTTTTTGCGTTTTTTGCGAACGCAATGAGCACTAACTATGAGACCCTGCAGATCATGTCTGTGTGTCTGTCCCGCTGTGACACCACCCGCCTGCCACCAGAGGGCGCAGCTGTAGCACACACACACACACACACACACACACACACACACACACACACACACACACACACACACACACACACACACACACACACACACACAGTCACACACACACACACACACACACACACACACACACACACACACACACACACACACACACAACCACACACACACAGTAGAAAACTTAAAAAAATTACTAACTAAAAAGAAAAAAAAAGTACGTAATTTATTCTAATTGTTGTTATTGCAATTTACGAGCTGCGTTCGCTTCCCGCATTTGCACGTCTTACTTGTGTAGATCTGCTATGTTTGATGGTGTCCCTTTTATTGCTGAGAGAGAGAGAGAGAGAGAGAGAGAGTCACTAATGGCTCTGGAAGCCATTCAGCTTGAGCCAAAAAACACGTCTTCTTTCTCAGACCCAGGTTCCCACCACAACCATGGTGGCTCTGATGTCACCTCGGAGCCACACGCACGCACACACACACACACACACACACACACACACACACACACACACACACACACACACACACACACACACACCACCTCCTCTTGAGACCCAACACTCTGCTTATAAGAAGAACACCCCCGATAGAACTCTGTGTAAAGTGTCTCTCTCTCTCTCTCTCTCTCTCTCTCTCTCTGGCTCAATGTACACAAAGCCTGTTTGTGCTTGGCAGGAGTCAATTAGGGCTGATTTTGGGGGCCGGTCGCTGAATAGGACCGGGCAAATTGAGAGTTTTGTAATGACAAGAGCAAACGTGTGCACTCGCACGCACGCAGACGCAGACACAATACCAGTAAGACGCCTGACTATGAGGGCGAGAAGCGACTGGCCATATATGGAGCGTGTCTTGAGTTTATATTACAGAGTGCGATGAGGTCAGATCAACATATGGAATGTCGGAACAGGTCAGCTCCATATATGGATATCTAGTGCCTTGAATGTGCAGGTTTTGTTGAGGGCCCATGCAGGTTTAGGGCCGGGCCTTAGTTTGCGGGGCCTGTTGAGGACTCTAGTTTTCACCGGCTGCCGGGCTGGCTGCACAAATAACTCTGGCGTTAGGCCCGTCTAGAGTTTAACCCATTCTGTGTGGGAACCCCTTTTGGTGTTTTAACCCGTTTTGGGGCGGGAACCTCTTTTGGTGTTTTTAAGCATTTCTTTTATAATTTAGGCTATTGAAAAATAGCAGATCTACAAGCTCATAGCGCAGCACCGAGTGCCGCGCTATGAGCTTGTAGGTCTGCTATTTTTGAAGAGATCGTGAAAATGTGGCATTTTGTAGAATCGTCCACCGGTCTAAATGGGTTGATTGCAAAAAAAGATGGCGATCCAGATTCTAGACACTGATAGATATTAATCTATCATAATACTGTATGAGACTAAGGACTGTATACATTAATAAATATATAATAGCATGATAGCTAGAGAGCTAGAGCTCCAGTACCATAAATACTCTTCACCAAACACTGAGGCAAAGGGCCTGTAACAATATAGGGCGTCGCAGTCCCTCCCCCTTTCAGAACGAGTGGCCCAGGAAATGGTTCTCCATTCATTTTCACCATAGGCAATTCCTAAATTATTTATTTAAAGACGGTTACGCCGCGGACAAAGCCAACTCGGATCGTGACAAATCATGACAATGAACACAATGTTTTGGGCCGATCAAATAATTTATAAGAAGAAAAACAACAAAAAAAAGTGTTGTAACCTGCCGTTTTTTTTCCTACTTTCTAATTATTTGTTTGGCCCAAAACATTGTGTTCATTGTCATGATTTGTCACGATCCGAGTTGGCTTTGTCCGCGGCGTAACCGTCTTTAAATAAATAATCAACTATAATGAGTAAAAGTCAGAGTATAACAGAGTTAACCAAAATACCTTAGAATGAATTGACCGACACACGGAAGAAAGAGAGTGCACAAGCAGAACTTAGAGGGAGGTTCAATCAGATATATTCACCATTGTACCGGGAGAGAAGAAGGCATGCAATCCGGACAGCGTTTCACAACGATCTCTCCCCATGTTCAAATTTAACAGGGTTAATATAGCATATCGTAATCAATACACCGGAAAATGTGTCGAACAACAAGGTCAAAAAACATATTTGTTTACAAAGGGACAGATGGAAACATATTAAGGCATAAACATGGATGACATGACATTCATTGGCTGTAGCACTGATTGTCGAGCGCTCATTGGACCAGCACATGAATGCCCATTGAGGCCTGGAGAGCGCTTAGGCAGGCGTTGCCAGGCAACCTGTAGATAACGTCTTTTCCTGCACTGAGTTACTAGGCCACGGTCCAACTAGACTGATAACACAGCAGATGCATGTTGAATTAAAACAGCGTCTACCTAGTATCCTAACTCAATGACTGAGAAGACACCGCATGGAGACTGGACAAGATATTAAATGAGACAGATAATGCAAGGACGTCACTATGAGTGCAGTTAGTATAATACAAGCCCGTAAAACATGTTATGTTATGGCAATCGGGAAACAACATATATGTAAGTCACAGATCACATGAAACCTTCATTCGCCAAAATAACAGATCTACAAATGAAAAAATACCTATCGGACACCAGCCGGTCTGTGGCGCTACAGGCTGGTATAGACCAATCACATCTCTGTGTTTGTGCCGTTGGGTCGGGGTGGGGGGTCCTTTTCCTTCTGTGTGTGGTTGGTGGGAAGGCCTGGCGGGGAGTCTTTCTGCCTGCCGGAGGGGATTCACAGCCATTCAAACAGCATGAAAGCAGAACCAGTGGTAGGCAGAGATGTCAAGAGGGTTCCTCTTAGGGCAGAGACCATGGCTGATCTCTGGGGCTAGAGCCAGCCACACACACACACACACACACACACACAGACACACACACACACACACACACACACACACCACAAAATGGCAAATGAGTTTAGGGATAAGGGGTAAGGGGTGGCGCAAGATGGAGACCTATAACTCCCCAAATTGTTTTCTCTTGTAAGGACCAGGAAAATAATAGTTGTCCTCAAAATGTCTTCTTTGTCAAAGTCTACTGTGTGTAACGTGGGCACACACACACACACACACACACACACACACACACACACACACACACACACACACACACACACACACACACACACACCATGGGGGTGTGAAGGTGCTTGTTAGAATGTACTGTGTTCTTTCCACACTGCATGTAGTGTCCCCTCAATGGAGCTGGTCGCCACAGCAACCGGCCAAGGAACGAGTGGCGACTTGTCCGTCAATTATGTTTATACAGCATAGATGTTGAACTTATCATTTGTGACGTTTGCATATGACCAGTCAATGGACCTTTAAAATAATGTGGCCGCTCGCGTGCACGTGTGTGTGTGCGATCATTTGAACTTCTCTGCTCGTCTAAAAATGAACGTCCGTCCCCCCCCCCCCCCCCCCCCTGTCTGAAACGGCTTTGTGTTAATAGCTGGAGGTGTGTGTGTGTGTGTGTGTGTGTGTGTGTGTGTGTGTGTGTGTGTGTGTGTGTGTGTGTGTGTGTGTGTGTGTGTGTGTGTGTGTGTGTGTGTGTGTGTGTGTGTGTGTGTGTGTGTGTGTGTGTGCACTCAGAGTGACACAACAGATGGACACAACATCCACAGAGATATATGATTCACACCTAAACGTGAAGCTGTGCATGTGCTTTAACACCTGCTGAGAGGATAGTATAGTCTCTCTCTCTCTCTCTCTCTCTCTCTCTCTCTCGCACGCGTGTGTGCTGAAAGTATTCTCAGAGAAGGTGTGTGTAGATGAGATATTACCGTGAGGAGTTTTTGAGTGGTGCAACCACTCCCAAGGAACAGCAATGTCCGTGTTAACCTATGTATGTGACTATGTGTGTGACTATGTTACTATGAATACCGGTAGGGGCAAACGTGGCGCTGTTGTGCCAGAATCGGAGAGAGAGAGAGAGATGGTGCTGCACTGTTTCCTTGCTAATGAGAGAGGGGGGGGGGGGGGGGGCGGGGGGCAGGGGGAGAGGGGAGTTGCACCACTCAGTTCACACAGGTGTGATTTTTATTACACAGTAGGCCTACTTTTACTCTGACCTTTTTTAATCCTGCACCCAGTGTTGTTTTTGGCAGCACATTTTGATTTTAGTTTTAGTCAGTCTCTTGAATAGTTTTCCTTTTAGTTTTAGTCACATTTTAGTCACCTGGAATGTGCTAGTGTTAGTCTAGTTTTAGTCGACTAAATCTACAGTTGATTTAGTCGACTAAAATGTATCTTGATGCCGTCGTAATGACTGATTTTACACATGCTCCAAAATAACAGATCTACATCACACAATGCGTCGCGCTGCGAGCGTTGTGTGCTTGTTGATCTGCTATTTTCAGCATGCAACCAAGTGTAAAATGACTTATACTGGATCTCTTGTCCACTAGTCCCTGTCTAACATTTTAGTCTAGTTTTTATCTGTTGACGAAATTGTTAGTACATTTAGTCTTAGTTATAGTCATCATATCTTAGTTTTCATTTAGTTTCCATTTAGTTTTCGTCAGTGAAAAAAGGTAGTCGACGAATATCTTTCGTCTTAGTTTTAGTCGACAAAAACAACACTGCCTGCACCTGACAAATATCCAAAGCATGAAAAAACTAACACTAATATAAAAACATCACAAAAAAATAAGAACTAATAAAAACTAGCAAACCGCTCTACAAACCAACTTTAATACCACCGAGTGGCGCGCTACGAGCTTGTAGCTCTGCTATTTTTGAAAAATCGAAGAACCACTGACACAGAAACATAGCCTTTTCAGAAAACTGTCAGGGTGTAGAAGACATTTTTAGAATCTGATCTAGGGTCAGAATGGGTTACGGGCATTATTGCTGTCCAGAGGGCAAGGGCAGGTGGTGCTCTATAGCACCCCCTATAGGTGTCTTATCTGTGCACGCCACTGACCTTGCGGCCTCTGTGTGTGTGTGTGTGTCCGTCCCCCCCACAGATCCATAATGCAGAGGAGAGCGTCATGGCCCCTGCAGGTCATCTGAGACGTGCGTGTGCAGTGTGTCACCACCTCCTCCTCCTCCTCCCCACGGTCCCAGAGGAGAGCAGCAGCGGAGCAGAAGGATGCCTGGATGGAGGGCTCAGTGGAGACTGGTCCTGCTCAACTCGCTGACCTGTGGCCTGGAGATCTGTGTGGCCGCCGGCATCACCTACGTCCCTCCGCTGCTGCTGGAGGCCGGCGTGCCGGAGCGCTACATGACCATGGTGCTAGGTACAGGGCACAAACACACGCTTAACACGTATACCAGAGCGCTACATGACCATGGTGCTAGGTACAGGGCACAAACACACGCTTAACACTTATACCGGAGCGCTACATGACCATGGTGCTAGGTACAGGGCACAAACACACGCTTAACACTTATACCGGAGCGCTACATGACCATGGTGCTAGGTACAGGGCACAAACACACGCTTAACACTTATACCGGAGCGCTACATGACCATGGTGCTAGGTACAGGGCACAAACACACGCTTAACACGTATACCGGAGCGCTACATGACCATGGTGCTAGGTACAGGGCACAAACACACGCTTAACACTTATACCGGAGCGCTACATGACCATGGTGCTAGGTACAGGGCACAAACACACGCTTAACACTTATACCGGAGTGCTACATGACCATGGTGCTAGGTACAGGGTACAAACACACTTAATACCGCCGTTGCCGTAGATCCTGGTCAATTAAAGCCTTTTTTTTTAATTTAAATATTTATTAACAGTTTGCAGAATTACAGTACATTTCAAACACAAACTCAATGCAAAGACTGTTAACTGTGAGCGGACGACCCAATTAAGCATTACACTTTTTTTTACAAGAGGGTCCACCGTGTTCAATTCATCAAAACATTTAGAGACGTACAAATAGACTCTTCTAGACAAAGACAAAGAACAGAACAGGAATTCATCATAAAAGGTAAAAGGGATTCAGATTTTCACGGGGGCCAGTTTCGAATTGCAGCCGTCCGTAGGTGCCCTTTGAGAGCGGTTTTGAAGGAGTCAAGGGATTTGCATTTCTTAATGACTGTTGGTAGGTCGTTCACATTTTGGTGTCATAGGAGCGAAAATAATTTAGTCCCTTGTTTGTGCCGAATCTGGGTTGTACATGGTTCGTTGCACTCCCTCTGGTGTTGTGGGTGTGGACTTCGTTAACATTAAGGAAGTATCTAGACAGGTACATGGGTATCTTGGTGGTGTATCGAATTTTGTGGACCAGACCCATTGCAAGATGCTGTACTCTGTCGTACTCTGCTTAACACTTATGCCGCCATTGCCG
>NC_139700.1:46967878-47187878 GCF_964188405.1 Protomyctophum parallelum
AGCTAAAGTAAACATAATAACACCAAAAAGGGGTTCCCGTCCCAAAATGGGATAGGGAACAATATTACATTTTAGACACTTCGGGCTCCATTTTCGTCACCGATAAACCCCTTATCCCTAAACCCCTTATCCCTAAACGTCTTTGCCTTTTTTTTACTATTTTGCTAAACATTTTTGAATAGTTAAAATGGCCAGTCTACAAGCTCACAACATGTCACTGTAGATTGGCTAGTTGAACTATTAAAAAATGTTTTTCAAAATAGTAAAAAAAAAGGCACAGAAGTTTAGGGATAAGGGGTTTAGCGGTGACGAAAATGGAGCCCGAAGTGTCTTGAGTGATTCATAGTGTGAGGACAGGAAGGGGGTCTTCTAATTTGTCTAGTTTGACGTATCGCTACCAACTGGTGGTCTGTTGGGGAGGGACTGAGGACCGCATGGCGACTGGTGTTGCGTATAAAGTGTCCCGTCGGCCGTGCCAAAGCGCTGATCTTCTTCCTCCTCCAGGCTCTTTTGGCGAGGCAGGCTGATATGAGAGTCATATGACACTGTGGTGATGTGATCTGTGTATGTATGGTGATCCGTTCTGTGGATGTATGCAAGTGGTTCCCAAAGTTGGCGTCCGGGGACGCTCCAGGGGTCCTTGAGGGAGTCCCAGTGGGTCCCCCAGCTGAATGTTTGGAACCAAATGGACCCTTACGGGCCTGTAAAGGTCCCTGCACACTGGACACTGGACTTTGGATTTTTAGCTGCGTTTCTCCATCGGTTTTCTGAAAAACGCGTCCAGTGTGCAACCACCTTAACTCTGAGAATGTACAAATGGACCCTAGCAGATCCGTTTGGTTCCATTTGTGGGGAAACAAATGGACCCTAACAGATCCGTTTGGTTCCATTTGTACATTCTCAGAGTTAAATTATCATTGTTTTTTTTTCAATATAAATTGGGGTCTCATATAGATAGAAATGCCATTAAATTGGGGGTCCGTAGACTAATGCACGTCAAACTGGGGGGTCCTTGAAATTAAACGGGTTGAGAATCACTGCTAGAGCCGTACAAATCTTCTCTCATGGGGGTCCCTGGGCATATCTTTTCAAATTGGGGGTCCGCGGGCAAAGCAGTGTCAATGTGGGGGTCCTTGACGCGAAACAGCTTGGGAACCACTGATGTGTGCAATACTATGTATGGTGATGCGATCTGTGGATGTGGATGGGGATGTTCCCCAGGTTCTATGTTCCCCACTTAGAATAAACCTAAACCTAAACCAGAAACTTAACCTAGTAATTTTTGTAATTCTAGTAAGACTAAAAGTATTTTAGCAACTTAGTCTTTTAGTAGAACATTCTGCTTTAAGCTCAGTCTTTGAACAATCCATTGAACTTTCGGCCTGCCTATAGGCTACTTAAACTATCTAGTCTTAGCCAACTAAAAAATAACACTGGCATGAAATAAACTAAAACATAATTGCTCAGACTCTTCAACAAAGATGTCAAAAACAAACATTCTTTGTTCTGTACTTAAGTATACAATTGTATAGTACAAAACACTGGAGTCCTTAAACCAGAAACCTAACGCTAAACCCTATGGTAAGTGGGGAACATAGAACCTGGGGAACATAGGGAAGACCCCTGTGGGGGAATGTAATACTGTGGCTGCACCAAGCAGCTGCTGTGTACACCCCTGTCTGTCCAGGCCGTGGTTATAATATGGTTGTAAATAGGTTTTCAATGGAATGAGTCCCGGGATGCAGGGATGGTCTTTTAGATGAGTCCCATGCAGGAACATTTTATGAGTCCCACTTCAACGACGTTAGGATTCATATTTTGCTTTTTTTTTTTTTTTTTACAAATTGCAAACATTTAATTTTATATGGTTATAATGTGGTTATATTCATGTAGAAAACAGAAGAAGAAATGATTATTATAACTAAAGCTAGCAAAATGAACTGGAGCAACAAACTGGAATGAAAAACAATACAGTAGTGCATCCCGTGGATGCAGAGGTCGTTGTTTTATTGCGTCCCTCAACTATAAACTGCGTTTTGGAATGCTAAATGCACCCTATTTTAATCTCTGGGTTATTAGAGTTCAAGAGGAATGCAACTCATTTTCGACATTGAACAATGCCATTGATATGACATCGAGTTGTTCTGTGGAAATAATAAAACAATTATGGGTTAGGGTTATATAGACCAAAACATTGTGTTCTCCTATTAATAAACCGTTCAACTGCATTTGGTGTGTGCAGGAGATGTTTTATTTATTTTTCCTTTTTCAAAAACGAATTAAACAAATTAATGAAAAATAACGTAGTAATAATGTAGTGAAGACTTTGAAGGACTTTAAAGGGGAGTGCTGTTGTTTTTTTGTGTTAAAGGAGAATTCTATACTAAAAGGCTTTCTTTGTAGTTGTTACGTCCCCATCAAAGAGGTCCAGGTGTTATTTTGTGCAAAAGCTCCTTATTGGGTATTTCCCCTACCATAAGCCCTAAATGAATTGCATTGAATTGAATGGGATGTATGGGGTGTTGTGCTAATTTGCTTATTTCCATCGCTCAAAATTAAAACAAAAAAATATATATCCTCTCTTCATAATGTAAATAATAACCCAAGCGGCACACTTTACTACTTATTTCGATGGAAATAAGCAAATTAGCACAACACCCCATACATCCCATTCAATTCAATGCAATTCATTTAGGGTTTATGGTAGGGGAAATAGCCAATAAGGAGCTTTTGCACAAAATAACACCTGGACCTCTTTGATGGGGACGTAACAACTACAAAGAAAGGTAAGAAAGTATTTTAGTATGGAATTCTCCTTTAAAATAAGTGTTCAACAGCTCTACATTGAGAGTAATCCTTGCACCCTTGTGCCGGGGGGGCCGGGGGAATCGAACCTGGGACCTTCTCCTTCCTCTGCTTATAGCTGCCCGTCGAATCTTAACTGTGTCATCGTCTCTAGGTGTTCTTCCTCATCTTGTGGGTTAGGGTTCTGTGGTTGTCTCCATGTGTTCTTCCTCAGTCTCAATAACAACATTGTGGTGGTCCTTCGAGCCGGAAATCTAAAGGCGCTGTGTGTGTGTGTGTGTGTGTGTGTGTGTGTGTGTGTGTGTGTGTGTGTGTGTGTGTGTGTGTGTGTGTGTGTGTGTGTGTGTGTGTGTGTGTGTGTGTGTGTGTGTGTTAGGTGTTCTTCCTCATCCTGGGGGTGGGGCTGCTGGACTTCTGCGGCCAGGTGTGCTTCACTCCGCTGGAGGCGCTGCTCTCTGACCTGTACAAAGACCAGGACGACTGTGGCCAGGCCTTCGCCATGTTCAGCTTCATGGTGAGCCTGGGCGGCTGCGTGGGCTACCTGCTGCCGGCGCTGGACTGGAGGGGCGGCCTGCTGTCCGTCTACCTGGGAGGCCAGGCCGAGTGCCTGTTCTCCATCCTCATCCTCATCTTCGTCTCCAGCGTCCTCGTCACCATGAAGGTATAGCCATGGATTCATGAATGAACGCACTCATTCTTACCAGGTCTCATTACTGAGAACATGTAACTAAGTTACCGTCACTAGTTTGTCTTTTTTTTAAGTCATTATTATGCAGCAGGCTCGATGCTGCTGTTCATTATTATCACATTATGCATGCTGGTATTGCTTGTTTGCTTTTGTTTAGTTTTTTTGCCTAATAACATGGTCTTATTGTGCAAAGGGTATATATTTTCCCCCATATGAACTCTGCTATTTAGGGTTGAAACAGTGGGGTGGGAGCTATCTTTGGGAGAGCTTTTGTTTTGTCTTGTTTTGTTTTGTCCTTTCTGTGTGTATGGTTGTACTGTTGTATTGCTTTGTGAACTGTATTGTACAATGTATCTGTGCTGAGGACCCCCTCTAAAATGAGATGCGACATCTCAAGGGGCTTATCCTTTCAATAAAGGTATATAAATTGAACGGGTACAGGCTTTAGTTTAGAAGTGGTATTGTTCGACCGTTGTTCGACCGTCAAAAACAACACTGGCATTCATTGCAAATGTCTATTCTACGTCTAAATACTGTCGTGTCTTCCGTTCCGTCTCCAGGTGTCGGAGGAGCCGGCACGCAGCGGCGGCCCCATGGCAGCGGGCGGGCCAGGGGGAGGGGGAGGCGGGGGGTCTCTGCTGGCGTCCGGGGGGGGGCTGGCGGGGGGCGGGGTGGGAAGCTCTCTGGAGGGGGGAGGGGCAATGGGGGGGCGCTGCGGCGTGGCCCTGCCCCTCCCCCGCTCCTGCTGCTACCTGCTGAAGTGCAAGCTGAGGCTGCTGAGGGCCGGCCCCCTGCTGTGTCTGCTGAGGACCTGCTGGGCCATGACCCCTGCTATATACAGGTATGTATGACCCATGACCCCTGCTATATACAGGTATGTATGACCCATGACCCCTGCTTTATACAGTTATATATATATGACCTATGACCCCTGCTATATACAGGTATATATGACCTAAGACCCCTGCTATATACAGGTATATATGACCTATGACCCCTGCTATATACAGGTATATATGACCTAAGACCCCTGCTATATACAGGTATATATGACCTAAGACCCCTGCTATATACAGGTATATATGACCTATGACCCCTGCTATATACAGGTATGTATGACCCATGACCCCTGCTATATACAGGTATGTATGACCCATGACCCCTGCTATATACAGGTATATATATGACCTATGACCCCTGCTATATACAGGTGTATATGACCTAAGACCCCTGCTATATACAGGTGTATATGACCTATGACCCCTGCTATATACAGGTGTATATGACCTATGACCCCTGCTATATACAGGTGTATATGACCTATGACCCCTGCTATATACAGGTGTATATGACCTATGACCCCTGCTATATACAGGTGTATATGACCTATGACGCCTGCTATATACACACATGCACACACATGTTACAGTATGTTCGAGAAACCAGTGAGATTGAGTCGACGCCGCGGCCCGGACGGACAGAGCCGTGACCCCAAAAGAATGACAATACTTCTGACATTGTCTATCTATACATCTTATATCTATAGATACATCTGTTTCAACCATTTCAGAACTGAAACGTCCAACTGTTTAGCACCCTGAGTCGATAACGAGCATCGTAAATTGTTCAGAATATATGTTTGAGATCACGTTTTTTTTGGTCCCGATCATTTGATTTTGAGCATCTGCCGATCCAGATTTTTCTAGAACATTTATGCCACATCACAACGGTACAATATCCCAAATCACAGACAATATCTATAGTCTAATATCATGATATGGATATAATATTGATACTAGGGATGTCCCTGACTCCCTATCACGTTTTGTATTTTATTTCGATCCGATTCAGATAATTTCAAAATGACGAATGATGAAAATAATTGTAATTGTGGATCAGAACCTGTCTGTGTGTCTCCATCAGGTGCTACTGCCACGTTCCCAGGATTTGGTTTCCCTCAGTCTCAATACAACATTGTGGTGGTCCTTCGAGCCGGAAATCTAACCAACTTGAAGTTCCCACAAAGTACTGCTACGTGCTACGTTCCCCATGGTGATGTTGTTGTTGTTGTCTCTGTGTGTCCAGGTGCTACTGCCACGTTCCCCGGGTGATGCGCCAGCTGTGCGTGGCCCAGCTGTGCAGCTGGATGGCCGTCATGTCATTCATGCTGTTCTACACAGACTTTGTGGGGGAGGGGCTCTACGGGGGCGTGCCCAGTGCCTCGCCGGGGAGCGCGTCCCGACAGAGATACGACGAAGGTGAGGCGCTCAGCGGCTTCGATGCTGTAAGGCAGCTTTAGCACGTCTTTAACCCATTTTGGGGCGGGAACCCCTTTTTGTGTTTTAACCATTATGTGGTACTTTAGCTATTGAAAAATCGTGAAAATGTGGCCCAAATGTTTGAATATATATTCTTTCAGAGCGATATATATCTTTGCTTCTGGGTGGTCACTGGAACAACATATTTTCAGACGGGGTGTCGGCGGCCAATTACATATAATCTTGGGCGTCCTTGACATGAACATGTTTGAGAACCACTGATATAGAAACAGAGGTTTTTCCAGAAAACTGTCAGGATTTAGAAGGCATTCGTAGAATCGATCTCAGGTGTAAATGGGTTAACACCCCAGCGCCCAGGACGACGTTTCATCCAAAAGACGAAGATTATTGATATCACAACCGATCGCATCGCTCCACAGCCTAGGAGCACCTGTTGTACAATAATCGATGTTGCGTAACAGTGAGACGTCATCGAAAATGACCTACCCCCCCCCCCCCACCCCCCCCCCCCGTTTAGCCGACGAGACCAAAAATATTAAAACGTTAATAACTCTTGAGGGGCTTTACAGAGTAAAAGCGGCCATGTCTTCCCCGGCACCCCAGAGCTTCTATTTTGAAGGAATCCCGGCGCAGTACTAATGGACTCTTGATGCGATAGTGTCTACTCTTATTCCACTGTGCTACACATTTTAAAACAAGCCGGATCTACAAGCTCACAACACAACACATCATGGCATGTTGTGAGCTTGTAGATCAGCAATTTTCTCTTTTCTTTTTAGCCTATAATTAATGACATTATAGGGTTCATTAAGGGTTAAAGTGTTTAGCTATAGTTAGCCAGTGAGACTGGGAAGTTATCCACTATATACTATACTGGCAGGTGTCAGTCCTGAGACAGGCGTTATGCATGTTCCATGTTTGGGGATTTCAATAATTGGGTCTTTTATCAGTACAGTTGCAGGAGAGAAAGGGCCACTATACTGAGGTGAATGGGTGCACATCATACTTCACATTAGGTTATTACGGTAGATAGATAGATGGCTTCTCAGAGGACATTGTTAGAGGAGACAGAAGGAGACAGAAGTTCTACAAGCTAAACTAGTTTTTTTGTTTGCCAACGTAGCTTAAATAGTTTCCATTATTAAGGTGTGTTGCTGTAGTCTTACGTTGATGAGAAAGTATGCAAACGATGGAAGAATACCTGAGAGTCAAAACAAGATAATTATGTATTGTACAAGCAGGTGTACAGTATGCGTGATTTAATGAAGGGCATGGCATGATTTATCCCATTTTGGGCGGGAACCCCTCTTGGTGTTTATAGCATTATGTCATGCTTTAAGCTATTGAAAAATAGCAGATCTACAAGCTCATAGCGCGCCACCGAGTGGCGCACTACAAGTTTGTAAGTCTGCTATTTTTGAAAAGTCGTAAAAATGTGGTGCAAATCTTTGAATATATATTTCAACATTTTTAACTAAAATATTGGCTTCTGGGGGGTCCCTGGAACTACACATTTTGATATGGGGGTCCCCGTGGCCCAATAGAGATAATTCTGGGGGTCCTTGACATGAAAAAGGTTGAGCACCACTGACATAGAAACATGGGGTTTTTCAGAAAAATGTTAGGATTAGATAGAAGCCTTTTTTTTAATCGACCTCAGTCCAAAATGGGTTAAAGGAATGCAGTGTCACAACAGTTTGACACAAATGTGCCTATAGCCCTGATCCCTGAGCCTAACCGCACACCTGAACGGGACTGGGTGTCAACGATCCGTTTATACCATCAGAAAGATCAGAAACAAAAGAGTTGGGTGAGGCTGAATGTCTACCAGTAAGTGCAGTGAATTTTCTGGTTTGGTGTATATATGTGGCACCCCAGAGCCTGTCATTAGCGTGACAATGAACAAAGTTCATCCAAGGCGCGCTTCATACTCCTATTTTCGGCACAATGTGACGTCATTTGAGTTTCGGGGGGGGGGGGGGGGGAATTTCTCACGACAGTGGTAAAATAGGAGTATGAATTGGCCCCAAGACTCCATGACATCTTGGGCATTGATTGATTACCAGTTTGCGGAATTACAGTACATTTCAAGCCCAACTCAATACAAAAGCTGTTAACTGTGAGTGGACGACACTATAAAAGCATTATACACTTGTTTACATTCAATATGTCATGAGTCTTGCGTTGATCCCGCCTCTAGCGGCCTCCTACAGCCGCATATCGCTCCTCTAGCGGCCTCCTACAGCCGCATATCGCTCCTCTAGCGGCCTCCTACAGCCGCATATCGCTCCTCTAGCGGCCGCATACAGCCGCATATCGCTCCTCTAGCGGCCGCATACAGCCTCATATCGCTCCTCTAGCGGCCGCATACAGCCTCATATCGCTCCTCTAGCGGCCGCATACAGCCGCATATCGCTCCTCTAGCGGCCGCATACAGCCTCATATCGCTCCTCTAGCGGCCGCATACAGCCGCATATCGCTCCTCTAGCGGCCGCATACAGCCGCATATCGCTCCTCTAGCGGCCGCATACAGCCGCATATCGCTCCGGCCAGAATTGGACCGGAGTACATCGTCTCTGCCTGAGAGTTCCCAGACTCACCCAGCTGGCAGAATGCAAATGTTGTCCAGCAGGGGGAGTGGTTTCACCAGAGCCAGGCTCTGCCAGTGGGCCTAATGAGGCCAACTCCTTTCACCTGGGCCAGGCTCTGCCAGTGGGCCTAATGAGGCCAACTCCTTTCACCTGGGCCAGGCTCTGCCAGTGGGCCTAATGAGGCCAACTTCTTTCACCTGGGCCAGGCTCTGCCAGTAGGCCTAATGAGGCCAACTCCTTTCACCTGGGCCTGGCTCTGCCAGTGGGCCTAATGAGGCCAACTCCTTTCACCTGGGCCAGGCTCTCCCAGTAGGCCTAATGAGTCCAACTCCTTTCACCTGGGCCAGGCTCTGCCAGTGGGCCTAATGAGGCCAACTCCTTTCACCTGGGCCAGGCTCTGCCAGTGGGCCTAATGAGGCCAACTCCTTTCACCTGGGCCAGGCTCTGCCAGTGGGCCTAATGGTAATGAGGCCAACTCCTTTCACCTGTGCACTTTCCTTTTGTGAGGGTATACCTACGAGGGACGTAACGATACATTTAACCAGCGATACTGTGACCGACTATAGTCACCACCCATGGGCAAAGGAAGGACACAACACAGGGAAGCTAGTACCGGTAGTTTATTTCTCTCTGTTCAAGGAATAATTCACAATAATATTACTTTACACAGGAAAGCAGATGGCTCTCCACTGTCCGGACAGCTATAGGCTCTCTCTTGAGTGTTTGTGGAGATGACTGATTCATCCTGTTGTGCCTTTGATCAAGTCCATGCACAACCGGTGTGCATGCAGCCACACCCAGTTCTAGTTTGACAGGTGCCAGGTGTGAGTGCTTAAATCAGTCATCCTCCATCTCACAGATACTGTACGTATCACGATACGATAATGACTTATTAGTAAGTCACTCTGGAATCTGCTATGCCTACATCGACTTAACCCATTCTGGGCGGGAACCCCTTTTGGTGTTTTAATCATCATAAATGCTTTAAAGCTGTTGAAAAATAGCAGATCCGAGCTTGTAGATCTGCTTTTTTTTTTTTTTTTTTTTGAAAATGTGGTGCACATTTTTTGAATACATTCTTTCAGAGCGAACTCACATCTTTGCTTCTTGGGGGGGGGGGGGGGGGGGGGGGATCCGTGGCCAAATACAGATGATTCTGGGGGTCCTTGACATGAAAAAGGTGAGCACCACTGGAAACTTTTACAATTTAGAAGACATTTGTAGAATCGTCATCGTGTCTAAATGGGTTAAATTGTATATAGTAGTCCTATTTTTTGTTTTCTTTCTTTAGCTGAATGTCGTGAATTCGGTTGAGTGCATTGTGTTGTGAGTACATTTCACTCAGCTATAGACTGTAGTGTAGGGTCTGTCCTCTACTGTCTAAAATTCCTCAAACGTTGTCCTCGAATATCGAAGCGGCCAATCTCGGTTGCCAATTGCGATGCCTGTAATTGTTCCTTGGCACAAAATATTTCCAGATTGGGGGGGGGGGGGGGGGGGGTCCGTGGTTCGAGTACATGTTAATCTGGGGGTGCTTTGACATGAACCACTGGTCTAGGATCAGACGTCGTCGGGCTTGAGGCGGCTTCTCTCTGGCCTACGGTGTTTTCTGTTTTTCTCCTGCTTTCTTTAACACACATTCTTTACCCTCCTTGATTCAGCACTCTCTCTCTCTCTCTCTCTCTCTCTCTCTCTCTCTCTCTCTCTCTCTCTCTCTCTCTCTCTCTCTCTCTCTCTCTCTCTCTCTCTCTCTCTCTCCACCCTGTCCTCTTCTTTTCCCTCCATTCCTCTGTTACCTCACTCTCTCAGCATTCTCTCAATCTCTCACCCCCCCCTCTCTCTCTCTCTCTCTCTATCTCCCCTCTCTCTCTCTCTCGCCACGAGGAATGCCACACTCACAAAGAATGAATGTCAAGACATCCGTACACAAAGAGCATGTTCATTCAGGTCAGGTCGACGGAACCGTTTAATCTCATTACGCTGTCATTGCACCACCTACGGTCTATGCGGCGCCATTACACCGTCACGCTCACAGCCACTCACGGGTCACGTTTTTTTTTAACCAGGGGTCATCGATATAGCCCATGTCCGCACGGACAAGTTGGTCCGTGGCAAATTCTCAATTTTGTTTTTTGTACAAGCCATTAGAATGTTCTTATTTTAACCATAAGTCCCAATTTCTGAATGTCAAGTCTCCAGATTCCCTTTGAAATAGGTATGACACTGATTTACTACGACATACTACGGCATATTACGAGTCCACTTCTAGGACAGCTCCCAGAATAGGAACGTTAGGGTCCATGTGGTTAATCTGGCCATCTATCCATCCATGATAAATATGCATTTGTTGCATTGCTACAAATAGACACGAGGAGAAGAATCAATGTTATGTGCTCCCACAATGCAACATGGACTTGAGTTTCACCATTCAGATGATGGAAGAATTCCTCACATGTTGTAGCCTATATATACGTCTCACGACATTAATTTTAATTTATTTTTCGTTTTTCTTTTAGGTATTATGACCTCAATTACACCCCAAAAAAACCCTGAACTTTGGAACATTCAGTGGATTTTCTGTGGTCTGGAGTTTTCTCTGGGGTTTGGACGCCTTTTGAGCTGCAAGGCAACACAGTGAAAACAGTGACATCTGCTGGCAAATCCCATTGACATATGTGGGATTTGCAGGCTGTGACATCAACAAACAGCTGGAGAATCAGAGCACTTGTTTGAGCCAGAAAAACCCCAGACCACAGAAAATCTACTGAATGTTAAAAGTTCAGGTTTTTTTTTGTTGGTGCAATTGAGCTCAGAAAACCAAAAAAAAAATTAAGATAAATTCCAAATACTTGTTTCTTATGTCAGTAAAAGTGTCAGTGCCACAATGTAGAAATACAGTAAAAATTAAAAAATGTGCACTTAAAGTACCAAAACTAAAAGTGCTCAGTACGCAGTTCAATTAAGCAATATTACGCGAGAGGGTGTGAGTTAACGTGATTATTCCCACGGCAGGGATGCGGTCAGGAACGAGACGGAGTCGAGTTCCGCAAGCATCACTGAAGTGGCAATAATCACGTTAACCCACACCCTCGAGTGTAATATTGCAATTCTACCACAGTAAAAAACTAAGAAAATCGCTGAAAGAATATATATTTTTAATGACAGATGTAGCCACTTTGACCACAATTGTCCCAAGAAACTAGCTAGCCTAGCCACCGAGTTTGCTAGCGCTCTGGGAGAACAGAGCGGCTGAATTATTTGTTTTGATTAGGTGGTGAACAGTTCTTAATTGTTTAACCACCGGCTAGAAGCCTGTTTCAACCAATCAGATTGCTTCCTCGAAACGACCTGTGGTAGAATATGTTATAACAATATTTTGAGAATACCTGATCTACAAGCTCACAAAAGAAAATCTAAAGTAGCAGATCTACAAGCTTGAAACGTGGTTCCTGAAAGGAAACACTTTTGGACAGTTCACTAAATAAGAACTAAGCTATGATGGCTAACGCTAAATATGTTGACAACTTCGTCAACAAAAAACCAGACTAAAATGTTAGGGAGTGCACTAGTGTAGAAGAGATCCAGTAGAACTAGTCAAGTCATTCTATGGTTCATTACGTGTTAGGTGTCACACTCCGAAAATAGCCGATCTACAAGATCACAACGAGCTTGTAGATCGGCTATTTTCCGCACACAGCCCGAGTATAAATTGGGCATTTCAAAGCCATCGCGACCCGCCAAAAATACATTTCTAGATTTTTTTAGTCATTCAAAAGACTACGACTAAAAAAAAAAAGATATCAGACTTTGCTGTCTCCAACATCAACACTCCAGAGGTGACGTGCTTCGTTCATTCATGGTCTGCTGCAATGTTTGCAGAGATGGGCACAGTTCCTCTCTCCCCTCAAACAGTAACACGACCCCCCCCCCCCATCCTCCTCCTGTTCACGTGAGAGATGAAGCGGCCCGCCGGTGAACCCTGCCCCGACCCATAATTCTCTCAACAACCAGACTGCCAAAAAACGCTACAAATGCAGGTGTCCAGTTCTGCAGGGAGGCCGACCGCCCGTGCACGCATGCACTGGGGCTTTGGTTTCAATTAAAAGGATTGTTTTTTTCCGTGAGAGCAAGCCGTCTCTCCCGCCCTCCTTTTTAAGCTTGTTGCTTAAAGTAATATATATATATATATATATATATTAGTGATGCACCGAATATTCGGCCGCAGAAAATATTCGTCAGAAAATGGCTAAAAATGCATTTTCGGCCTATTCGGTTTCGGCCCAAATAGGCAGAAAATATATCACCGAATAGAGTATGCAATGAATGCATTCAAAAGAGCAGAATAAATGTTTTATGGACCCATAATAATAGTATTTAAGTTAAAGGTATATTCAGTGATTTCACTTAATTCAAATATCACTTATTTTTTTGTTTTGTTGTGATAATCCTCCCTACTATAGAGTGTGCTGGCCATATAAGGAGTTCCTCCCTGTCCCCAGTTAACCCCTGGGGGTCAAAAAACCTTAGGTTTCGTTTTTGACTCTCTATCCTGATTGGACGAAAGGCTGGGTCCCACAGCCAAAAACGAAACCTAAGGTTTTTTGAGTGAAATCACTGAATATACCTTTAAGTTTTGCCATAAACATAACATAACATTTGTAGAATCAAACTCAGGTTAATGGGTTAAGTGAGGATACTAAAACAGCGATATTCAGTTACACTTCATACCAATGATACTGTGTGGGTGTAGGTATGTTAAGTGATAACCACTTTCAACATGGCATTATAGGCAAAAGCTTTCTAAATCTTTCAAATTTTCCAAACATCTACAAGCTTGTAGGTCAACAATCTTTGCTATTTGTTGTACAACAAAGTATTTATAGTGCTTAAGTGGCATTCTGGACTAGACTGTCTGTCTGTCTGGAAACATTGTGGTTGCAAGGACTGCATTTCTGACCTTTCAGATACAGGACTGTGTCACAGTCATTACCCGGTGATTGAGAGATTATTTATTCTGTACTTACTCTGTATAAACATACTATTTTAACTAGTGATGCCCCGAATATTCAGCCGCAGAAAATGTTCGGTTTCGGCCCGAATAGGCAGAAAATATATCACCGAATAGTGTATGCAATGAATGCATTCAAAAGGGCTGAATAAATGTTTTATGGACCCATAATAGTGATTATTATTTAAGTTAAGTTTTGCCATAATCATTTATTTTAAATAAATCAGGTAGCTTTAAGGTACGGCCATGACAGCAATGGTAGGAAAAAAGATGTATAATATTAATCATATTCGGATATTCGGTATTCGGTTTTCGGCCAACTGTTTCCTATATTCGGTATTCGGTTTCGGCCAAGAATTTCAATGTCGGTGCATCCCTATATATATATATATATATATATATATATATTTTTTTTTTTTTTTTTTTTTTTTTTTAATCATAATTCCATTAGCGACCATGCAGAATAAGTCGACAACAAAGTGACAATGTAAAGGACTTTTAAGACCTTTTTTAATACCGAAAGAAATAAACCATTACTGCATCAAAAGTAATCAATTATACTATAAATGCATTGGCCAAATTGTCAAATAAGAGGCAGTAAGTAAGTCAGAGAGGCTTATTGTTATTATCAGCCAGGGTGCAGGAGTCTATCCCTGTTTTAATGCACTATAGACCTCTGGGAGATGGAGTCTATCCCTGTTACAATGCCCTACATCTGGGAGATGGAGTCTATCCCTGTTTTAATGCACTATAGACCTCTGGGAGATGGAGTCTATCCCCGTTACAATGCCCTACATCTGGGAGATGGAGTCTATCCCTGTTTTAATGCACTATAGACCTCTGGGAGATGGAGTCTATCCCCGTTACAATGCCCTACATCTGGGAGATGGAGTCTATCCCTGTTTTAATGCACTATAGACCTCTGGGAGATGGAGTCTATCCCCGTTACAATGCCCTACATCTGGGAGATGGAGTCTATCCCTGTTTCAATGCACTATAGACCTCTGGGAGATGGAGTCTATCCCCGTTACAATGCCCTATAGACCTCTGGGAGATGGAGTCTATCCCTGTTTAAATGCACTATAGACCTCTGGGAGATGGAGTCTATCCCTGTTACAATTCCCTATAGACCTCTGGGAGATGGAGTCTATCCCCGTTTCAATGCACTATAGACCTCTGGGAGATGGAGTCTCAATGCCCGTTTTAATGCGCTAGACCTCTGGGAGATGGAGTCTCAATGCCCGTTTCAATGCGCTAGACCTCTGGGAGATGGAGTCTATCCCCGTTTCAATGCACTATAGACCTCTGGTAGATGGAGTCTCAATGCCCGTTTCAATGCGCTAGACCTCTGGGAGATGGAGTCTATCCCTGTTTCATTGCGCTAAACCTCTGGGAGATGGAGTCCCCGGCTGCAATTCATCTTAATGTCTCTGAGCATTTTATCGGGTGCACGGTCTGGAAAGAACCTATTAAACAAGAGAATATCACCACTCACGGAACTGTCCTTAAAGGAACTTGTATTTGTTTGTTTCCATAGGTTTTTAAGTGGTGCAACCACTTCTACATCCAGCTTGCAATGTCCATGTAGCTGTGTACGTGTGTGTGTACCTGTGACCTGTGAGAGCATGAGTGGTGTGCGCATGCGTGAAATTGGAAAGAGAGAAGTATGTGACATAGCTGCCACCTGCTGGACGACGGGAGTTGCACCACTTGGTTCACACTGGTGTGCTTTTAATCTGAGCAGAGTATAATTTTACAGTGTTCCTTGTATATATATTTTTTTACCTTCCTTGTCTGGTTAAATTTGGTAATGTGTAAAAAGGCTGAGTCACACTTGTTGTTCACAGCACACTGATATGGAATATTGAGACTGTACATTACCAAGACATCTCCATTCAGGAAGGGTATGGTATTTGTGACATGGGGTGCCGGAGCTAAAGGAAACCCTATTACTAAAGTACGGCTTTCACCGGTGGATTGTGGAGGCCATCCAACTGGCTTATGCCAGTACAGGGTTTCAGCCTCCTGAAGGCCTGAGGATACAGGATGCTGCCATACCCTGCTTATAGAGCAGGGTATGGCAGCACCCTGGGCACTATTCAAGGGTGTTTCGATACAGGATGTGTCATGTGTGTACGGTTGCAAGTTGGTCATCTCTGTCAACTTTTTGCAAGATTCTATAACCTGGACATGGCAGAGCTTGCTATTATTATTATTATTATTATTTTTAGATTTTGTTCTGGTTACAGTTACAGGAGTTTTCACTACATGGTGTTTGTGATATGAAATGTATGCTTACCCTAATCACAGTAAACATCATGTCTTCAGTCATTTTCAAGTTACTGTAGCGTCGCAGTCCCACCCCCTTTCATGACGACGCCAGGCCCAGGAAATGATTCCCAATGCATTTTCCCCATAGACATTTCAAAAGGTATTTATTTAAAGACGGTTACGCCGCAGACAAAGCCAACTCGAGTCGTGACAACTCATGACAACAAACACAATATTTTGGACCAAACAAATAATTACAAAGAAGAAAAACAACAAAAAAAGTGTTGTAACCTGCCGTTTTGTTTTTCTTTCTAATTATTTGTTCGGCCCAAAAACTGCTGTTTGTTGTCATGATTTGTCAAGACAAGAGTTGGCTTTGTCCGCGGCGTAAACGTCTTTAAATAAATACTTTCTGAAATGTCTTTGAGGAAAATGAACGGAGAATCATTTCCTGGGCCCTGGTAGGGCGCGGGACTGCGACGCTCTATAGTCACTTCAGTTCAAGACTGGAGTATATATTGTGATGAAATCCTATGTATTGACTCGAGAATCATTTTGAATAGAGAATCGTTTTGAATCTGGAAAAAAATGCCGAATTTGAATTGAATCGTCGCCCCAAGAATCGGAATCGAATCGAAATGTGGGACACCCAAAGATTCACAGCCCTACTTGCTATGCCTCACGTACTGTAGTCCTGGGTGTCGCCTCTAGACGAGGCAGGTCGCGTACATAGACTTTTAGGTTGGGGTAACGTATGTGAGTTGACCCTGGTACCTAATAGGGCATAGGGCGTACCCCGGAGCATTTAGGTGGACCAGGACTGTCCGCTCAGTTAGCCCTTGGAGCATATAAGGCATGGTAAGTATACGTGCATTTATACCCTCGGGCAAGAGGGCACGTCCTGTGTCATGGCGAAAAGGCCCATTCATAGTGGAATGAAACTGTGTGCCTGTGGCACCCTTGAGTGGTCCCTGGAAGGGCCTCTGCTGTGTTTATATGCTGGTATAATCTAAAGCAGCAGCATCAAATATTTGCAAGAAAAACAAAATAGGTAAAAATGGGTGTTTTACAGCCTAAATCGTCTTGAGAGATGAGATGAGATACATACTTTATTGTCCCACGAGGGGAAATTTGTCTTGGGCAAAAGTGCATGAGTACATCAACGCTGAGAAGGGCCATGCCAGTGTCGGCTATGGGGATTAATGTGGTTGACACGCACTGTAGGAGGAGAAGATGAGTTCAGATATGTACCAGTGCCACTGTCTGCTATTTTGCTTAAAGCTGCATTACACCTCAAACAGACTGAAATTATGAAACCTTTTAATTAAAGGAGCATTCAGAGATTTGGGTGATTTGGAAAAAAAAAACGGTCCGTCCCGTTAACAAGATGTGCACATGCATGCACAGTACAGTGGGGTGACACGCGGCAGGCCAACAGCACACACACCAAGGCCCGCCCCCGCTCGATCATGATTGGCGGAAGGCTTTGCCACCTAGCCAAAAACGAAACCCAAGGTTTTTTGACCCCCAGGTGTTAACTGGGGACATGGAGGAACTCCTTATATGGTCAGCACACTCTATAGTAGGGAGGATTATCACAACAAAACCAAGCAAAAAACATAAGTGATATTTGAATGAAGTGAAATCACTGAATATACCTTGTCTGGTTGGGGTGTTATTTTGTTCATAAAGTGCATGCTATTCTTGTGTGATTCTCGACACAAACTTTGATATATCCAGACAAACATTATTAGTATTGCCTTCACCACCAATAACCATGATAGTACAGCAGCTACCTGCCCCCGGGGGCATCACTATGCCAGCTTGTGCATGTGATCAACATTTGCATTAATGTTTTATTTTTGCCACGGACATGCAAAACAAGTGACCAATGATATTACCAGAACACAAATGTATAGCCTACAGTACTAATTGACTCTGGACGTGCCACAGTGTCTACTCTATTCCACTGCGTTACACATTTATCAAAACTTATTTTGGGGAAAAGCCGATCTACAAGCTCACAACGCATTACGGCATGTTGTGACCTTGTAGATCAGCAATTGTCCTTTCTTCTTAGCCTATAATGGCATGCCCAAAATTGGGACGTCAGGGTCAGCAAGTAGTAGTAGCTATAGTTACCCAATTAACTTACCCAGCAAGACTGGGAAGTTATCCACTGTATACTGGCAGGTGGCCGTCCTGAGACAGCCATTATATGTGGCATAATGCATGGTCCAAGTATATTCCATGTTTGGGATTTCAATAAATGGGTTATACAGTAAGTAGGCTACAGTTGCAGTCCGAGAAAGGGACACTTAGCTGCAAAGGTGAATGGGTGCACAGTATACTTCATATTAGGTTATTGCAGATGTCCTTTCAGAGGACGACTGTGGCTCAGGAGGTAGAGCAGGTCGTCCAATGATCCATGGGTCGGCGGTTTGAATCCCGGCTCCTCCTGTCTACATGTCGAAGTGTCCTTGGGCAAGACACTGAACCCCAAATTGCTCCCGGTGTGCTGGTTGGTGCCTTGCATGGCTTCCGCCGCAATTGGTGTATGAATGTGTGGGTGAATGGGTGAATGTAATGCACAATCTATGTAAAGCGCCTTGGATAAAGGCGCTATATAAATGCACCATTTACCATTTAGGACAGTGTTACTTGAGGACATGAAGAGACAGGAAGTTATACAAGCTAAACTAGTTTTTTGTTTGTCAACGTAGCTTAAATAGTTGTGGTGTCAATTAAAGGGTGGGTACTGTACAGAACTGTACGGAGAAAACTATACAGATGACAATGGAAACATACCTGAGATTCGAAACAGATAATTAAGTACATGATGATGATGATGAGGCCATGTCAGGATTTAAAGGGATGCAGTGTCACAATAGCAGTTTGATTGGGGTGCCCAACCTTGATCAGAGCTGAGGAGGAGGTCTGAGCATCAAGGGTGTCCATGAATTATGCTTGTTGAGTGTTATTATGATTTAGTTGTAATTGTAATTTGACACTTTGAAACACTTTCTCTCAACTGACAAAAAATATAACTATTTACTTGTCCAGTTCTGCCCCATTTTGGGCGGGAACCCCTTTTGGTGTTAGCATTATGTTATACTTTAGCTATTGGAAAATAGCAGATCTACAAGCTTGTAGGTCTGCTATTTTTGAAAAATCGAAGAACGACGGACATAGAAACATAGCTTTTTCGGAAAACTGTCAGGATGTAGAAGACATTTTTAGAATCTGATCTCAGGTCAGAATGGGTTAACAATTATGTCATGCCATGTTCTTTTCCACTGTGGTCATACAGTTGACTTGACTCACACATACCATGACAAATGTGGTACCGATATCGCATTCGATACCACAAATCTCCTGCAACATATTAATGGGCATGTCATCCTGACACTATATATTTAAAAGAGTGAATATTAAAATACGCCAGTATAGTGTCATTGCTGTAACTTGGTATCTGCAATGTGATGCTGTTGCTGCAGGGTGAACTATGGGTAGCATTATAGTATAATTGATGCCTTACAGCCCCCCACCCCAAATCACCACCAGCCCCCACTGGAGGGAACATAGCTATGGTCTGTTTTGGAATGAGGGAACATAGGGCTGAGGGAACATAGGGCTGAGGGAACCTGGGTACAGTCCCTCTGGGAGATGGAGTATTTCCCTGTTTCAATGCACTATAGGCCTCTGGGAGATGGAGCCCTGTTTCAATTAGGGCTGCACACGATTCATTGATTAATCGTAATCAAATAGATTATTCAATTAGTTGTCAATTTAGTAATCGATTTGAATCTGCAACTAATCACTAGAGATTTTTTTTCAATTCATCATAGGTGTTTTCCAACTTAACCATAGTTTGTAACCATATTTGTTCCAGTGTTAAGTGTAACTAAACTAAAGAGGAGTGATCCATCTCTCTTCCCTTACAATCTGGTAATAGTTGCACAGTAGCGACTGCAAAGCAAAATATGACCCATAACGATTATAGTATCAAGAACAAAACATATGGCTTGAATAGTTATTTTTAAATTACCTATTTGAGTTCAGAAGAGTACTGTTCCTTCTAGACTGACACATGTGTAGCTATTCTTTAATCAAATGTATGCAGTCAGAATAAGTCTCAAGACACATGAGTTGCTTTAATTAATTTAAAATGTGTTTGTATTTTATTTGAATAGTTGCCTATCAGCAGCCAATCAAATATATTTTTAAGGTGATATCTAAATAAGTGTCATAATCCGATTAATCGATTACCTTCGTAATCGGGAAAGGTTTACCTTCGTAAACATTTCCCTCTTGTTGCCACCTGAGTTTCTTGAATCTTTATGTTTTGTTTTAATCCTTGAGTACTGTATTTTGCATTATACTATTATGTCTTGATTGTTTATATTGTGTCCATTGTACAGCACTTTGTGACATTGTTTCGAAAGGTGCTTTATAAGTAAAATGTACTACGTACTTACCTTACGGTTGAAAGTAGGGACGGAGCTTGTTGATTTTTATTGATAACGACTACTTTTATCACTTAAAGCTCTGGGTCTGGATCGTCGGTGGTGAGGTACCAAATTAAATAACGTTGAGTGGTGGTGAGTAAAAACAGAGAAGGGCTGGAGCGGTGGGTTTGCTCTTCACCGCGGCTCAGTGACATCATGTTGTAGTTTGGTGGTCACCTCACCACCGAAAATCCAGACTGTGTATAACGCTTTATCGGTTTCTTATCGAGCGCACTATCGAGCATTAGTTTGTGGAAAGATTGATTTCTCAAACGTACCAGTATCTTTTTACTGCAGTCTAAGGTGTTTAATCTAATCGTTATTTTACAGGCATCCGCATGGGCAGCCTGGGCCTGTTTAAACCATTTTGGGTGGGAACCCCTTTTGGTGTTATAATATTAATTGTTATAATTTAGCTATAAAAATAGCAGATCTACAAGCTCATAGCGCACCACCGAGTGCCGCGCTACGAGCTTGTAGGTCTGCTATTTTTGAAAAATCGTGAAAATATGGCGCAAATCTTTATATATATATATATATATATATATATATATATATATATACTTTCACAGTGAACGTTTTTAACTCATATCTTTGCTTCTGGGGGGTTCCCTGGAACAACACATTTTCAGATATTTTTTTTCGGGGTCCTTGACATGAAATATTGAGCACCACTGTCATAGAAACATAGGGGTTTTTTTTTCAGAAAACTGTCCGAATTTTAGAAGGCATTTTGTTAGAATCGTCCTCAATATGGACAAAGCATTCTCCCTCCGGGTCTGATATGGACGTAAGATGAAGCCTGTCAGTAAATCGCCATCTTTCTAGATCCGTTTGGGCCCCGTTTGGACATGAGACATGAGACTTTAAACTAGTGACTGGAAGCAGAAAGTATTCATGACCATGTTTATTAAGGTAATACAGTCTAGGTGAAGTTGGGCCAAAATACATAGACCTCTATGGAGCTTTTTTGGGCCCAATGACAGCGCCACAACAGGCCATTATATGAACTTCCAGGGAGTCAGGATGTCCTACTGGCTTTACACAAATCCAGCCTCACTGCCCCCCTGGTTAAATCTAATCTAATCTAATCTGTTATTTCTTTACAGGCATCCGTATGGGCAGCCCGGGGCCTGTTTCGATCTAATCTAACCTGCGTGTTATATTTTCACACAGGCATCCGCATGGGCAGCCTCGGCCTGTTCCTGCAGTGCGCCACGTCGACAGTCTTCTCGCTGGCCATGAGCCGCCTGGTGGGGCGCTTCGGCTCCCGCCGCGTCTACCTGAGCAGCATGGTGACCTTCACGGCGTCGTCGCTGGTCATCTGCCTGTCCAACAGCGTGCTGCTGGTCACCGCCATGGCGGCGCTCACCGGCTACGCCTACGCCACGCTGCAGACGCTGCCCTACACGCTCACCTGCCACTACCACAAGCACAAAGAGGTCAGTATACCCGTGTTGTAGGGCTGACCTCCATTAGTCGAATAGTCGACTAATCGATCGGAACGGGTCCCAGTCGACTGACCACCTCTTAGTCGATGTTCATCAAAATAAAATAAAAAGGGGGGGGGGGGGGGGGGGTTTGCCCCAAAATATTTTATATAAAAATTAGGGCCGGGACTAATTGCGATTAATTTAGATTAATTAACTACAGAAAAATGTATCGCGATTAACTACAGATAAATTAATCGCACCTTTTTTTTCACCGCGGAACATTTCTCACTGGGCGCTTTTCTATAGTACTGAAAACTGGAAATAATAAAAAGTCACCCCATTTTGTGTTGCCTAGAACTGGAGGTCTGACAAAAAACAGTAACAATATGAAGTAAGTACAGCTTTGTGATGTCACTGAGATGTACTTGTTACTGTTACTAATTTTTTTTGCAGACCTCCAGTTCTAGGCAACACAGAATGGGGTGACTTTTTATTATTATTTCCACAACAGGTATATCAATGACAGTAAAATGTTGAAAATGAGTGGTATCCTGTAGTCACTATTCATTGATTCACTGAGATACCAAAAAACATTAAAAAAAAGGTTTCTCGCTGTTCTCGGGTTGAATATTGATATGTGATTAAAATGCGATTAATCTAGATTAATTAATCGCAAAGCCTCTGATTAATTAGATTAATTTTTTTAATCGAGTCCCAGCTCTAATAAAAATACAATATTTACAAAAATATACAAAAATATTGTATTATTCCACTAGGTCTGTGGGGGACATAAACACATTTGAACATTCTGACTGTTCAAATCTCCAATGTGCATGTGGAGTGTGTCTGCCTGTGTGGCAATGTGCCACTGCCTGTGACTTGAATCGCACAGTGCGCTGGCCTGATAGACTCCAGAATCTCAATCTCACCTGCTGTGCTCAATCAAGCCTCTCAGTCGATGTTTAAAAATAAATAAAACAGCAAACAGCAAATTTATTCATCTATCAGTCGACTATACAAATCCTTAGTCGGGGACAGCCCTACCGTGTATTTTCAGCATGCAACCAAGTGTAAAATGACTTGTACTCAGGGCTGCACACAACTTTATTTTGGTCTAGTACTCAGAGGAGCACCTGGAGGAGTTACTTGGTGCTCCTAAAAATGCGGCGACCCGTCTCGCCGGATGGATAAAAGAGGGATGCGTGAATAACTTATAGCAAAACGATATTTATTGGATAAGTGGGGACTGGGGCGTCAATGGAGAGTATTGCAACTAGAGTAAAATAATCTAGTTGAGTTGCAAATTGCAGCTATAGGTCCATGTGTATTCCAGCCCCTATATGCATATTCTAATACAAACTTCTTAATACTTCCTAACCCATTCTGACCTGAGATCAGATTCATACGAGGTTTCCACTGGACACACACTGGTCTGATGAACCCATTCTGACCTGAGATCAGATTCTAAAAATGTCAGTCGTTCTTTGATTTTTCAAAAATAGCAGACCTACAAGCTCGTAGCGCGCCACTCGGTGGCGCGCTATGAGCTTGTAGATCTGCTATTTTTCAATAGCTAAAGCATAACATGATGCTAACACCAAAATGGGTTCCCGTTCAGAATGGGCTAAGGATACTATGAGCATCAAAGCAATATATATATATATATATATTTTAAATAGCCTACTAGCTCACAACGTGTTGCGGAGGCGACACGATGTGAGCTTGCAGATCAGCTATTTGTTTAACATACGACACGTCGTACGGCGAAGCATACGTCAGGCTTCCCTCTTGTTTTTAGCCGAGGCGATGTACACAGTCAACACCGAGTCAGACAGTCAGACACACATGGCTCCTCTGTGCAAAATAAACAGTGTACACTACCCGACTTTGCGATAATAATTCATGTTGTGCAGCAGCAGTCCCACTCCGCAATGCTTTGCTCCCAAAACCTGTACTCGTAAAAAGTCGGTGTGCAAAGCATCCAAAGCATGCCCTTTTACAACTTTAACTTTTTTGTTTGCTCCACATCCGTACGGAGAAGCCGAACCATTTGTGTCAGGTTTTCTCAGTAGTAAACTGACTCCTCTCCTCCTGTCAACCTCCCTCCCTCCCAGAAGCGAGCAGCATGGAATCCTCCCTCGTTTGAGTACTAAGGACGCGCTGTGATTAGCCACAATGGCCAGTGCACTTGTGCAAGACGTGCTGTGATTGGCCAGTATAGTAGCTACTTTGAGTGGCAGTCAGTGGGAAATGCTCTCGCCACAGAATGTACTAGTATTCTGCCATAATAATCATTCCGGGCGGCCCCAGCTGTTGGTACCTTAGAGTATAGGTTGGTACGCAAGAAGCGCTTCCCGGCGCTTGATTGACAGCGCATAATGCATTTCGATGACGCATGCGCACTGGCGCACCGCTTATGTGCAGCCCTGCATAATACTGGATCTCTTGTCCACGAGTCCCTTCCCTAACATTTTAGTCCAGTTTTCATTTGTTAACAAAATTGGCAATATGTTTAGTCTTAGTTTTAGTCACCGTGGCTTACCTTTCATTTAGTTTCCATGTACCTGTAGTTTTCGTCGGTGAAAAAGGCGAACATCTTTCGTCTTAGTTTTAGTAGTCGACGAAATCAACGCTGGTCTAACCCATTCTGAACGGGAACCCATTTTGGTGTCGGCATCATGTCGTGCTTTAGCTATTGAAAAACAGCAGATCTACAAGCTCGTAGCGCGCCACCGAGTGGCGCGCTACGAGCTTGTAGGTCTGCTATTTTTTGAAAAATCGAAGAACGACTGTGACATTTTTTAGAATCTGATCTCAGGTCAGAATGGGTTAATCTAGACCAGTGTGTGTCCCAGTGGAAACCTCGTATGAATCTGATCTCAGGTCAGAATGGTCTAAGGAACCTTTTTAATTCCCTTCATTCATCTCTTCCAGGTGTTTATGCCAAAAAGGAAAAGCAAGAGCAAACATAAAAACTCCTCCTCCTCCTCTTCCGCGTTGCTTCCGACGCCGCCGGAGGCGTCGGCGGCGGCAGTCGAGGAAGGCGCGCTGCTGAGCCACAAGATGGCCGCCGGCGGCGCCAACAACGGCCACGCCTACTACAACGCCCCCCCGCCCGGCCCGGAGGAGGAGGGGGGGGGAGGGGGAGGAGGAGGAGGAGGGGTGGGCGGGGGGGCAGGAGGCGGCGGAGTTGGAGCGCCGCGGCGTGGGCCTGGACTTCGCCATCCTGGACAGCACCTTCCTCCTCTCCCAGGTGTTCCCCACGCTCTTCATGGGCATGATCGTCCAGCTGGCCCAGTCCGTCACCGCCTACATCGCCTGCTCCGCCTTCTTCGGCGCCGTCGCCATCCTCCTGGCCAATCGGATCGTCTTCGACCAGAAGGACCTGCGGACCTGAAGAGAGAGAGAGAGAGGCTGCTGCTGGGCGAGTTTGGAAGTGGAGTGTATAGCCTCACAGACCCAGCCTTCATCTGCCTTTTGCAATGCAACATCGCCCCCTATGGGCAGATTGAGTCTGCCCCCCCCCCCTCTCAATTGTGGGAGGCCTTCACGGCCGATGTGGTGAGGTATAAGCCAACCAGATTCGTCTTGGAACCAGGCTGTAACCAACCAGGTCCCCAGTATGCAAATAGGGGGCGGGACATTTGCGGGGGGGGGGGGAGAAAATCTAATACTGAGAGGGACGAGACCATAGAAATATCTAAGAAAGCTAGATGGCTCACTCCGCGCTGCTGGCCAATGGAGAGCGACGTTGCTACGTGGCGGCCATCTTACCTCGGGGCAGCATAACATTGTGTCTATGGGGGCATGATGTACTTTTAAATAACCATAACTTACTCCATTTTCAACCGATTTTCGGTTTGGTTTGTTATAATCGTCAGAGACGTCCGCATACTTATATGCTTTTATACGACGTTAAGATGAACTAAATTAAGCCCCGTTGATGACGTTTGTAATACACCAACCCGTTTGTAAATCGGTCAAGCTTTGAGGGAGTTATGACTGTTTTTGTTTGAGCTGCCATAGAACATACTGTACTGTAGCCCCGAAGCAAGATGGCCGCCGGGTGAACTACGTCAGAGACTCCGCCTTGAGACACCTAGCCTTTATACTGTACATGTCTATGGACGAGACTAATATCCATGCTGTGATATTAGTATCGCTTTATATGCGAGTTCACGGACTCGCCAGTCGCGGAAATTATTGGATTTATTTTTTGGTGGTTTTCCGGTTCAGGTTGTCATTTGGACCGCGACTCAGCCCACAATGCAATGCACTACGATTCCCCACAATGCCTTCAATTGTTGTTGTTGTTGTTGTTACCGGTGCGCTGGTGTTGCTTTCTGTTGCTGTCGGGTAGAAAGTTGTCCTATCTGCCTATTTAAAACCTTTATTGTTTATTCGTATTTCGTAAATGAATGCTCTACTTTGTCATAAAATGTGCCAAAAAATAGCTGATCCACAATCTCAGAAAATGTGGCACGTGTTGAGCTTGTAGATCTACAAGCTCAACACAGTCTTGCTAATTTGGAATTTGAGCCGTGAAAAGTAACAGTTTTTTGGTCATAATTACTTTGGACGCTTTCGGGTTTCCCCCATGCTGCCTCTCTTTGTGTGTGTGTGTGTGTGTGTGTGTGTGTGTGTGTGTGTGTGTGTGTGTGTGTGTGTGTGTGTGTGTGTGTGTGTGTGTGTGTGTGTGTGTGTGTGTGTGTGTGTGTGTGTGTCTGTCTGTGTGTGTGTGTGTGTCTGTGTGACTGTCTGTGCACGTGCGTTCGTGTGACCACTTGAACCCCCATCATTCACATTCTGGGCAGAACATTAGCCAAAAATAGCAGATCTGCAATTTTGCCGAAAATATTTGTTCTATATCTAGACGTAAAGACGTGGCCCGCAGTTCCAGAGCCAACTCATGTACAGTCCAGTTTACAAACAAGACGTAGGCGTGCCTGCACTGCCCCCTAGTGCTCTAACTAGTGCACAGCATGGGAGGAACTGAATGGTGTAGAATTGAGTGCAAATCTACTCTAAAGCTTTCTACGGTGTCCGACCTCTTACACTCTCGGCTGTGCCCACCTTCCTCCTCCTCCTCATGCAAATTTTGGTTATGGGTGGTATGGCCGACTTGGTACCATAGCCTAGGGGATATTTCTCATGTTATTTTAACAGACATAATAATAGCATGTCTTGCAGGAAAGAGGCAAGAGAGCCAACTATTGGGGGACTAACTATTAAGGCATTTCAGCAGTGAGGCCTGCCAGTCACAATGTGGGACATGGTCTCAATTTGTGGGACGCCTGAACAGTCCTGGCAATGAGGGACTGTCCCACGCAAAGGGGGACATCATGGTCACCCCTGTGTACAACACAAAGAAATTAGAGAAAGGGCTGGATGACACTTAACCCATTTAGAACCGAGGACGACTCTACAAGTGTCGTCTAAATCGTGACAGTTTTCTGAAAAACTTTCTATGTTTCTATGTCAGTCGTTCTCAAACATTTTCATCTCAAGGACCCCCAAATATATTATATATGTAATTGGCCGCCGACCCCCATCTGAATATCTGTTGTTCCAGGCAACCCCACCAGAAGCAAAGATTTGATTTAAAAAACATTCGTTCGGAGAGAATATATATATTCAAAGATTATCGCCACATTTTCACGGTTTTTTCAAAAATAGCAGATCTACAAGCTTGTGGCGCGGTACTCAGTGCCGCGCTATGAGCTTGTAGATCTGCTATTTTTCAATGGCTAAAGTATAACGATGCTTAAAACACCAAAAAAAGGGGTTCCCGCCCCCAAAATGGGTTAAAGTACACCCGCCTTCTAATGAGAGCACAGAATCTCTCTTGGAAGAGCCACCCATCGACTCGAACACTGTTTGCCGGCCACTGCTTACAGAGCCGACAATGAGGTTATATCCTCCCTTCCTTCTCTGGAGTCCTGCCTCAGTCAAAACAGACCGGAGGTAGAAAACTGCCGTTTCCTGATGTCCTCGCTATAGGGACACACCATGCATCAGTAAAGCAGGAACTGGGGAATGGCAATGAAGGACCGGGAAGTCTGGCGTGGCGTTGTGAAATCCATGATCCATGATCGACCGGGGTTCGAAGAATGATGACGACAACGCGTTTACTGTACAACTGAACGGATTTACCGTACAATTCCATTCTCCAACTCCCTGACGTTAAGGTTATAGGTCTAAATTTGTAGTCGTGATCCCGTCGCTTGCGGAGGATCTGTTATTTCCGGCGCTGCATGGTCGCGCGACGGAATCGCTTCCAATGTTACTTTGTTGGTCCATCCTGTATGAGTTATGTCTCTCTCTCCTGATTGGATAGAATTGGTATCCCCACCTGAAAATGTATTTTAATGTTTACTAAAGAGCGGGAAAGACTCCCTGTTACTGAACAAACACACCACAGTCCATTAAGTCCAGTCCAGTATACAGTAGTTTATGTCCAGCTTTCCACTTTAGCCCATTTAGGCCTGACAAAAAAACAAAAAAATACATTTAGGTTCCATGTGTACACTCTCCGAGTTACCCACCCGTAAGGGTCCATTTGCTTCCATGTGTTACGCTCTCAGAGTTACAGACCCCTAAGGGTCCATTTGGTTCCATGTGTACACTCTCAGAGTTACAGACCCATAAGGGTCCATTTGGTTCCATGTGTACGCTCTCAGAGTTACAGACCCCTAAGGGTCCATTTGGTTCCATGTGTACGCTCTCAGAGTTACCCACCCGTAAGGGTCCATTTGGTTCCATGTGTTACGCTCTCCGAGTTACCCACCCGTAAGGGTCCATTTGGTTCCATGTGTTACGCTCTCAGAGTTACAGACCCGTAAGGGTCCATTTGGTTCCATGTGTACACTCTCAGAGTTACAGACCCCTAAGGGTCCATTTGGTTCCATGTGTACACTCTCAGAGTTACAGACCCCTAAGGGTCCATTTGGTTCCATGTGTTACGCTCTCAGAGTTACAGACCCGTAAGGGTCCATTTGGTTCCATGTGTTACACTCTCCGAGTTACAGACCCGTAAGGGTCCATTTGGTTCCATGTGTTACACTCTCCGAGTTACAGACCCGTAAGGGTCCATTTGGTTCCATGTGTTACGCTCTCCGAGTTACCCACCCGTAAGGGTCCATTTGGTTCCATGTGTACACTCTCAGAGTTACAGACCCGTAAGGGTCCATTTGGTTCCATGTGTACACTCTCCGAGTTACAGACCCCTAAGGGTCCATTTGGTTCCATGTGTACGCTCTCAGAGTTACAGACCCCTAAGGGTCCATTTGGTTCCATGTGTTACGCTCTCAGAGTTACAGACCCCTAAGGGTCCATTTGGTTCCATGTGTTACGCTCTCAGAGTTACAGACCCCTAAGGGTCCATTTGGTTCCATGTGTACGCTCTCAGAGTTACAGACCCGTAAGGGTCCATTTGGTTCCATGTGTACACTCTCAGAGTTACAGACCCGTAAGGGTCCATTTGGTTCCATGTGTACACTCTCCGAGTTACAGACCCATAAGGGTCCATTTGGTTTCATGTGTTACGCTCTCAGAGTTACAGACCCCTAAGGGTCCATTTGGTTCCATGTGTTACACTCTCAGAGTTACAGACCCCTAAGGGTCCATTTGGTTCCATGTGTACACTCTCCGAGTTACAGACCCCTAAGGGTCCATTTGGTTCCATGTGTACACTCTCAGAGTTACAGACCCCTAAGGGTCCATTTGGTTCCATGTGTTACGCTCTCAGAGTTACAGACCCCTAAGGGTCCATTTGGTTCCATGGTTGACGATACGATGGATGGACCATATTGGTTCATTATGGCGATATGATACGATCCAATGATTTGAAATCGATACAGTAACTATTTAAAATACATTTACATAATTTTAAACTAAGCAATTAAAACCCTCTTTCTTTTTTCTTCTAAAAATTGCTAAATAGCACGCACAAAAATGTAGTATTGATCGATTGATTGATTGATTGATTGATTGATGTTTGCCATTTAGGACATGTGGTTTTGAGTGGGGCTTGTTTTTGTATGTTTTGTATCTCGGCGTGCGTGCATTAGTAGTATTTTAGTGTTTGTTTGTTTTTGTCTTTTTTTCATCTGGCACAAATAAGCCACCTATAGTATAGGGACACGATTGATCGATCGTTTGATTATCGTTCAGATAAACGGCTCGCCCATCTGACCGCTTAACCCATACAGGCCTGATGTCGAAATTTAAAAAAAAATCAAAATCCTGACAGTTTTCTGAAAAAACCTTATGTTTCTGTATCAGTGGTGCTCAATATGTCATGTCAAGGACCCCAAAAATGATATGTTATATGCCTCCCCCCCCCCCCCCCCATCTGCAAGTATGTTGTTCCAGGGAAAGCAAAGATTTGAGTTCACTCTGTAATAATATATATTCAAAGATTTGAGGCACATTTTCACGATTAGCAGACCTACAAGTTCGAGTGCCGCGCGATGAGCGTGTAGATCTGCTATTTTTCAATAGCTAAAGTATAAAACACCAAAAGGGGTTCCCGCCAAAAATGGGCTCCGTCGACCAAAACTATGACGAAAAATATCTGTCGACTACCTTTTTTTTCCAGCCCTGATCGAGATCCAGTGGAGCTAAAAGACGACTCCTTTTATGCTTGGGTGGCACTCTGGAAATAGTGTAAAAATCTGCCATTAGGCCTACTACCAAGGACAGAATTAAAGAAATCGAAGGCAAAACTGCAGATTCAGTCGACTAAAATCTCATGATGTTTAGTCGACTGAGACTAGACTAAAACTAAAAACATTACAGATGACTAAATTAATATCTAAAAACCAAGCGACATTCATATTCATAAAGAATATGACTAAATCAAAAACACTTCACTTCAGGTTAAAGGTTTATAATATAACCCCTCGTCAAAGTGCCTCTACACACAATAAACACAACTTTGTACATAATATACATTTATTTATTCTGTTTATTTTGTTTTGTTTTTACTACGGATTATAAGCACATAAAACATTGGCCTTTTTTTGGCATGGGTCACGGGGGTGCGACGAGGACGAGGCTATGTCTGTGAAGAATATAAATTATTTGTACGAACGTGTCATATGACTGACTCGTTATTACTCAAGAAGGCTGTAATTTATTAATATTTTACACACCTGTTTACTGTATAGCTTTGATAACGTCCTGTTGGGGCTGTTGAAATGGACCTATGCTGCATGGCCTATTCCAAATACTTAATCATAATAATATTAAAAGAAAATAGCCCACTGAGCATTTTTGTAGTCTAATAGACGTCTAAATGGCAAAAGAAAATCTAAAAACTGGGGTGAATATAGTCTAAAAATGAAAGTTTTTTTAGACGTTGAAACGACGTCGTTTCAACGTCTATATATAGACTGTCTACATTTAGACCTTGATTAGCCAGGCTAGCTAGACTGATAAACAACTTAACATTTTAGACTATTTTTACCCCATTTTTTTAGACAGTCATTTAGAGTAGACGTCTAAAAGTCGACAATTGCTCAGTGGGAGGGTCTTAAAACTCTGTTAACAAAAAACGTATCCCTGTTGAGCTGTTCGAACAGGAGTTCGAAATCTAGCTGGTTTTATAAGCTCACGGCATGTCGCAGCCGCGCGACTAAAGCCTCAGTGGGGTTTTGACGATCTTTGTATTGTATGTGTTGGTTGAGATGCAGGCAACAAGCTGTAATTTTTGTCTCTTCTGCTTTTAACTGGATCATAACCACTTATTATTTCTTACTATTTTACAGTTGATGTTCAGTACATGCAGCACTAGAGCCTGTTAGGCCGCCTTAAGCCTTATAACCACACCAAAGGGTCACCATGCGACTTTCTGGCCTCTGATGCAAGAAAGCTGAGGGCAGCGCCGAAATATGGCTGCAGCTGTGTAGCTCTGATTGTTGTAACTGCAATGAGTGCCTACACAATGACAAATTCCTATCAACTTGTTGACATGGCAAATAAAATCTTGAATCTTGGTTCCAAACGGTTGCAAGGATCTAAAACCATCTTCTTGACCCTTTTGGTGTGGTTTGGGGCCATTGAATTCCATGCGTTGAATCACTAGGGGTCAACATGGGTCAACGTGCAAACCGTCTTGACCCTTTGGTGTGGTTAGGGCTTTACATTTAGTTTGACTCTACGTTCTACATGTAAACATTGTCAAAATGCCCGCCGAACTACAAGCTCAAACCGAACTTTTGAGCTTGTACTGTAGGTCGGCTATTTCCACAATGTGTGGCCTCTTCCTTAATACGTATAGGATACTTGGGTATTCGGTTAAATTGTAACTTTAAGAAATGTGCAAGATACACACTTCTACTGCATGTTGGTTTGTTAACTGTTGAGTGAGGAAAACAATGTTGCACATTAAGCTATTCATCTGGGGACACCCCCCAAAATAATTTGGGGACTGCAGTATATAGTTCAGTACATCCACCAGGCCTTTTGTTTTTGCCTAAATATTGCTGTCTAATTTACAGACGGTAAAAGTGCCTGTACACAACACACACACGCACACGTACACACGCACACACGCACACAAAGATGTTCAGGGATATTATTTTCACATAATTTGTACCATCTTCTCAGAGGACATAAATGTCACTTTTCTAACTATACCATACCAGTGCCATTATTATTATTATTATTGCATCATCCATCCCTTACAGAAAGATGTATTTTATTTTCCTTGTGTAAGATTGTCTATAATTGTGCAGTTACAAAATAGATTTTATACAAAATAAACTGCATTATGAATATGAATACATTATGGTTCTGTTGTCTAATTTCATAACATCAAATTCTGTCCCCAAAATGACTTTTGTGTTAGCATTTGTCTAGGAATATTGGGCCTTTGTATGCAACGCAAGCAATATGGTTGCGTTGGCTCGGGATCTCAACCCGACAGAACAAGACATATCACGTAACTGACGCAATACAAGGGAGAAATTTATCTCACCCTCCGTTGCGTATGTATTCTTGCGTCTGTTACGTTCGACTCTGCAAGGCACTTTAGATGTAATACAAACAATGTTTGTGTGTGTGTGTGTGTGTGTGCGGGGGTAGTTGAAAATGCTTCAATTTGGTGCGCTTTGAGATCAAAATGAAAAGGCTAGATCTATAAAGAACTACACACAACATATTTGATTATTATCATCTTTACTGTGCTAGCCTATTGCCAACAATTCAATCAACCAACTGCAATCAATGGCAAACCACTTCACCTGTGGACAGTGGGTCACAGGTGTATTGCATAATGCAATGTGCAACTTGCATTCAACTGCGTGTGGCATATTATCAAATTATTCTGTTGTGAGATCTAAATGTTTTTGCATATCATGTTTATGTTCATTCAACTTTCAGCATGATCACAGGTTTGAAAAGACAGGTGCCATTAAAAAACATCCAAAGACGTCCAGAGATCTTTCCTGAGAGGAGGTAGCCAGTTCCTGAAGTTAGATTTGAACAGCTTCCTGGCGAAGTCAAGGCATAGGTGGGCGCGCCTCTCTGCTATAGGGTGCACAATGTGAGGGTGCACAAGGAGAGCTCCTGTGAATCCCGAGTACCTCCGGCCGAGAATGATTCTGCAAGCCCGTTTTTTGGACTCTTTCCAGACTTTTAGTCTGGCTGGCAGTCAAGGAACTGTGCCAGACTGTAGATTGAAACCAATTCAGTGTTTTGGACCCCAAATTTCTTCAGGCATATTAAAATAATAAACTAGTTTTTGGATAGGGCAGGGGTGGGAAACTTTGATGATGGAGAGGGTCACTATATTTCTCACTCCAGAGGGCCACAATGCATAAATTATAGTAAAAAAATCACACCCGTGTGAACCGAGTGGTGCAACCCCCCCCCCCCCCCCCCCCTCCTCTCTCTCTCTCTCTCTCTCTCTCTCTCTCTCATATTAGCAGCCGCAGGCAACAGCGCCCCTACTGGTACTCATTATATGATACTCACACATACATAGGTGAACGTCACATACAGTCATGAACACGGACAAAGCTGTTCCTTGGAGTAGTTGCACCACTCAAAAATAGCTGATCTACAAGCTCAAACTTCGACACATTTTGAGCTCGTAGATCTGCTATTTTTGCTATTAAAAAAAAAATTGGAATCCTGATTTTTTTTTGTTTTGCTATTTCTGATTGGAATCCTGAATATTTACATTTTTATTTAATTTCAAATACATGTTCCTACATTACCTTTATGAACTTAACCCATTCTGTACGGGAACCCATTTTGGTGTCGGCATCATGCTATGCTTTAGCTATTGAAAAATAGCAGACCTACAAGCTCGTAGCGCGCCACTCGGTGGCGCGCTATGAGCTTGTTGATCTGCTATTTTTGAAAAAAATCGAAGAACGACTGACATTTTTAGAATCTGATCTCAGGTCAGAATGGGTTAAATGCAAATACATGTGGCCGCCAGTAGCCCATGTATGGGATAGATAGGGGCCTGTGATGTGGCCCCCTTAGTGGTTGTGGCCCTAAGCGACCGCTTATAATGCTTATGCCTAGAACCGGCCCTCACACCACTGACGTATGCATGCGACGCATGAGCCAATGCTGCTGCCTGCTGCTAGAGGCATTATCTGTTACATGGAAAAGATGAGAGAGCTTATCATGTCGCTGCTGGGAATGGCATGCTAGCAATGCAGTGCCACAGGCCTATCCTGTTTGCTTCCCACCACAAGTCTCCTAGGAGGAAGGAATACACACCGTATAATATGCAAGGCTATGGGCCATAGGCTATATATTCCCCCAGGCATGGTGTTAATTGTAACAAGAATGAAATATGATTTAGACTAGAGTCCAGGCTAACCAAAGGAGACATTTTCCGGGAGGGTGTGGGGGAGAAATAAAGAAAGTTTGTAATAGCAGCAGTATGGCTGAAGTGTCACTCGCCGCAAAGGAAAAGCCACCACCACCACTCTCCGGTGATAAGCAACGTGTTTTTACACGGTCCCACCTTCTAAATAAGGAAAGACATATGAACACCGACCCAATTCAGGAGCCCCACTGCCAAAGGGTTCCATCATCACGAGCCAGAGACGCACACCATGCTGAAAGTGCACTGTCAAATCCAGCTGCCAAACACTCGAGCTAAATTCCAATACCCAAAATCTCAGCCACTCGCTCACTCGCACTCGGTCACTCCACATTGGCAATAGTGAAATTGGTGACCTGCCGAAATATGTGACCAGCTTGTGGACTTCACACAACGTGTCCGAATGTAAATTGTTGCAGTTGTTTGTTTAAAGAGCGTAGCAATCGCGCCCGCTACGGCGACCCAGGAAATAATTCCCTGTTAATTTCCCCCATAGACATTTCAAAACCAAAAAAAGTTATTTATTTAAAGACCCTTTAAGCCTCGTACAAAGCCAACTGGAGTTGTGACAAATCATGACAACAAATTTGACACCATTTTTTTTGGGCAGAACAATTTGAAAGAAGAAGAAAACGGCAGGTTACAACACTTTGGTTGTTTATCTTTGTAATTATTTGTTCGGCGCAAAATATTGTAAGTTGTGTGAAGTCCACAAGATGGTCACACATTTCGTCAGGTCACCAATGTCACCGTAACACCACCATGCTGGAGTGATCGAGTGTGGGTGAGCGAGTGGCTGAGATTTGGGGTGTTGGATTTTGACTTCAGGGTTATTGTGTCTCCACACACTTGGCATTGCAGAACTAGCCTGGAAACCAGACGAATTAGTCTGAAGTTCCAGACTAATATCTATGCAGTGACGTTAGTCTGAAGTACCAGACTAATATCTGTGATACTAGTCTGAAGTTCCAGACTAATATATGCAGTGATGTTAGTCTGAAGTTCCATACTAATACATACACAGTGATGTTGGTCTGAAGTTCCAGACTAATATATACACAGTGATGTTGGTCTGGCGTTCCAGACTAATATCTATGCAGTGATATACGGTAGTTTGAAGTTCCAATATATATGCAGTGATTTTAGTCTTAAATTCCAAACTAATATGATATCTACTGCTACACGCGCAAGGCGCAACACGCCACACACGCACGCACGCATACCGCGGGCCGCGGGCGCGCGCGCGCACACACACACACACACACACACACACACACACACACACACACACACACGAGCTCTCTTTCTCTCTCTCTCTCTCTCTCTCTCTCTCTCTCTCTTCGGCTCTTTGCATCGCTTCATGGCCCAAAGCCCCCCTTAATTCGCTCCTCCGACTCCACGCTGCTCCCGAAATACCCCCCCCCCCCGCCATGCATTGCAGCGGCATGCTGAAACCAGCAAAACAAGACGTCGACTCCTGCTGGCTGCGACGGGGTCGGTACGGTGCATGGGCGCTGCTGCTGCGCTGGGTATTTTTAGGGGTCATTAATCCCCCCCCCCACACACACACACACCTCGCACGCCACGCACCGCGGCGCGGCGTGGGGTGGGGGTATATGATATGGCCACATTGCGCACATAAGGCTCCTCGATTCCTCATCAGTAGTATATAGGACTATGTCCTGCGAGGCAGGGGGCACCGGCACCACGCACTGGACCCGCACGCCGAGGACTCTGACCCCGCTGCTGCTGCTGGCCCTCCTCCTGGCGGCGGGCGGCGCCACGGTGTCCTGCTACCCCGCCGCGGCCACGGTGCAGCGCCACCACCCGGCCGTGTCCGTGTCCTCCTCCTCCCCTAACCCCAGCACGGTTCTCCTACACCACCACCACCACCACCACCACCCGGCGAGGATCCCAGCAGCCTCCGCCTGGGACTGGGAGTCGCTTCTGGGGCTCTCCTCGTCCTTCTCCGCCGCCGGGGGGTCGCAGCTGCAGGGGCGCTACCTGCTGGGGGGCACCAAGAGGCTGCGGAGGCTCTACTGCAACGCGGGCATCGGCTTCCACCTGGAGGTGCTGCCCGACGGGAGGATCAGCGGCGCGCACCAAGAGAACCAATACAGTGAGTTGTTTAACCCATTCTGACCTGAGATCAGATTCATACGAGGTTTCCACTGGACACACACACTGGTCTGATTAACCCATTCTGACCTGAGATCAGATTCTAAAAATGTCAGTCATTCTTCGATTAAAAAAAAAATAGCAGACCTACAAGCTCATAGCGCGCCACTCGGTGGCGCTATGAGCTTGTAGATCTGCTATTTTTCAATAGCTAAAGCATAGCATGATGCTAACACCAAAATGGGTTCCCGTTCAGAATGGGTTGTTATGATGAATGATTGATCGATCAATACTATAGTGGATATTGATCTGCGATAGGCTAGCCTACTGTCTACCCCCGCCTATTCTGTTAACATCATGAATTCATGATCATATTATGTCACACATGTCACACACACGTAAGGCTATATATTATGGCCGCAGCTTTGGGTTTCTTAAAAAGCAGCAGACCATAACATAGCTCTGTTCCATAGCTCTAATGCCTTCGGCAGCAAAGGGCATTAGGGCTATGTATCAGAGCCTATACATACCATAGTAACCAGCCTGCCCTTGTACTCTTTGAAGGGGTGGGGGTACCAAATGGACCCTGCCCCCCATCTCAGAGTTGGCAAAATGGATACATAAATCAAGCACTATAAAGAATGGACATTGTGACAGTTATTTAAATTAATCTAATCCATTGTGCTAGATTTAATAGAGGTGGACATAGACCACTGAAGTCCTGAAGTCACTGCAGATAGGTGGCGCTATTCCCCCGGTTCGTGTTTTATTTTTGAGGGGCGCGAGCCCCTCCTATATGCACAGCTTTGGGTGTCTGTGAGAACATGAGCAAAGTACATATTAATAATATTGAAGATATTGTGTGTGAGGGCAGACAAGTGAAGACGCCTATAAGTGATTGGCCGGAATGACATTTGTGATGATTTGATTGGCTGAGCACGGAATGTGATGATGTATCATGATAAGAGCGCCCCTCACTTCACATGAGTGTGATTTAAAAATACATAAAACAACTATACATTACTGTACTGTACTGTGCTCTGTACTGTATTGAAGTATGGATTGATGGATTGAATAATTTATTAACAGTTTTGCAGAATTACAGTACATTTCAAGCACAACTCAATACAACAACTGTTAACTGTGAGTGGATGACACCATGAAGCATTAGACTTGTTTACAAGAGGGTCCACCATGTTCAATTCATCATAACATTTAGAGACGTACAAATATACACTACTATGTAGCCAAAAACAGGAATTCATCATAAAAAAAGGAAAAAAACAAACATATACAGTGAGGGGTGGGAGGGGGATTCAGATTTTACGGGGGCCAGTTTCGAATTGCAGCGACATTAAGGAAGTATTTAGACAGGTATACATGGGTATCTTAGTGCATGTAGCGAATCTTGTGGACCAGACCCATTGCAAGATGCTGTACTCTGTCCTCGACCCTAAGCCATTCCAGCCTGTCAAAGTGGGCAGGGGTGAGGTGGGTTCGGGGAGTGAGGCTGTGCTCTGTACTGTACTTGTATGTATGTATGTATGATGATGATGTACGATGGATCATGGATGATAAGAGAGCCTCTCACTTCACACGGGTGTGATTTTTTTATCCTCAATTCCATGCTCTGCAGCCAATCACAATTGCCGTCCTCGCTTGTCTGTCCTCACCTTTTTCGTTTTTATCCTCAAGCTCAGCCAATCGAATCATCGCTATGGGGTATACGCACAAAGCTGGGCTATAGCGCCCCTCAAAAACACGAACCGAGGTGAACAGCGCCCTCTAGCGCAGTGCTTCCCAAACGTTGTCATGCCTAGGACCCCCAGATTGACACTGATGAGCCCGCAGACCCCCATTTGAAGAGATATGCCAGGGACCCCCCCCCCCCCCCCATAAGAGAATACTTTGACTTGTAACAAAGTAGGCTACTTCTAAATTGCAGTATTGGTACTTTTACTTAAGTAAAACAATTGAGTACTTTTCTTTCCACCACTGAGCCTAATAATCTAACGGCACTTTGTCTGCTATAGGTCTAATAGAGATCTCTTTGTCTGCTATAGGTCTAATAGAGATCACTTTGTCTGCTATAGGTCTAATAGAGATCACTTTGTCTGCTATAGGTCTAATAGAGATCACTTTGTCTGCTATAGGTCTAATAGAGATCTCTTTGTCTGCTATAGGTCTAATAGAGATCACTTTGTCTGCTATAGGTCTAATAGAGATCACTTTGTCTGCTATAGGTCTAATAGAGATCACTTTGTCTGCTATAGGTCTAATAGAGATCACTTTGTCTGCTATAGATCTAATAGAGATCACTTTGTCTGCTATAGGTCTAATAGAGATCACTTTGTCTGCTATAGGTCTAATAGAGATCACTTTGTCTGCTATAGGTCTAATAGAGATCTCTTTGTCTGCGATAGGTCTAATAGAGATCACTTTGTCTGCTATAGGTCTAATAGAGATCACTTTGTCTGCTATAGGTCTAATAGAGATCTCTTTGTCTGCTATAGGTCTAATAGAGATCTCGGCGGTGGAGCGAGGGGTCGTCAGCCTCTACGGCGTGCAGAGTGGGCGCTTTGTCGCGATGAGCGGCCGTGGACGGTTGTACGCAACGGTAGGTACGCTACGAAGCTATTCCATTTCATATTTGACTTATTAACGGCCTCCCTGAAATAGTTACTGCATGCTGCCTTTGCTCGCTGCTATAATTATAGTGTTATTGGCAGCCCGATCCGGTTTTATTAGGATGCCATTATTGTGGATTGGCGCGCTGTGCTGTGCATGGCTTCTTTGGCCCTGATGATCATAGACGATCTATGCTGTGACCCTTACAGCTTAGAGGGTCTGTGTGCCAAATAGTCGCACAATGTTGTCATCCTTCTTAGCCGTTGTAGTACTATGGCGTGGCCGGGCTATATAAATGATACAAATCCGTTAACATACCGTATCGTATAGGACTTTAATATGTTGGCTACTGTACATACTTACTGTAACTGCTTTACAGAGCTGTATGTGAAAGGGGGTCAAGTCAAAGCCCGAAGCCCATAGGAGGATGTGCATCTCTCAAAAGTATAGTAGTACAAACCAGTCTATTATAGCTGTAGCCTAACATTAGGCTTAATCCATTCTGGTCGGGAACCCCTTTTGGTGTTTTAAGCATTATGTTATATACGTTAGCTATTGAAAAATAGCAGATCTACAAGCTTGTAGCACGGCACCATGAAGTGCCGCGCTACGAGCTTGTAGGTCTGCTATTTTTGAAGAAAAGAAACGTGAAAATGTATACAGTGAAAATCTTTGAATATATATTCTTTCAGTCCGGTTAAAACTGTGGCTCCCGACATGCGTGGCCAGTTAAGACCGGTTAAGACTTACCCGTGGCTTTCACGTTAGGGGATGGACGATAAGGCTACCTCACCATAGATACGACATCTGTGGCGATATTAACCCCCTTATGGCTATTGATGTAATTGTTGTAAACTCTAAGGGCCGATTCATACTCCTATTTTAGAGCCGAATAAAAGTCAGTTCGGCTCTGTAGAGCCTACAATGTGACGTCATTTGAGGTTCGGGGGGGCGGGGGGGGGGGGGGGTGCGGGTACCGTCCTAAAGTCGGCTCTTCGGTGCTACTGAAGATTTCTGACGAGCCGAAATCATTTCGGCTCTACAGCGCCGAAACAGCGGTAAAATAGGAGTATGAATCGGCCCTAAGTACTGAACCCTCATCTGGTTTTACAGACGGGTAGTGTGTGTTCCGGCTGGGTGTTGTGTGATGACAATCCGGTTGAAGTATACCTTTGGTACGGCGGCGGCGGTCGGCGGGCCCGGGAGAACAATAACGTGACACGAGACAGTGTCACGCTAAAAGTTCACAAAGTCTATTACACACATACAGGAAATATATAGAGCTGGATCCTAATGACGTGACAACACTTGAGACATAACAACCGCTAACTGCAGCAAGCTGTCATGACCTTGCTGTCTGAGATGTCTCCAGTAGCTAAATATAAAGTATGCTACAGTTCAGTCAGTACACAATACATTATCAAGTACACTGTGCTCTTACGTACAAGTACACAGCCATGGGCAATCAGATTACAACAGTAATGAATAAAAAAGCCATCATATCCGTTGACGTAAATGACGTAAACGTTTTATTCCCTATAATCGGGGGCTTAATGTAGCAAAATGGAGCAACCTTTAGCTTGTTTGGCTAACGGCCGAAATCCTCACGTGCACGCTCTCACACGCATGCGCAGTCTTTATGTGCATCGCTGCGTAATATGCGATATTTGGGGCTTGATTACAGCTTAATTTGACTTGGTTATTAAAATAAACGATGATAGCTTAGCATCCCGGACGTCTGACTGTGTAACACATAAGTGAAGAAAACTAGTGGATGTTGTGATCCGTGGAACCGGAAATGACATCGCCAGATTCGCTCTATTTGGTCAAAATCGGCATAATGGTGAAGTTACCGCCACCATCAGGACTGGGTATAATACTATAGGATTACTAGAATGAGATATAGTGGGTATGTCACGGAATTTTTCTATTGGAATTAAAATGACGAATTAAACATATGAATAGTGCAGGTAGAAGGCACAATCCACTGTTAATTAGGGTGTCCATAAGAGGGTTAATTCCACTATACAAAGCTCCATCTGACTGGAACAATCTTCCTCTTTCTCTCAGATCTGTTATACCTCCCGTGGCTGCTTCAGGACTCCCTTGTACCTCGAAACAACCTGTTCATGCAGCCGTTTCGACCGCAAATCAACCGATAGTTCCCAGTAGGTTACTTATTACGCCGATCGTATCCAGCCGATCGGCTCGCCTGGAGCCTATACTGGCTGCGATTGGCTTTGATGACACGTTAACCGATCTTATCGGTCTAGTCAGGTCTACTGAGCCTACTGAAAATGACAAGCCTCCTCATACCCTCCCCTAAACATAACCGCAAGCATGTCGCAGCGCGGTCCTAATATTAACGCATGTTCGCCAACCTTAATCCTGTCGTTTTGTTTTTTCAGTCGGCAGAGCATGCCCATATTCGTCGAAAACAATCGTACTGATCCTAAGTGATCACTGTGGTCTTGTCGATTGATATCAGTCGAAACGGGTGGTTCATGCTACTGGCACTACTTGTACTATTGCTTATTTCTGACCTTTACACAAGTTAATACAGTATATTTTCCATTTGTCTAAAGTGAGTTGAGGGCTGTGGATGTGGGTGGGGAGAGGATGAGCAAGCTATGTGTGTATTCTGTGTTCTGTGTAACTGCACCGTGATGTATGTAATGTTTTGCCATATGGAACCCCCTCTAAAATGAGACTCTGCATCCCAATCAATTCTGACCAAAATATGTGACCAGATTTGACTGAGAGCCTGCCATCGAGCAAATCACAGCTTTTCACCAGAGGAGAAAAACTTTGTTTAATTTGTTTCCCAAAATGACTAAAGCAGTTTAAGTGCCAGGGACGTTAAGACGAGCTTGTCCTCACTTTGTCCCCGGTGCCAGAGCCGTAAAGACAGATTTTGTTTAATCTGCGTTAATTGCCGTTTGATTAGCATCACGTTAGCATTTTATTATTATTTTTTGCTAGCGCCGAACGATTCTCTTGTAAAAACGCCCAAAAATGTCCACGCCCGTGCACGCGCACAAGCCGTGTCTATATGCATTATGGCTCATAATATGCAAGAAATGCGATATTTGGCGTTTGATTACACCTTAGATTGACTTAGTTATGATAATAATACGGATCGCTAGTATAAACAGACGCAGATAGACCCCTGTGAAATGGCTGACTTTCACTTCCAGTTCAAGCCTTGTTTACGGGGGCAGCGGTGGCCGAACGGTTTGCGGAGCGGTCTTGATATCGGAAGGTCGCTAGTTCGTATCCCCGGACCGGCACGTTAAAATTACCACCGCTGAAGTGCCCTTGAACAAGGCATTTAACCCCTACCATGAAATGTTCTATGAGTAGGGCCTGGCTGTAAACAAGTTCTTGAGCTTAGTCCAGTTACCCTGGGTAAACATAGTAACTTTCTTACTTTCTACATCCACTAGCTATTTGGCGACCTTTTTCCAAATGCGGCTGGCACTGGTCAACGACCCCCTCTACTGGCCAAATAGTAGTATGGCACTTAACCAGTTTTTTTATAGCACAGGCAGACTCTTCACATACTAGAGCATGTGTGAAATAAATGCTTAAACATGTAGCTAGGTGTAATGTTAGAGACCACAGAAGTGAACCTTTCAAGCCTGTTTTCTCAACTTGCAAGACATTACTCTATAAGCCATATTTCCAAAACTGGTGGGTCAAACTGAACAACCAATATATTCAAAAAAATCCAATGGCAGTCCCTCAGTCAAATTTGGTCACTTGGCAGGTGAGCCATTATAGGGTACAACAGCAGCAGTGACTGGAATCACACAGAAATATGTTGTGGCAAGGAGTCACTAAGTTGGCACTATGACAAAAACTGTGAAAAAAAAGAGGCTGCATTCAGTGTAGATTGTCGACTAAAACTATGACGAAAAAATATTATTATTATTTACTTTTTACACTGACAAACTGAATGAAAACTGAGCTATGATGACTAAAACTATTGATAATTTTGTCAACAAATAAAAACTAGACTAAAATGTCAGGAAAAAACTGCCTCCCCCTGGCCAGCCGGGGCGCCTGATGGAGGCGAAAGGAACTGGTTGGAATAACGTGTTCCTTCCACGCGCTACGTCCAACCAGGGAAACTCCCCCCTGTCAGGTGTAAAGGAGCAACTTGGACACTCAGGCATGAAGGAAGCATGAGTTCAAGTCCGTTGCTCTCCCCTTGTCCCCCATATATGGGGACTAGGTTGGTGGAGGGTGTGTAGAGCCCAGGATCACATTAGATGATTGACACAGGGGTGAAAAATGGGTTACAAAATTGTGGGATAAAAAATATATTTTAGAAAATGTCAGGAAGGGACTATAGTGGAGACGAGATCCATGAAGTCATTTTACACTTAGTTGCATTGTCACGGGGCAATTACCCGTGCCCTATATACAAAGACACTTGAAACTGCTTTCTATAACATGTAAGGACTATTGTTTTAAACTTGTGTATTGAAAACTGTGTGTTCACTGATTGTTTGCTAATTGTCTTTCCTGCACTGCTGGTGGCATTTCCCTTGATTTAGGAAGGGGCCAAGTGCTGTGCAGGGGAGGGGTGTTACTTCTTATGCTTTGAGTATTTGTCATTGAGTTTTCATGCTTATTTATATTGGTTTAATGGTAACACATCTTTAGTATGTTTAGGTTACTTTTATACAATGGATTATTTATGGCAGTATTTATTTATAAGTATTTATTCATTTTATTGAGAAGAATAGTTGCTAATTGCTCTGTGTCCTGTGGTAGGATCCACCCCTATTTAAAGGGATTGTGACATTAAAAAAAAGGTTTTGGAATTGTTCTTGTTTTTTTTAGGTTTTCTAATCTCAATTGCACCCAAAAAACATGAACTTTTAACATTCAGTAGATGTTCTGTGATCTGGGGTTTTCTGGCTCAAACAGGTGCTCTTATTTGCCGGCAGTAAGTGACATCACTTACTGCAAATCCCATATATGTCAATGGGATTTGCCAGCAGATGTCACTGTTTCACTGTGTTGCCTGTTTTCATTGTAGCTCAAAAGGCCCAAAAAAACCCAAAGAAAACTTCAGACCACAGAAAATCCACTGAATGTTCAAAGTTCAGGTTTTTTGGGTGTAATTGAGGTCATAAAACCTAAAAGAAAAAAGAAAAAGAAAAATAAATGAAAATGAATGTCATAAAACCTTTAAGGGAGGCTGCAGGGACAGACTAGTCAGTTGGTTGTGGGCTTTAACACGGGTAACAGTGCTGAGGGAGAGCTACAGGGCCTTGTGTGACCAAGGTTTAACCTGAAGAGAGTTCTCATCCTGTTTGGTTTTGTTCAATTGTGTTTGCCTAAGTATTTGTTTTGTTGGTCTATTGTTGGCCAGTATTTAGTTTATGTATGTGAATTGCACTGAAGAAAACTGTCTGGAGTTTGGTGGAGGAGTTTGGGGAAAATAAAAGCCCTTAACGAACATTTCTGACTGTTCTTGGAGCCTTGGCCGTTCGGGCAACTTCACATGCATTAAGTGTAAAATGCATTCAGAACGCGTCACAGTTGTAGATCGGCTATTTTCAGCAAGTGTAAAATGAGCCATTGCAACGGCATCAAGGCCCGCCCCAAAACACAATTTAGTCGACTAAAATTAGACTAAACACTAAAACATTCCAAGTGACTAAAATGTGACTAAAACTAAGCGAAACCTATTCGAAAGACTATGACTAAAACTGCACTGGGCTGCATCGTTTAAATCTTTTTTCCCCAGGTCCGTATATATACTGTACGTACCCCAACGTAGACTCCGTCTATATAATGGTTGAGTCCTACGGAAGCTTTTAACATTGGTCCGGTTAGCAACGGCCTATAGCAACGCCCCACCGTTCCAACTATGGGACTGCAAATATAATCTCAGTGCAAACCAGTGGAAAGGAGGATTTTCAAACCTCTATAAGTCGGAATCCAGGAGAGCTGTCCTTGGCGCATTTTCTGCCATCCATTTAATTTGTGCCTTTTGTACTGCGACGCTGCCGCCATGCAAAAGCTTCTGACGAAAGGTAAAATAGTGTGTGCTTGTTCCAATGCTGCTAGAGTGTGTGTAGCGAGTGTGTGGGGGGCTGGCAAATTCCGTCTTTTAAAGTGAACGCGTATGCTGGCACGGTGGCACCTGGGAACTGGGGTTTATGCTAACAGCTAGCGGTATAGAGATAGAGTTAACACTCCCTGTTCCTTTTCAACCCCCTTCCCCAGACGGTCTTCCACGATGAGTGTAAGTTCAGGGAGAGCTTGCTGCCCAACCACTACAACGCCTACGAGTCCTGGGCGCACCGCGGCTCCTACATCGCCCTCAGCAAGCGCGGCCGTGCCAAGCGAGGCGACAAGGCCACCACCGCCACGACCGCCACACACTTCCTACCGCGGATAATATAGACGACGAGCGGATCGGGAAAAAAAAAGACTGGCAGTAAACCAACCCCCGATTTGCACATGTGGATTATTTCCCGCCAGGTAACACACAAATGTGACCAAATTTGACTGAGGGACTGCCATTGGATATTTTAGAATTTCCGTTTTTTCATGTCTCATGAAAGCAGGTAATATCTTCAAATTGACATATTGGTTGTTCAGTTTGACCCACCAGTTTTGGAGACATGGCTTATCGAGTAATGTCTTGCAGAGAAACAGGCTTGAAAGGTTCACTTCTGTGGTCTCTAACATTACACTATAGCTACATGTTTAAGCATTTATTACATATTTACATGCAGATTTCAGCTCTGACACTTATTTCAGACATGCTCTAGTATATATGTGAAGAGTCTGCCTGTGCTATTAACAAAAAAAAAAAAATCTCCTCTGGTGAAAAGCTGGAGTTTGCGCGATGGCAGGCTCTGGCAGTAACCAACCCCCATTTGCACATGTGGATTATGTTCCAACAGGTAACACACACATATGATGAAGTATACATGCATATACTTACAAGAAAACGGACTGCAAGAAAAAATAAATGCCACTATTATATATTTTAGATGATGATATTTATTCAAAAAAACGTTATATGTAAATGTGGGTGACTTTTGTATTAGAACTTTATGGACATGGCCATTCTTTTGCTGCTTTATTTATTTATTTATTATTTATTTATTCCCCCTCCTTTTCTGGTCTGAACCGGGGAGGTTCCACCTGTCCCTCATTCACTTTATAATTATTAAGACGATGATGGAAATGATGAAATGTCTTTTATTACCTCAACGCGTCATGTCCCGACAACATGAAGAAGGATAGTCGTAGTGGAAGAAGAAGTAGTGTGTGTATATATGGCATTTCTACAGAGGAGAAGAAGAATGCTTGTTTGCTGGCAAAAAAACCCCAAAACAAACATTGTCATGTTATACGCCATCGCTCCCCACGGACTGGGACGTTGTCCGTCCTTCGCCCCCCTTATTTCGTTGTTATCGATGCCCGCTGTGAGGGTGGGTACAGTTTGATGCCCCGCTGTGAGGGCGGGTACAGTTCGATGCCCCGCTGTGAGGGTGGGTACAGTTCGATGTGAGGGTGGTGGCAGCTTCGCTTGCATTGGCATGAGTTGGCGAGCGAGTGCGGGGGGTGGGGGGGGTGCCTTGGATTCCAGCTGACGCCCCCCCCCCCCCCCACACACACACACACACACACACACACCCTCGCGTGCCAGAAATGCACCCCTACTCGAGTCAGAAATAGGAATGAAACGCAAGTCACTCTCACAGACACTCTGCAGAGTCTTCGACCCAATTCCTAGAGGGCCAGAAGTAACTCTGTGCTTGATTCTCCTTCCATAATTAGATCAATTAAGTCACTGAGACTCGGTCGATATGGAGAGCCTGAACTGGAGATGTCGTTCAACCCCCCCCCCCACCCACCCACAGCTATGTCCAAGGGAACTTTTTGACAATCCTGCCGTCTGTGTGTGTGTGTGTGTGTGTGTGTGTGTGTGTGTGTCCGCCCGCCCGCCCGCCCTCCTGCGAGATGACCTTCAGGTCAGGAAAAGAACAGCAACACAACATGTGTGAAGCCAAATATCCATCGGGACAATAAAGATTATGTGTTGGTGGGCTGAAGACTGCTCAGATGTGCCACACATGTCGGGTAGCCACGGGTTAGCTTTAACCCGGGCACGCGTTAGTTGTAACCGGCCGCGCATGTTGGGAGCGACGGGTGTTGTCGGACTAATGCCTGTCATACTCTTAGTATACGTCTAACAAACGTATATGCTCCCCGCGGACATGCTAGCTCGCGAGGCGCCACAGACGCAATGCGCCGTGCGCTTGTAGGTCTGCAATCATTGGCTATATATATTTGCATTGTTGTGACCCATTACCTTGTGTAGCTGTTAGCTTGTGGAGCCAATAGCTTGAGTCGTGAGTTAATGTGTTACGTGAATCTTTTGCAAATATACTTGCGCTAATAGCTTGTGAGGTAATAATGGCTTATATACCGGTATGAGCTAATAGCTGGAGTTGTGCACTGTAATAGCTTGAGCTATTTGCACATGCGTGAACTTGTAGGTCTGCTATTTCCGGCATGCAACGCCGCCGTACGCCGCAGCTGATAATAATAATAATAATCAAGCTCAAGTGTCTCCCAGTTTCTCTATTCCTGCACTGAGGAGAGAGTGCTTCCTCCTCTTGTTTGAACATATACCTCACCTTTCTGCCTTAGTTCTGACTTAATGAAAATGATTTGTAAATTAGTTTGAAACGGACATGACTCCAATCATTTGTTTCTGAAGAAAGAAAATATGACAAATGAAACATAATAATACTATATATTACAAATGGTGTTCGTTTTATTTTTGTACGTATATGTGCTGTGCACAGCAGTCGACTGTATTCCTGAAATGAAAATAAAAAAGATGTTTTGTAAAATAATCTCGTGGATTTAATGAATGTTTACACGTGTATAATGAGAAAGGCCCTTGCCTTATGCCAACCCCACCAATTGACGATAGGCACACGGCTGACATCTTGCCACCAAGGTGCTAACTATAGGCGCAACTTCCCATAGACATCTAATTGTATTAAATAACGTCAAACTCACCAACATTGCAGCTGTACGAAAAGCTTGAGTTATCGTCTTACTAGTATCTGCAATGTGTTTGTTTCATAAAAATCACACCCGTGTGAACCGAGTGGTGCAACTCCCCTCTCTCCTCTCTGTGCAGCTGCAATGTTGGTTATTTAATACAATTAGATAGGACTGTTCTGTTTGAATGATGAATGGACTGTCTATGGAAAGTTGCACCTATAGTTAGCACCCTGCTGGCAGGATGGCAGCCGTGTGCATATCGTCAATTGGGTATGGGCGCTGATGACGCGGAGGAGAGAACGTGCCTTTATAGTGCACGGTTTCTCAACTAGTGACCAGTATTGTTTTCGTCAACTAAAACTATGACTAAAAGAACTAAATGTTAGGGAGGGACTAGTGGAGAAGAGATCCAGTAGAACTAAATGTTAGGGAGGCACTAGTGGACAAGTTAGAACTAAATGTTAGGGAGGGACTAGTGGAGAAGAGATCCAGTATAACTAAATGTTAGGGAGGGACTAGTGGAGAAGAGATCCAGTATAACTAAATGTTAGGGAGGGATTAGTGGAGAAGAGATCCAGTAGAACTAAATGTTAGGGAGGGATTAGTGGAGAAGAGATCCAGTAGAACTAAATGTTAGGGAGGGACTAGTGGACAAGAGATCCAGTATAACTAAATGTTAGGAAGGGACTAGTGGAGAAGAGATCCAGTATAACTAAATGTTAGGGAGGGACTAGTGGAGAAGAGATCCAGTAGAACTAAATTTAAGGGAGGGACTAGTGGACAAGAGATCCAGTATAACTAAATGTTAGGGAGGGACTAGTGGACAAGAGATGTGAGCTTGTTGATTGGCTATCATCGGCACACAGCTGAGTATAAACCAGGCATTTCAGCACCACCATGGCCGCACAAAATACATTTTAGTCAGCTAAATTAACAGTAGATTTAGTCGACCAAAATCTCATAATATTTAATAGTTCTAGATGACTAAAATATGACTAAAACTAAATTGAATTTTATTCAAAAAGGCTATGACTAAAACTACATCTACATTGTTGCTGTCAAAATCTACACTGCTGTTGTCCAGGTGGTCCATGTCTGTCTCTTCTTGGCTGTATAGAAACATGGGAATGTAAAGGCCAATATTCATCCAGTTTTATGTGATAATTAAGGTGACAACTGAAACGGTGGTTAGTAAAAAACAGAGAGATGTGTTTGGGCGAGCGGTGTGCGCTTATCGACGCGGTGTGACTGACATCGCATCATGTTGAAGTTTTCGGCGGTCACCTTATCACCAAACAGTGGTGCAACTCCGGGTGTGGGGGGGGGGGGGGGGGGGGGGCGTGGGCGAAGTTCCAGACCCACAGGAACGCACCCAGGGCCCTGGCCCGATTTCGGCGAGCCACCCCGCGTCCGAAACGGTTGAGAAATGACAGAGTTACCGTGGGGGGGGTCCCTCTACTGTACCCTCTACTGTACTGTCACTGTACTGTACTGGCACACCCGAAATCACCAGTTAATATGGGTGTTTGTGCGTGTGTTAGGTTGCGCACAGGTGGTGAAAAACAACCATGCTGTTTTCGTCCTCAGACGCACGCACCCAGCCACCCACCCACCCACGAATAGGCCGGAGGCAAGTAACTATAGTAACTAAAGTTGTCAAATAACTGAACAAAAGTACAAGTGTGAGTAGAAGTATAAAGCATTGAATACTCAACTGACGTAAAAAAAAACAACTATACGTTACTCTACTGTACTGTGCTCTGCATTTTATTGTAGTGTACTGTGCTCTTTACTGTAGTGTACCGCGCGGGGGTCCCCGGGGGGTCTCCAGAACATCCAGAGACCCAGGAACACGCGCAAGGGGTGCTGCCCCTGTTCCGGCGAGCCAGCTTCCCGCGTCCGAAACAGTCGAGAAATGACAGAGTTATTAGGCACCGCTCAATAAATAAATACTTCCGTAAATGTAGGGTACTTAGTTACTTTCCTGACAACTGTTCTTCAACCCATTCTGACCTGAGATCAGATTCATACGAGGTTTCCACTGGACACACACTGGTCTGATTAACCCATTCTGACCTGAGATCAGATTCTAAAAATGTCAGTCGTTCTTCGATTTTTCAAAAAATAGCAGACCTACAAGCTCGTATCGCGCCACTCGGTGGCCCGATATGAGCTTGTAGATCTGCTATTTTTCAATAGGTAAAGCACGACATGATGCTAACACCAAAACGGGTTCCCGTTCAGAATGGGTTAAGTACTTTTACTTTGCTTTACTGTATTTCCAATTTTCAATACTTACTCCACCTCCACTACATCTCGGAGGAAACTATTGTATACTTTTACTACGGTACAATTATTTGAGAACTTTAGTTACTTGTAGATTCTAATGAGTATTTCAAAAACATATCCATTAACCCATTCTGGGCGGGGTTCCCTATTTGTACCTTACCCCCTCAGGCCGGGAACCCATATTTGGGTTCTGTACAGTATGTACAGTATTCAAAAATGTAAAAATTTTGATTCTGCTATATCAATATTTGAAGTTTTTCAGAAACCTTAGGTCAGGATTTAGAGGCGTTTTTAGAATCGGCCTTAGGCCTGAATGGGTTAACCACTACAGCCCTATTTAAACTTTGGCCATTTAAAAATAGCTCCTACAAGCTCGTATTTTCAATACTTGAAAAGCGAGACATTCTGCAAAACGAATCCTTTTTTCCCCACATTTGGTACTTTAAGCTTATTTTGATGCCAAAACCTTTTCACTTTTACTCAAGTGAATTTTGAATTACAGACTTTTTACTTTATTTCTTTTTTCTTTATTTCGCTGGGGTGGATACCTTTACTCGAGTAAAACATGTGAGTACTTTGTCCCACCACTGTACTGTATTCTCTCTAGCGTGCAGCGGGTAAATGAGTTAGCCAGCTTATCGGACGGCCCTCTGTTTAAATAGAGCCAGTTGGACTTTCTCCTGGTCCACTCACAGACAGTCCACACTAGAGAGACAGTCCACTCAGCCTACGGGACACTACAGAGAGAGAGAGAGAGAGAGAGAGAGACAGTCCACTCAGCCTGCTGGACACTACAGAGAGAGAGAGAGAGAGAGACAGTCCACTCAGCCTGCTGGACACTACTATAGTCTACTACAGAGCTCAGAGAGAGAGAGAGAGACAGTCCACTTAGCCTACGGGACACTACAGAGCTCTCTCTGAGAGAGAGAGTCCACACTACAGAGCTCTCTGAGAGAGACGGTGTGATGATGAGAGCTCTCCTCCTTCTCACCTTCGCGCTGGTTGTCCTGCCCGGAGTGCTTAGGTGTCTTCCTCAGAACAGCTTCGGCACGGCAGGCGGCTCCTCCTCCTCCTCCGGGCTCACGATGAGGAGACCTGGTGGACCTGTTGAGGTCCGCCTGGGATCCGACGACCCGGCGAGGACGCTACACGTCCAGCCGGACTTTCTGGGTATGTGTAAATGTTTCTTCTTTCTATATCTCAACCTCTTCTTAAAGGAGAATTCCATACTAGAAGGCTTTCTTACCTTTATTTGTATAGTTGTTACGTCCCCACCAAAGAGGTGCAGGTGTTATTTTGTGCATATTATAGGCTGCTAATTTGCTTATTTCCATCGCTCAAACATGATAACGTGACGTCACGCGTCGTTGAGCACTGAGCACCGCTCACACAACACATCTCTCTGTTTTTACTAACCACCAAACGGTGGTCACCTCTTCACCGAGAACTGGACTATGAATAGGCCTTTTAGTCCCCAAGGGGTCTATCCTAGGGGATGCCAGTATTCACCAAATAATTGCCAATCTATATAAACTCCCAATGTGCCGCTTAAAGGCCTATTGGTACTCCAGTTCTAGGTGATAAGGTGATCACCGGAAACTACAACATGACGTCACTGAGCCGCGGTGGTAAGCAAATCACTGCTCGCTCGACCCAAACACATTTTTCTGTTTTTGGGGGGTGCTAAATATATACAAGTTTAATGTTTGTTTTTAGTTCAATGTTTGTTTTAAAAACGCCATTGACAATGAAGTAAAAATTGACGTTATATACAAATGTGAGTTGTATGCATGCCTGCCTCTCCTGGCTTACAGTGGGGAATAGGTTATCGTTTAATACTCTTGTGTTGTTCAAAACAGTCATGAGTAGTAAAACTCCTGTTTTCGTAAATTCACAGATTGTTTTTAGTAATACTGTGCATGATCACATGACACTAGAGGTTCCAGTAATGGACAGCTTGTGTTACCTCGCCCCAAAATATAATTTAATCATTTATTTATAGATCATTGTCACTTTGGAATAACCTGCCTCGAAATCTCTGTTGCATTTACAGTAAATTAACGTTAAAAAAGCGTCTAAAATTCCATTTGATACAGTGAAGTGTTGTGTGTTGTTTTTGTCTTTTTTTGTTTTCCCCCTCTCACTTGTAATCTTAGCAATTACATTTTTTCTTTTATCCGAACTAATGTAAGTTGAATACTGACTTTTTAACAAATGTGTATTTGTAATTGAATGTGTACTGGAATGTTTATTCTTATGTGGAACCCAGGAAGACTAGCTGGTTGCTATGGCACCAGCTAATGGGGATCCTTAATACAGATCAAAATCAAAACAATGACATCACCTAATCATCATGAGTTAGACTTTAATATATTAGTGCCCCTCACTTCACAGTACACGGGTATGATTTTTTTTGCTAACTGATAAGATTATCACCTAATACTGGAGTATGAATAGACCTTGACAAGATGCTGTGCGCTTGGGGATAATATTTTGGCCAAAAATGTTCACTATCGGGTTCACACGGTCAATGGCACGCGGGCATTCAATCGTAGCATAGAATGTTTTCTGTACGAGAGCACGCCTGTCTTGAAGTTGCATCATTCTTAATGACCTTGTTTCCTTGACAGTAATGCTGCCGTTAGGAACCGGGGCGAGCAACTTTATGTCAATATTTGATCGGAGGCTACAGCAGTTCCTGTGCATGGACCTGAGTGGAGAGGTGTACCGCTCTGTGAGTGATCCTTTATGTGTTGTTGTTTGAATGGACCTGAGTGGAGAGGTGTACCGCTCTGTGAGTGATCCTTTATGTGTTGTTGTTTGAATGGACCTGAGTGGAGAGGTGTACCGCTCTGTGAGTGATCCTTTATGTGTTGTTGTTTGAATGGACCTGAGTGGAGAGGTGTACCGCTCTGTGAGTGATCCTTTATGTGTTGTTGTTTGAATGGACCTGAGTGGAGAGGTGTACCGCTCTGTGAGTGATCCTTTATGTTGTTGTTGTTTGAATGGACCTGAGTGGAGAGGTGTACCGCTCTGTGAGTGATCCTTTATGTGTTGTTGTTTGAATGGCTTGTGCAGTGTCAAAATATAATATATATATATATACAGTAGAGGGTATGCGCATGCTTAAAGTGGCACATCGAGTGGCAAATCGAGTGGCAAAGCAACATGCAAAGTGAGTTCAACATTGTTTAACGTTGTTTAATTTAATGCAATCAAATAATTATGACTTTTCTGTTTGGATGTATATGGGCTGTCAAGGCCAGACAGTCGTTTTTTTTGCATAACTTTGATGGTTTGATGATGATGTCACTCGCACACCCTCTGTATAATATATATCGTTGCTGTCGGCCAACATGGCCCACAAAATTTTGTGTTTTTCTTTTCTTGAATTTATTTATGACCTATACTTGATCACACTACACTACAGTATGGTAGATGGTGCATTTATATGGCCCTTTAATATCCAAAGCACTTTATATAGATGTGTGCATTACACCTGCACATCTGGAGCAATTAGGGGTTCAGCGTCAATTAGGGGTTCAATTAGGGGTTCAGCGTCAATTAGGGGTTCAGCGTCAATTAGGGGTTCAGCGTCACTAACTCTGGGAGAACCCGGGATCGTACTGGGAACCTCACGTTCCCATCGGGCCTCTCTACCGGCCACTCTGTCCTCTGAGCCACACAAAAGCATCAAAAGTGGCTGATCTGCAAGCTCGACAAACGTGATGCTTTGCGCCACGTTTGTCGATCTGCTATACTTTTGCTATTCATTTGAATCTTGAAAAGTAACTGTTATGGACATGTGAGGTTTCCACCCCAAAAGACAGGGCCAAATTAGCCATTGGGACAGTGAGGCCGTGGCCCAGGGGCCCTTGGATCTCAGGGGGCCTTTGGGGGAAACTGGACCGTGCGGTACTGGGTTTGAGCTGACAAGGCCTCCTGGGGCCCTTCATTGGCCGTTGATGTGTTAAATTTAGGTCAAAAAGATAATAGAAAACTCCAGTGACGTCACTTCAGTGACACTGATTGCGTCACTGGCGTGCCAATAATCACGATAAAGCACACCCTCTCGTGTAATATTGCTTAATTGACTTGAAACGAACAGACCGAGATGGATCGGCAGTGGAGTGACAAATGCATTATTCTGTGAGTTAGTAAAGGCATTTTACTTGCCTATACAAGAGTGGCTTGGGCTCATCTTTTTTTTTGCGTGCATTACTATTATTTGGAATATTTCAAAAGTAATTTTGAGTTCTCCTTAAAACCATTAAGAGACCCTTAGGCATCTCAATATGGCCCTTGGAATCCTCAAAGTAAAAAAAGAAAGAAATCTATTAAATTCTGTTCTCAATCTCGGCCCTTAGTCCAGAAAGATAATGTGTTGCATACAAGCTGAACGCTGTTTAGTTCTCAACATTTCGTTGTGATTCTGGGCGACAGAGAGACCAGACCTGTCCCAAATGAGACAGGGTATAAAGTGGCAAAGTTCCCAGTTCGATCCCTGCGGGCTCCCCCAGAGTTAGTGTCGAAGTGTCCTTGTGCAAGACACTGAACCCCTAATTGCTCCTGATGTGCAGGTTGGTATATACCTTGCATGGTTTCCTCCGCCATCGTTGTGTGAATGTGTGTGTGTGTGTGTGAATGCACAATCTATATTTAAAGCGCCTTGGATAAATGCGCTATATATAAATTCACCATTTATACCATTTATAAAGTAGTAGATTGTCATGGTATCAGAATGTGCTGACCTGATCAGAGCATGCGTGTATATACAGTATGTACTGGTCGTGGTGGCCGTCGGGTCAATGAGATAACGGTCAGTTTAATCTCGACGCCGTTTCCTTCTCTCCGCACAGAGCGAGCAGAGCTCGGAGGGCTGCCTCTTCCAACGCGTCTGGTCGGACTCGGAGAACCGCCGCCATGTCCTCCACTCCTCCTCCTCCGGCAGTGGTCTGCTGCTCAGACTGCAGACCCCCGAGGCTCACGAGGAGACCCCCGAGGGTCCCCATAGGCCCCGGGGCCAGGAGGGTCACCATCTACAGACCCCAGAGGGTTACCGTCCACTGACCCGGGGCGGGTCCCACCGTGGGGGGACCAGGGGCCAGTCGTCCCCCCATGGGGGGACCCGACCACACGACCACGTGGCCCTGCTCTCCTCCCTGCTGGCCAGACTCGTGCGTCGGAGACATAGGAGGAGCGACCTCATCAGCCCGGTGAACCCGTCGGACCCGCTGCGCTCCGAGCCCCATCACCCCCAGGCCCAGGACCACCACCACCACCACCACCTTCTGCTCACCCCCCAAGAGGGGGGAGCCGGGACGGGTGCCGGCGGCGGGGCAGGGCTTCACCCCGGTCGGCCGCCGCCGCCGCCCCCCGAACAGGAGCAGCCCGGCGCCGTCTCCAAGGAGACCATCACGTCGTTCGACGACCCGCTGCACGTGCTGCAGCAGCCCAACCCCCCCGTCAGCCCCGTGAAGACCAACCTCAACATGGCCGACGAGGCCAGGAGCTGATGCTGTCCAGGTTTGACCTCGCCGCGTTGGTCCTCGTGACGGATAATTTCACTGGTTTGCCTCTTTTGGTTGCTTTTTTGTTTTGTTTGTTGCTGTTTTACCCCCTTTTCTTTTACCAATAAGGGCCTTCCTCGGCCCCACACCTCTCCCACTGTTTATATTGTGTTTAGTTTCCAAGATGGCCGCAGCACCAGGAGGGGGTGGGTGCGGAGGTGAGTGGGCGGGGTCGACAGCATATGCCCTTACTGAGCTGCATTCAAGACACTTGCCTTGTGTCTGACACCTGACTTGTGTCTGACACCTGACTTGTGTCTGAAAACAGCTTTGATGGATGTGTTCTGCCCCCCCCCCCCCATCAAACAAAATGTTTGGTCAAACCATATATGGGCTTCCATTGGAAATGCATTGGAGCGGCCATTAAACACAGACACAAGACAGACACAAGACAGGTGTCTTGCATGTCTTGAACGCAGCCAGCCAGTAAGGGCATATGTCAACCCCACCCCCTCCTGGTGCTGCGGCCATCTTGGAGACTAAACACAATATAAACAATGGGAGAGGTGTGGGGCCGAGAAAGGCCCTCATTGGTTCCTCCCCACACATGGCTCAGGAGGCAGAGCGGCCGCTTAGCAACCGGAAGGTTCCCATTTGATGAAATTGGTATCCCGACCTGGAAATGTATTTCCTGTCCATAGTAGAGTGATGGAGAGACATGTGACACATCATATTGAACAAGCAATGGTTACAGAATATAGAACTATTTAACACTTATTTTAACAAAACGTTAAAAAAAGGCAATTGATGCACCTTTTAATACTATACATATGTTTTTTTTTTGTTAAAAAAAGGAAAAAATAGAAAAAAGAAGAAAATATGTAAAAATATATGTAAATTATATTTCATCAAATTTAGGAAAACTAAAATGTTTAGCTTGAAATTAAGAATTCAAAACACTTGCCGCGTGAAGCGGGGTGTGGCATATACTGGAAGTAGCAAATCTACAAGCTACATCTACATCTACAACGCATCAAAGCACGAAGCATTGTGAGCTTGTAGATCAGCTATTTTCTGTGCACAGCACTGACATGGAACAAAGTATGAATCCCACTTTCATCATTATAACATTAAATATATGATATAGAAAGGACTGTGATATGCCTTCAATATATTGGTATAGATGTAGTGTGGTGTAGTTGTGGACTGCACTGTTGTTTTGTTTCTCTTTTTTAACTTGCTTACTTACTTTTACTGTATAAGTAGCAATAACACAATGCAGAAATTACTTCTAATTAAAGTAAACTAACTGTAAAATTACAGTATACAAATGTACAGTATAGAGCGTTGCAGTCCCGCCCCCTTTAACGACGCCAGGCCCAGGAAATAGTTTCCAATGCATTTTTCCCATAGACATTTTCATAACGTATTTATTTAAAGTCCTTATAAGTCCTTATATTTTGGAACAAACAAATAATTACAAAGAAGAAAAACAACAAAAAAGTGTTAACCTGCCGGTTTCTTCTTCTTTCTAATTATCAGTTCAGCCCGACAAATTGTGTTTGTTGTCATGATTTGTCACGACAAGAGTTGGCTTTGTCCACGGCGTAAACGTCTTTAAATAAATACTTTCTGAAAAGTCTATGAGGAAAATGAACAGGGATTTATTTCCCGGGTCTCTCGAGGGGGCGGGACTGCGACGCTCTATTGGCATCAAAATAATACAAATGCAAAAAGTTATCAGTATACAGTATGTCACATTTCTCAAATGTCATAGTGCTTTCTTTTCTTTTTAAGATGTACAACACATTGGTTTTTCTTTGTTTCTGAATAGTCAAACTACAGCATAAAATAGGGCTTAAGAGGTTTTGTGATAATAATTTAGCTAAGGTTTTCAAATAATCGTATCATGGAGTAGCCTAAAAAGCACAATATTTGCCACTGAGATGTACTGTACTTCAGTTACAGTACTTACAGTATACTTTCCACTGCTGCTGTATAATGTACACGCATGAGGTATGCAAACACACCTCCGCTTTTCTTTCCCCACAACTTTTGGAGTCATTTCCAGATGATTCTGGTCTGCCAGCATTTTACTGTACATTTACAGGATGTGTACAGTATTCTGCTCTGTGCACATAGATTTAAATATATTATATAATCCATATATGTCCCGAATGCAAGGTGAAAGTATAACCAAATTAACCAAACCATAATCTCTGATAGTTTGAAACGTGTGTTAACGTTTAAGAGGAAAACGGACACTCTGCTATACGTGTAGAATTATTATCGATTCAAAGCTTAGTAACATATCTTTATTTAAAATAAAGCGTTTTTTTTATTTCAAACTTGCAAAAGGGACAACTCATTTGTTTCTTATGTTAGAAAACACTTGTTTGAACTGCTAATTCTGAAGTTATAGGCAATGAAATAACCTTTTTTAATTTAAAGGTCTGACATGCATTAAAGGTTTGACATGCATTATAGACATGCATTTAATGTACCAAACACCATTTGTTTGGTACATTAAATCATCAGTGTTCATTTGCAGACCCGTAAGTAGGGTGACCAGATCTTTTGCTTGGAACAGTCCCTCACTTCAAAAAACTTTTCAGGCGTCCCACAAAGTGAGACCATGATGCTGTCCCACATTGTGAATGGCAGGCATCAGTGTTCAAATGCTATAATTAGTTATAGTCATCCTAATTAATAGTTGGCTTTCCGTTGAAAATCTCTCATTGTCTCTCTTCCTGCAAGATGTTTTAAAGAAAAATCACACCTGTGTGAACTGAGTGATGCAACTCCCCCCCCCACCCCCCCTCTATCTCTCTCTCTCTCTCTCTCTCTCATTAGCAGGCAACAGTGCAGCACTATCCCTCTCTCTGTTTCTGGCACAACAGGCTAACGTTACTACATCACCCCTACTGGCCCCTACTGGTACATACTGGTGCTCATTAACGTCACATAGGTGAACAACACTATAGGTGAACACGGACTCACAGACATTGCTGTTCCTTGGAGTGGTTGCACCACTCAAAAATGCACATGAAGTGCACAAAGACCCACACACCGACCGTATGCACTTGAAATGTATCGGCAATGTTTGGGTCAAAGACCTTCAGGCATCTGCTGATAATAGGTAGCCACATAGCTACAGTATATACACACACATAGATCCACAATGACCAATCACAGTCGCCCTCATTAATAGGGATGAGACCCATAGCAGGTGGTGAGCTCATTTGATCGAGTGATCACATGTCTATAAGCTTATAACAATGAATACACATTCTTAATAATAATTAACTATACAACAAATACAGTGGATCATCATAATGTGCATAAGACTTTGTTGCCTAAAGCCTGTTAAATTACCATGATAAATATTCCCTTATAGGCTACAGCGTATCGACCATACCATCCATGACCAAAGTTTGCATTTTAAAACCTTTCTTTTTATTTTTTAGATACCGGAGGGTTTTAATAACAACATGATAGGCACTAGGCCTATGGTCGAACATGACATAATACGGAATTTAATAGCAACTCTTTATTATGTAAAGCTTAATATGTTGCTGTCCCCGTCCCCTCCCAATTTTACCACACAAGCGATACAAGTACAAAGTACGGAATTGAAAATGTACTTGAGTGAAAGTACAAAAGTGTCGGCATCAAAATGTACTTAAAGTACTAAAAGTAAAAGAACTCATTGTGCAGAATGTGCCATTTCACAAGTTCAAAATCTATGGAAAATAGCTATTTTCAAATGGCCGAAATGTACAGGGTTGAAGTGGTTAGTGCATGTTCTCTAATCAAAATTAAAACTCCAAAGTAACTAGTAACAAAAAAATTCAAATAATTGTAGTGGAGTAAAAGTATACAAATTGTGGCTCTGAGATGAGTACTGGAGTAGATGTAAAAGTATTGGAAATTGGAAACACTCAAGTAAAGTATACAAATACCTCAAAATTGTACTTAAGTACAGCACTTGAGTAAAAGTACTTAGTTACTTTCCACCACGGGCAATACTGTCCCTCACATAGATCTGGTCAGTGGTCACCCCTATACCCGTAAGCGTTCATTTGGTTGCTAACTATCAATCATTTAGCTGCATATGGCACCCCCTGGATCCCCTCCATGTTGAGGGAACAGCTGTGTGTGTGTGTGTGTGTGTGTGTGTGTTTTAGGTGAGGCGAGGTTGGACCGCTGTCCTGGTGTCCTTTCACCTCTTTTAGAGACTGTTAAAATGTAAACTGTCCCGTCACGGCGCTGCATGCCTGGATGTGGCAATGTTTGTTTTGCACGTGTAAAAAAATAATTGCAGCCTCATGTTTGACTCAGTAATTATGAATATGTATGGAGTTATGTAATATGGGCCATAACACCACGTTTGCATATAATGGCTCCAAATAACTGAACATAAGATTCTGTTTTATTGTTTTAAACAGTGGTTCTTCTTTCAGTGTACACATAGAAGCATGCAGTTCTATTTGTAGGCTACACTCTCAGAGTTACAGACCCATGAGGGTCCATTTGGTTCTATTTGTACACTCTCTGAGTTACAGACCTGTAAAGGGTCCATTTGGTTCCATTTGTACACTCTCAGAGTTACAGACCCATAAGGGTCCAATTGGTTCCATGTGTACACTCTCAGAGTTACAGACCCTTAAGGGTCCAATTGGTTTCATGTGTACACTCTCAGAGTTACAGACCCATAAGGGTCCAATTGGTTTCATGTGTACACTCTCAGAGTTACAGACCCATAAGGGTCCAATTGGTTTTATGTGTACACTCTCAGAGTTACAGACCCGTAAAGGGTCCAATTGGTTTCATGTGTACACTCTCAGAGTTACAGACCCATAAGGGTCCAATTGGTTTCATGTGTACACTCTCAGAGTTACAGACCCGTAAGGGTCCAATTCGTTTGGAACCATGCATTACGGTTCCTATTTATTTTCTTTGGAGAAAGAAGGATCTATTGTATTCAGCCGCAGTTAAAGGGTTAATTGATTTGTTTAAAATAATAGCTTTTAATTTTTAATGTATATCAATTAATCAGGTGTATATGAACCAATAACTGTTTGAGTGTGAATGTAGGGTAAGTGATATTTCTTTGTTGAAATAAATGATAAAACAGTTCTATAGTCCGATATTAGCAGGAGTCTCCCCATGTCTCTATAGCCATAGCAAACAGAAAGCCCATTTTCAGTTGTGGTTTGGGATATCAATCGTATCCAATCTTGAGAGAGAACTTGCACAACATGGATACAGACAAAGTGACATTGGAACTGGAACACTGGAACATTGAATCTGATAAATTGGGTATACAGTGTTGTTTTTGGCAGCAATTTTCTATTTTAGTTTAGTCATAGTCTTTGGAATGAAACTTTTAGTCGCCTGGAATGTTTTGGTGTCAAGTTTTAGTCTACTAAATGTCATGCGATTTTAGTCGACTAAATCTACAGTTGATTTAGTCGACAAAAAATGTGTTTTGGCGGGCCTTGATGCCGTCGTAATGGCAGTTTTTACACTTGCTGAAAATGGCAGATCTACAAGCTCACAACGCGTCGTGCTGCAACGCGTTGTGAGCTTGTAGATCTGCTATTGTCAGCATGCAACCAAGTGTAAAATGACTCATACTGGATATCTTGTCCACTAGTCCCTTCCTAACATTTTAGTCTAGTTTTTATTTGTTGATGAAATTGTCAGTATATTTAGTCACAGTTTTAGTCATCATGGCTTAGTTTTTATGTGGTTTTCGTCAATAAAAAAAGGTGGTCGACGAAAAACATTTGTCTTAGTGTTAGGGCCGATTCATACTCCTATTTTACCGCTGTTTCGGCGCTGTAGTGCCGAAATGATTTCGGCTCGTCAGAAATTTTCAGTAGCACCGAAGAGCCGACTTTAGGACGGTACCCGCCCCCCCCGAACCTCAAATGACGTCAAATTGTAGGCTCTACAGTGCCGAACCGACTTTTATTCGGCTCTAAAATAGGAGTATGAATCGGCCCTTAGTCGACGAAAACAACACTGTTGGTATACCGTCTCCTGTTTTGGGGGAACTGGCAACCTGCCTGAAAATGCCCTTTCTGTTTACTAAAGAGCTAGAGTGTCACTCCAGCTCTTTAGTGTGATTGTAGTAGAGTAGACTAGCACATTATAGAGCTTTAAAACAAAACAAATATCAACCAAACAAATATCACTTACCAATTGTGTTAAAGGGGAATTCCAGATTAATCGCCCTCTCATCGGATGTTCTTATATTGAATAATGGGTGGTAGAGGCAGATAATAATAATAATAAAATAAAAACATTCACAGGGGAGCGCAGCTCGCTGGATCTTAGGCTCTCTCGCCTTGATACGGAAGCCCCGTTGGGACTAAACACGTATGCACATCTTTAGTCATTATGAAAAACTAGAAATGCACTCTGTCGAGGTGCCCCTTTCCCGTGCGCAAGCAGAGCGTGCAAGTACACTGCTACTAAATGATGTCTATTACAACTGCTGTTCTAAATCCTTTAGACCCGTTATTGACCTTATATACCAACCTTGAAATGTACCTTAGTTACGGCACCATCAACAGCCAATAAGGGACCACCATTCTTACCACAACATACATACCACAACATACATACCCATACATACATACATACATACATACATACATACATACATATATACATACATACAGAGTATGGTTTAGGTATGCGGTCTAGCTTAAACTTGGACTCAGGGGGGTGGACGCCTCTGCCTTGCATAGTCCCCAGTGAATAGGCAGTTGGCCCTTCACTGGTAACCCTATTTTGGACTTATTTTAAATATATGAAGGTATTGCGGGCAGGAATTTTACCAAAAAGCCCCCCCTTTTAAAATACATACACACATACATACCTACATACATACATTTCAGAAGTTTTAGCAGTTTTTAAGGACCCACTTTTAGGCCAGTGCACCAGAGCAAACTCTTGCCTTTTTTTAAACCCTACCCATTTTAACCAAATACATATATACATACATACATACAGTACATACCCAGTAACCAAACCTTAGTTACGTCATCAATAATGGTGGTCCCTTATTGGCTCCGGTGAACAGCACCGATCCAGCCAATCGCAGTACTTGCATGCTCTGCTTGCGGAAAAAAAGAAGAAAACATTGAGCGATCTAAAGAAGTGGTTTTGCCTGAGACCCAGCCAGTGTTGTTTATGGCAGCAAATTTCTATTTTAGTTTTAGTCACGCAGTCTCTTGAATAGTTTTCATTTAGTTTTAGTCACATTTTATTCACCCGGAAAGTTTTATTGTTAGTTTAGTTTTAGTCGACTAAATCTACAGGCGATTTAGTCGACTAAAATGTATTCTGACGGGCCTTGATGCCGCCGTGATGACAGATTTTACACTTGCTGAAAATAGCCGATCTACAAGCTCGTTGTGAGCTTGTAGATCGGCTATTTTCAGCATGCAAGTGTAAAATGACTTATTCTGCAGGATCTCTTGTCCACTAGTCTCTTCCTAACATGTTTGTCTAGTTTGTATCTGTTGACAAAATTGACAGTATATTTAGCCATAGTTTTCGTCACCATAGCTTAGTTTTTCATTTAGTTTCCATTTAGTTTTCGTCAGTGAAAAAAGGTAGTCGACGAACATTTTTCGTCATAGTTTTAGTCGACGAAAACAACACCGGACCCAGCAGTGCGCCCGGTCGGAGCTGCTGCTCTGGTTGTTGTTATGTAATAAATTCCATGTGAGCCACTTGGATAATTGGATCATTATAATGGCATGAGATTAAGATAAGAAAACGGTTGATCCGGAATTTCTCCTTTAAGTTTCATCCCAAAACATGGATGTTGTTGTTTTCCAATCATTCTAATCGGGGCACGGCGATGTGTCCAGGAACTGTTTTGTTGTCGGGTGCGGGACGCCGTGTGAGTCACAGCAAAGATGAGCAGGTTTAAAAAAATATATATATTTATTGAAATGTAAAAACATGTATTCAACGTTGATGCTGCATTGTTTATTTATGTTTCAAATTTCACTGCTATTTCTTCCTTTTGCAACATAAATGGTGACAATTATTTTTTTGAGTGTTGGTTTGGTTTTTCATACGGTATCTCCTCCGCATGTATGTGTAAGCGCACGCACGCACGCACGCATGCATGCACGCATGCACGCACGCACGCACGCACGCACGCACAGTACTTGAGTACCTGAGTACCACAGATCTTGTGAAACAAATGTTCAGAATGAAAGACAGAATGACCTGCAGTGACCCCTTGTACCCTTTACTTTTCCTGGTAAAATAACCAAAGGGACATAGAACACACACACACACACACACCACACACACACACACACACACACACACACACACGCTATCATTTGATTAAGATCCAAATAACATGGAACACACACACACACGCGCTAGCATTCACTGATAACTGCTAATAACCATGAACAGACCATGATACTGACCATGATACTGTCATGATACTGTCATAATACTGACCATGATTCCTGGACTACACCATGCAGAAGCGATTATACTGCGCGATAGTGAAATTTCAAATCGTGCTACAGTGGTGGAAAGTAACTAAGTACTTTTACTTAAGTACTGCACTTTTGATCTACAATTTTGAGGTATTTGTACTTGATTAGAAAACATACATTAACCACTTCACCCTATATACATTTTGGCCATATGAAAATAGCCGATCTATAAGCTCACAACGCGACGCATTGTGAGCTTGTGTATCTGCTATTTTCAATAGCCTTTGTACACATTTTGAAGCGGTGAAAATGTCCCTTTCACTCACTAACTCACAGCATTTAGACCTGAGGACGATTCACAAATCTCTTCTAAATCCTAGCAGTTTTCAAAAAAGAAAAAAAAAACATGTTTCTAGTGGTTCTCAAACATTTTCATGTCAAGGACCCACAGAATTATATGTATATGTGTATATAGGGCGACCCCCATCTGAAGATATCTTGTTCTAGGGACACCCCAGAAGCAAACATATGCGTTAAAAACGTTTAAAAACACTTTTTCACGATTTTTCAAAAAAATAGCAGACCTACAAGCTCTGAGCTATATGAGCTTGTAGAGCTGCTATTTTTCAATAGCTAAAGTTTTTAATAATGGTTAAAACACCAAAAAGGGGTTCCACTTCCCACCCGGAATGGCTTAACCCATTCTGACCTGAGATCAGATTCACACGAGGTTTCCGCCGGACACACACTGGTCCGATGAACCCATTCTGACCTGAGATCAGATTCTAAAAATGTCAGTCGTTCTTCGATTTTTCAAAAAAATAGCAGACCTACAAGCTCGTATCGCGCCACTCGGTGGCGCGATATGAGCTTGTAGATCTGCTATTTTTTCAATAGCTAAAGCATAACATGATGCTGACACCAAAATGGGTGCCCGGTCAGAATGGCTTAAATCACTAACTCACAGCGACAGCAACATAAGTCACTCATTTCCAACAAAGCGTCGACGACGGCGTCACACAGCAGTTACACAACAGGCCATTTATAAACTCCCACAGGACTAAATATAGAAACACAAACTCATTGTGGGATGAAGAATAAATAAACAGGGAAATGAACAGCCAGCGAGAGAGAGAGAGAGAGAGAGAGAGAGAGAGAGAGAGAGAGAGAGAGAGAGAGAGAGAGAGAGAGAGAGAGAGAGAGAGAGAGAGAGAGAGAGAGAGAGGATACCGGGATTATGACATCATCACACTGTAACATCAAAGTCATGCTGCAGCAGTGAAAAAAAGATTATACAATTATTAATAGAGTATATAAGCATTGCGACGTCACTGCCATATCTGTAGTCTCCACGCCCTCTGAAAGCTTGATACAGAGATGGATTTTTCTTGACCACAATGTTAACCCATTCTCGGCGGGGCACCCATTTTGGTGTCAGCATCATGTTATGCTTTAGCTATTTAAAATAGCAGATCTACAAGCTCGTATCGCGCCACCGAGTGGCGCGATACGAGCTTGTAGGTCTGCTATTTTTGAAAAATCGAAGAGCGACTGACATTTTTAGAATCTGATCTCAGGTCAGAATGGGTTCATCAGACCAGTGTGTGTCCGGCGGAAACCTCGTATGAATCTGATCTCAGGTCAGAATGGGTTAACACATTCTCGGCGGGAACCCCTTTTGGTGTTTCGAGCATTATGTTACACTTTAGCTATTGAAAAATAGCAGATCTACAAGCTGCTCGGTGCCGCGCTACGAGCTATAGTTTTGAAGAATGATGACAAATGTGGCGCAAACTTGCGCCACATTTGACTGAGACGGTCTATATTCCTCCCAGTCACTTTTAGGCCACCGATCAGTGATCGTTTCGGTTCTCACTCCAAATGACTCGATCGGTGATCGGGCAATTTATACCCGATCTGGGGAAACCGATCTTTTATACCATTTAAGTGGTATAAAAGTCAATCAGGTATTTAGTATAATATCGTTTTGCGTCTTTGTGACAAAGTATAGCATATTGTCTCTGATGGGTGAAAAACCCATTGCAATTATTTGGTCACAAGCTCTTGATAATACTTATAATACTGATAATACGATAATTCATTGGTCAAGTATTTATAAAACCCACAGGCACAACATTACACAGTGTTTCCAAAATTGCAAATAAAAAATCTACAATCCACAGCGTGTCGCATTCTGACATGTCTTGAGCTTGTAGATCGGTGGCTTTCTTTTGCTACTTTTGCGTTCAACGGAGTATAAAATAGGCCAATAACTTGTGAAAAAAGGATGCAAGCAATATGGAGATATAGGTTTCTGTACAGTGACGATGTAAAAACAATGCAGGAACATAAAAAGTGACACCCAAAGTGACTGCAAAGAATCGCTGATATTTGTTTCAAAAAAGCTTCATACCCTGTTATAACATGTATATAACGATGCAATGTGGCATACGGTAGCTCTGTTTGCAAAATGCTGTACCCCCTCCAACTGTACTTTCCCCATTTTCAACTGTCTTTATTGTATTGTATTTGTGAGACTTGCTTTGGCAATGTAAACGTTTGTTTTCTCATGCCAATAAAGCTCTTTTGAATTTAATTGAATTCTGGTATCCTTTAGTTTCACTGTACTGTACAATTATTAGTAATGATAGTGTACTGTTTGACTGATTCTTGGTTTACCTGTGATCCTAATTTACAGAGGCACTACACTGTCTATCTGCATTTGATCCTTTCTGTGAAATGCCTAAATTGTAGACAGACCGACCGACCTCATTTCTTCTTAAAGCTGCTATAAGCAATAATACAGCCAGCAATGGCTGTATTATTATTATTATTGTATTATCATAAAAAGTAGTCTCTGTGACACATCTATAGGGGCCGCAATCTCAAACCATTAGAAATAACTTTGAGGGACATAGGCAATATGATATGAGATATTAAAAGCAGTTTTTAAATGCATGTTATTTGCGCTTTAATGGGCTACTGAGAATTGTCCAGTGGAAACTGTTCAGACCTTTGTACCCCAATGTAAATGAATGGGATCAACTAATAATAGGCAATAATATGGCACTAAATCTGACAACGTGGGATGTGCAGAAATCAGGAACGGCGATGATGGTGACATTAATTACGTAATAAAAACGTATTAAAATACGTATTTATTACTTAATTATTAACTTCTATGTGTGGAACAGGAACAACAGCGCTGGGACATTACTTAATTGGGCTATCCGTGCGCTGAGTCAGCGTGCAGTGGCCAGAAGCTCATCGTGACTCAAAGGTGAACATGCACGGCCCAGGCCGTAGCGTAACGGTCTGGGCACCGGACTGGTAATCCAGTCGCAGTGTGCCGCGGGTTCGACTCCCGGACCCGACACGGCCTTTACTGCATGTCATCCCCCCATCTCTCTCCCGTTTCCTGTCAGCCTACTGTCTGTCCCTTCAAAAATCAATAAAAGGCGTAAGCCGCAAAAAAAATATCTTAAAAAAAAAAAAAAAAGGTGAACATGCACTCAGGATACTGTATGTACTGTAGTCAGAGGAAGGACTAGAACCAAGCACATTGGAAGTGAATAACCCATTCCGGGGCTGGAACCCCTTTTGGTGTTCTATATTAACCTTCTGGACGAGAACCCCTCTTGGGGTTCCCATCCAGAATGTACAGTATGTACAGTATTCAAAAAAGAAAAAGTTAATGCTGCCATGTAAATATTTGAAGATTTTCAGAAAACTTAGGTCAGGATTTAGAAGTGTTTTTAGAATCGGCCTCGGTCCAAAATGGGTTAAGGCAGGGCTACTCAACTTAACCCATTTAGACCTGAGGCCGATTCTAAAAAAAGGGCTTCTAAATCCTAACCGTTTTCTGAAAAACCTATGTTTCTATGTCAGTGGTGCTCAACCTTTTCCATGTCAAGGACTCCCAGAATTATCTGTATTTGGCTGTGGACCCCCATCTGAAAATATGTTGTTAAAGCATAACATAATACTTAAAACACCAAAAGGGGTTCCCGTCCAGAAGTTGGCTCAGGGGCCACTTCCAAAAGTTTTTTTAAAACGTTTAGTAACAGACTACACGACTGGTCTAAAAAAAATGAAGGAAACACACAGTAAAAAGCCACATTTCCATCTATAAAGCCAAACCTTAACGAACAAAATACATTAATGATGAAGTTACAAAATGAGTCGTCATTCACAACATGTGAAGAGAACATTACAATGAACAGATTATCGCAGGTTAATAAATACGTGTTTAATACTCAGCTGACATCATCAGGCCACATCACTTTCTCTCGGAAACAAACAATACAATACCTACAATACATTACGATACATTAACCCTTGGACTACCAGTCCCAATTCTTTTGTTTGGGTAACAAATTGGCATATTTTTAATTCATCTTTTTAACATACAAGAAAGATCTGGTGGATTGAAGAGATGTTTTTTTCTTTTTCATTCATTGCAAATGTATTCTCTCGATTCGCCACCAGATGGCGGGAAAGCATCATTATGCTGATTTTGGCTAAAATAGACGGATCTTCCTAAGTCACTTCCGGTTCAACGATCAACAACAACCTGTAGTATTTTGACCCTAGTCAATAGCTTGGCTGGTCCGGATTGCTAAGCTAATGCTATATTTTTCATAACTAAGTCAAATTAACCTCAAATCAACCCCAAAAGATCGCAAAATATCACATTTTTTACAGCGATGCACATAGAGACGGCGCGCGTGCACGATAGCGCACGATCACGCGGATTTCGGCAGTTTTTTGGTAAATTACATCCAACATTAGTGATATTAGCGAAAAAATATAAATTTTTGATCTTTTGACCCCGCGATAACTGATATTGATTGTCATTCCGTTTTTTCCGTTAACGGGAGGTTTAGATTTTTCGATTAATTCCGTTTTTTCCGTGAATTGTAGGCCAAGGGTTAAAGGACCACCTTTCAACCTCTCTTCATATAAAATTGGCCCTCACTAATGTTCATGATAAAACACCACCATTCTTTTCTACTCGGTCTGTGTCTCATAGGAGGGCTGTGGGCAGTTCAGACACCCAGTTCACACTGTTTTGAAATATATTTAGATTTGTATTATCGTGAGAACGATGGCTTCCATTTTTCGCATTGCAACTTTTCAGGAAAAGAAAGCCTGCAGTTTCTATTAGGTTGGATTCCCCATCGGTGATGTCACTGGTGGACGGGTTTCTGAACCGCCACAGCCCTCCTATGAGACACAGACCGAGTAGAAAAATAATTGTGGTATTTTATCATGGTTTGAGGCTTCAACAGGGGGTCCGGGGACCCCTAGGGGGGGGGTTCATCTCCTGCTTTTTCCTCTGCTATAGGGATATCATCTCATATCATTCCTGCTGGCTGCATCTTCCCTTCAGATATAGGGTTGTAAAATGTGAATACAATCAGATGTTCCGCATATTTTTACAGAGACCCCCTCCCCCTAACATCATACAACTTAGGGCTTAAATAATTAAGACATATATGTCACATCACAATATTACGATATCCGACATCCTCTGAGACGATATCTATAGGTTCATATAACGATATCGATATAATATCCATATCGTTTGTTGTCGGGCGGAAACCTCATGTGAAAAAGAGAAAAAGGAAATCAAAAAATGTGAGGGTATTTTTTATATTGTATATTGTATTGCTGTTGTGTTGATCAATAAAAGCTATCGATCAATAATTAATTACTATATGTGGCAATCAATGGGTTTTAAGAGCTGGACGATATCGGAAAATCGACCAAAATAATAAATTAAAATAAAGGCAATATGGTATACTGTACATCCCTATTACGGAGATAAGTGGCTTCTGCCCGACAGCAACGATAGCAAACTACCCTGCAGCAACCCTGCTCCCGGGTCGCTATACTTGTGACTATAGGGATGGAGCTCATTATTTTGTATTGATAACGACCACCTTAATCCAGCCGGGTTCTTATCGAGCCCACTAGCATTTTCTATTATTTTGTGGAAAGACGGGAGACAATAATTTCTTAACCGTGCCAGTATCTTTTACAGCAGTCTAAGGTCTTCAAATACAGTACTTTTCTTACAGGCGGAAGGCTTTTTTCTTTTACCAATACAATAATATTAAAGAAACTGTTAACTGGCCAATATGTGTACAGTCACTTTAAAAGCGTAATTGTGTTTACCCAGACAGCGCTGGTTGGCAGATATCAATACACTTTTAGACCGACCATGTTTGTGCCAGCATAACATGCTCGATAACAGGCTCGATAAGCCCAAAGCTTATTGATAACGGGTACTCAATAAGCCCAAAGCTTATTGATAACGGGTACTCAATAAGCTTGTTGTCGGATTTTTATGGATATCGGTTATCGAGCTCCATCCCTACTTGTGTGACCTCTACTCATTCTTCAGGTGGTCTGCTCTGTGGACGAACACGCAGCGGACGGCCGACACCTGGACCCCCGCCTCAGCAGCTGGACCCCCGCTGTCTCCCCCCCCCCGCCGTCTGGTCAGGGACAGGACGAAGCGGCAGACCCCCGTGTTGGGGCACAGCGAGAACATGTGCGCGCGGTCCGACTCTGAGACCCCGCCGGGCGGGGAGCAGCGCAGCTCCTCCACCAGGTGGCGCAGCATCACGCGCACGTAGGCTCCGTGGCTGACCACCAGGGCGTGGGCGGGGAGGGTCCGCACGCCGTCGCACGCCTTCCCCTCCGCTGCAAACGGTCACAACCAAGAGGTCATCGCCATGTTGGCTTGTGGCGGACATTTTTGGCAACATTCTCTTTTTTTTAATGACCAGTGTTTCTGGTAATAATATTACCTGAAACACATTAATAGATAGCCCTGATTAACAGGTCTGTAACTCTGAGAGTGTTCAAATGGAACCAAACGGGTTCCATTTGAACATTCTTTCCACCGGTTGGTTCGGGTTTCCAATGGTGACCGGTTCAGTTCTTTTTGGTTCTTATTCCATGAGCCAGAGCTCCAATATTGCTGGGAAAACTAGACCTATATGAAACTGTTTATAGGATCAATACAAGTAAATTAATACATGATAACCCTTCCACAGTAGCTTTTTCATATTTTCTATTTTGCATATTTTCCTACATAATGCCTCATTTGCATATTTAAAAATGTAAAATGTGTAATACAACAAATCATTGTCTTCGTGTAAGTACTCAATTGGGGAAGTGTCATGGTGATAACAATCTAATATAGGAATGGTTTTGCCCACTCAATTCATAATATTAACGTTCCAATTTTTGGAGCTCTGGCTCATGGACTAAGAACCAAAAATAACTGAACCGGTTCCTATTGGGAACCAACCGGTGGAAAAGGGGCCTCAGAGTTACATAGTACTAGTTGGACTCCTCATGTGCCCATAATAAACAATTGCCATAGTTATTCTTATGATCAAAATTAGAACATCATAATGGTGTGTAAAACTGAAAGTCTAAAGATCTGCAGATGCTGTTAGTTTTTCTTTTCATACTTTGGGTTATTTGTCAGGTGCAGGATTAAAAAAGGTCAGAGTAAGTAAGTATAGGTCAGTTGTGTAATAAAAACTCATCAAAATATACCATTTACGTATACGTATAACAATTCAGTTCACAATGTGTTCGTTTTGTAAACACACAATACAGTTAGTCATAATTTTAGTTTTTTTTTTTAATTAAATGTTTTATTTGGTTCATAATATAACTAAAGGCTTTCCCCCCCTTGTTTAAATTTTAGTTTTCATTATTCCGTTAGTTTCCGTTAACTAATTTATAATAATAACCTTGCTCCGCTACTTCAGTCTGCTGCTCATCGACCCCCTCAGAGGAGGAGGGGGAGGGGTCGTCGTCGGGCCAACGGTGGTCCGCACACATGCACTGAAGCAGGTGGTCCAGGAACAGTATGACTCGCTCCTTCACCTAGAGAAACAGAGGACGGAATTTGGACGAATGCTGTGCGAAATGCAGAGATGTGGCAGAGATGTTTCAATGTTCTCCCCGTGTAGGGTAGGCCATGTCGCGACTCGCGAGCCCCCGGAAACAGAGAGAGATCGATTTTGTTTTAATTACGTACCCTCGCATGTTCTCCCCGTGTCCCCTAGGGTAGGTACCCTCGCATGTTCTCCCCGTGTCCCCTAGGGTAGGTACCCTCACATGTTCTCCCCGTGTCCCCTAGGGTAGGTGCCCTCACATGTTCTCCCCGTGTCCCCTAGGGTAAGTAGGTACCCTCACATGTTCTCCCCGTGTCCCCTAGGGTAGGTACCCTCACATGTTCTCCCTGTGTCCCCTAGGGTAGGTACCCTCACATGTTCTCCCCGTGTCCTCTAGGGTAGGTACCGTCACATGTTCTCCCCCTGTCCCCTAGGGTAGGTACCCTCACATGTTCTCCCCGTGTGCCCTAGGGTAGGTACCCTCACACGTTCTCCCCGTGTCCCCTAGGGTAGGTACCCTCACATGTTCTCCCCATGTCCCCTAGGGTAGGTACCCTCACACGTTCTCCCCTCGCCTATGGTATAGGTACCCTCACATGTTATCCCCGTATCCCCTAGGGTAGGTACCCTCACATGTTATCCCCGTATCCCCTAGGGTAGGTACCCTCACATGTTCTCCCCGTGTCCCCTAGGGTAGGTACCCTCACATGTTCTCCCCGTGTCCCCTAGGGTAGGTATCCTCACATCTTCTCCCCGTGTCCCCGGGCCTAGGGTAGGTACCCTCACATGTTCTCCCAGTGTCCCTATAGGGTAGGTACCCTCACATGTTCTCCCTGTGTCCCCGAGGGTAGGTACCGTCACATGTTCTCCCCTCGCCTATGGTAGGTACCCTCACATGTTCTCCCTGTGTCCCCGAGGGTAGGTACCCCCACATGTTCTCCCCGTGTCCCCTAGGGTAGGTACCCCCACATATTCTCCCTGTGGGGTTTCTTATTCCCTTATTTGGTACTGGTATAGATGAGATGATGCAAGAAAAATATAGTCCTAAGGATTTTTTTGTCCTCTGTCTACAAGAGATTAATGAGCCTTATAGAGAATAAGGATGACCCTGCAAGAGCAAGTGGGAAGCTGACACACACACACACACACACACACACACACACACACACACACACACACACACACACACACACACACACACACACACACACACACACACACACACACACACACACACACACACACACACACACACACACACACACACACACACACACACACACCTGATTGTGAAGCAGTCGAAAAAGAGCATGTTTTTGGTGCACAGCGAACCTCCCCTGGATAAATAAATAGAGGGAGGCAGCGGCCCACGACTTTACATTTGTCTTCGCCGTGTGCTTACGCACTCTGTGATGCTGTGATGATGTGCACCATCCTCTGGGCCCGCGGTCGGTCACGTAGAAAAGCAACCAGGCTGGATCATTCTGCACTGGGACTGGTTATATTGTAGCGGCCCCGAGCCAGATCAGGTATCTCTCAAATGGAACATCTTCCCTCCCACGCATGCATCGTTGCATACACAATGCTCTCGGATTAATTAAGCTGAAATAGTGACTTTTTAACCCTAGAAGAGAACACTAAACCCGGATGATTTTCACCCCGGACAAGTATTTATATGTTTATGTGATTTTTCATAATGTTGTTGATCTCTGAGGTGGGGGCGGGTCTTTCAGTATACCGTCATGATGCTCAGTGACATCATAGTTCACATGTTCTTTCTTTTATTTTTTCTACAGGCAGGTGTTCGGGAGAATTTCACCTGGGTTTAGTGATGGAGGGTCAAAATAAATAAAGAATAAATAAATCCCATACTTCCACAATGGCCAGTTGATGCAATTATGCAATTCTCACTGTAGCATTATTTGCACAAATAAGGAGTTCCCAGATCCCAGATCCGTTATTTCTTTAACCCTGTAACACCCGCATTAATTTCTACTTGCAAAAAATAGATTTCAACCTTACTACTACTTTGTATTACTGGGACTAAGACTAAAAAATGTTAAAAAAAATAACAAAATAAAGTTTGATGAAAAAATTATAATAATTATATAATAATATAATAAATTAATAATTTACATTTTGGGGATATCTTTCACAATAATGAATAAAACATGTTCTAGACATTCTAATGATCACAAAAAAAACATATATCACAATTATTTTACCTACTTTTATTAGGGTAAAGGTCAAAAGTCTTAGGTTAAAAATCCAGACATTTTTTATTTGTGTGAATTTCAGCCTCTGTGGGGGGTATTTATATGCAAATATCATGACCAATGGCATTGAAATGGCATTGCAATGAACATCACTGATGACGTTTAGGTGGGAAAAAAAGAAAAAAAAAATAGTAATAAAATAAAATAAAATAGTTGCTAAAAAGCAACGCTGGGTCTTAGAGGGTTAAGGGTTTAAATAATAGCTATCCACATTTTCACAGATTTTGCCCAAGGAGCCATGATCATAATTTTTATTTTATTTTATTTTTTCGTGTTGAAATATTAACGAATAGTACCTCAAATTGTTTGTTGATGGTGTAACACAGTTGTTCCCAAACTGTGGTGCGTGCACCCCTTGTGGTGCGCGAGAGCCTTCTAGGGGGTGCGCAACATGAAAAGTCTAATGGTGGCGCTATGGTTTTATTTTAAATATATTAACATATTATGCCAATATATGGCAAGTAATGCAGAATATAGCCCATGCTGCATATATTATGCCATAGTCAGGTTCATATATGTGCAAAAGGAAATATGTGTCTCTATATAGCTTATGCAATTTATATTTCCATGTGCGTCGTCAGTGCTGGGAAGGTAACATAAGTAAAGTACATTTACCTATACTTAAAATATATATTTTTTAGGTATTTCTTAATTAACTGTCAACTGTCAATGTTTCAATATTTATACTTCTACTTCACCAGTTCTCAGTATTGTACTTTTTCAGTTTTCATATAATGGACATAACCAATGATGAAGCCCTATTTTATTTTATACTTTGCTAGCATGAAATAGCCATCAAGCTCACAATGCGTGCACATGATGCAGATCTGCTATTTGTGAAAGATTTGATGAGTGACTGCTGCCATCTAGTGGTACTTGGTGCACATTGCATCCTTTAAGAGTCAGACTCTCGCCCACCACTGGAAGAGGGTCTCAACCCTCCCTGTGTGTTTTCTAATAATTGTTTGTTTGATTGATTGATTGATTGATCTGACTGATTGAAAATTGTACTTAAAGTTTGTACAGTTTGGGTACAGATCAATACAAAAGCTGCTAAGGGGATGAAACCAGAAAAATCACTATATAAAACTTGCTTATACATCAGGGTCTTCTGGTAAATAAAGGTTTACATGAAATCAATTGAAACAATTAACACAAACAGCAATGGTGTGGGCTTGAGATTTTCCCGAGCGGGCCCTCGCTGAGAGCATCGGGGGTTGAAAATGAAGCCCAGTTCGCTCCATCCATGTTTCAATGAACGAGGCGACGGCGTTGGCTGACATTTACGGGGCATGCCGAGCCCACCCCCCCCCCCCCACATTCTGCAACTGCGCCCTAGTGGTGAGCGCCCATCCCCCCCTCCCTCCCCTCCCCTCACTCCCCCCCTCACATTCTGTAACTGGGCCCTAGTGATGGTGGTAAAACGCGGTTCATTCTAAATGTTACATGACTGAAGAGACTTTCTATGTTAAGACAAGTCATGGCCTTATGTCACTCCTTGCATGAGGAGAGAGAGAGAGCCTTTCTATGTTAAGACAAGTCATAGTAGGAACATTATTATGTCACTGGATGAGGGGAGAGAGAGAGAGAGAGAGAGGGCATTTAAAAATAAGAATAAACATCTTGAAAGATTGCGGAGAAATTCAAAATAGTTTAGAAAAATGCATATTTATTTGGGGTCCTTAGCGTATAAATGTTTGAGAACCACATCGGTAATCAGAGAATGATCATGATCCGCATCATGCGGTGTGTGTGTGTGTGTGTGTGTGTGTGTCTGTGTGTGACCTCTGACCTGCTGTGGGGTCTCTCCCTGCGGTGGGGTGAAGTCCGGACAGGTCTGTCCCGCAGCCTGGGCCATGTCCCTGATGTCCTGGACGGGTCTGCCCTCTGCCACACCGAAGCTCTATGCACGCACGCACGCACACAAATTATCATATTTAGATCAGCACATGAGGCGAACTCTTTAAGAAAAGAACCGCCAAAAAAGTGAATCATCCATGGTAGGACTCTCCAAAACCATGGGTGCCATGGGCCGGGTCTCGAAGGGAGAGCTGGTGCATCCATTTTGAATGCCATCAATGCATGGAAAAGGGACAAAATGACATCTAATCAGAGCATTCAATGCTCCACTAGACGCGTTTACTGGGCTACCAAAATGGGCTGCATTATGTGTGTTTGATAACGGCTACCAGCGACCACATGCGTTGTCAACTGACTTACGTGGCCGGTTAAAACTGATATGAGGTTAGGGGACTTACGTGGCCGGTTAAAACTGATATGAGGTTAGGTGTCTTACGTGGCCGGTTAAAACTGATATGAGGCTATGGGACTTACGTGGCCGGTTAAAACTGATATGAGGCTATGGGACTTACGTGGCCGGTTAAAACTGATATGAGGCTAGGGGACTTACGTGGCCGGTTAAAACTGATATGAGGCTAGGGGACTTACGTGGCGGGTTGTAACTGATATAACGTTACCCGCTCAAGACGTTTGCGGCAGTAAATACGCCTATACTTGAGCATTGAATGCTCTGATCAAACGCGATGTCGTCCCTTTCAATGCATCGATGGCATTCTAATCCGCTATAAGAAGAAGTCACGACACTCACCCTCTCCTTGAGTGCAGGATCCGTCACCATCTGCAGGCCAGTGCAACTGGCATTGTGTCTCACTATGGCCTCGGCCGTCTGAGAAAACAACAGCACACAATGTATACGTCACAAGGGGTGATCACACTTAAAGCTGCGCGCATTCATACTCCTCCTTTGGGTGATGACATAATCTCTGCGGTGGTTGGGAAAACTACAGCATGACGTCAACGAGCCGCGGTGATAAGAGACTCACTGCTCACCCCAACACATCTCTCTGTTTTTGAGTGGTGCAACCACTCCAAGGAACAGCAATGTCCGTGTTCACCTATGTGTTGTTCACCTATGTGACATTAATGAAGAGGAGAGAGGAGAGGGGGGGGGGGGGGGGGGAGAGAGTGGCGTTGCACCACTCAGTTCACACAGGTGTGATTTCTTTTTACTAACCACCGAAAAGATGACTATAGCTCATCACCTAAAACTGGAGTATATGCGTGGACACCAACACACGTACATGCTTCACGAAAGAAGAAGCAACGCTGTAAGCACGTTGAGAGTCCATTAAACAAAACATCATGGCTGATCCCGATGATTGTCTGACCTGTCGAGCTCGCTGCATGTCACTGACAAACACGTTGGAGAAGTGGACATCTTTGAGGTACCTTCCCACAGAGTCTGCCTGCTGTAGGCCCGTCTCCGACAGCGGAGAGTCTATGGCCTGGCCTGAAACGCGACACGGCACAACACGAGTCAGCTTGTTGTATAGGCCTGTGACAGAGGAGTGTTGATGCGAAAAGCCTGCATCCTGCATCCTTAGGTCGCACACCTAAAGGCTCATACATAGTCTGGATTTTCGGTGGTTAGGTGACCACCGAACTACAACATGACGTCACGAGCCGCGGTGAAGAGCAAACCTGCACCGCCACCGCTCCAGCCCTTCTCTCTGTTTTTACTCACCACCGCTCAACGTTATTTCAGCTCCGGTGGTCAGCTCACCACCGGAGCGGTGGTCACCTCACCACCGAAAATCCAGACTATGAATAGGCCTTAAGACACACTTAATTGTGTCACATGGTTTCATGACACAACCTTGTTGCATTGGCTGTCTTCTAATAGAAACAGCAGTCTTTTTTTTTCATGAAAAGTTGCAATGCGAAAATGGAAGCCATCGTTCTCACGATAATACAAATCTAAAATCTAAATATATATATTTTTGAGACACAGACCGAGTAGAATACATACAATTGTGGTGTTTTATCGTGTACATTATAGTGAGGACCAGTTATATGAAGAGATGTTGAAAAGTGGTCCATTAAGGCCATTTCTGACTGAATGTTCCCGATCATCTTTTCAACCATACCTTGTAAAATGCCATCTTTGTTGAATTGTGTTTCCCCACTGGAAAACAACAAAACAAAACAAAATCAATAACAGAACAAAAAATAAATCAATCAAATGACAGATAGCCTACTGATAACCAGTGGTGTAAAGTAATTACGTACATTTACTTGTACTGTACTTAAGTACAATTTTTAGGTATTTATACTTCACTTGAGTATTTCCAATTTTCAGTACATTTACTTCTACTTTCGGGGCCAAATATTGTACTTTTAATCCACTACAATTATTTCAAAACTTTAGTTACTTTGGATATTTTAATTTTGATTAAAAAAATACATTAACCACTTCAACCCCGGCCATATACATTTTGGCCATTTGAAAATAGCAGATCTACAAGCTCATGCGTCGCTTGTAGAACGATTTTGTGCAGATTTTGAACTAGAGAAATGGGACATTCTGCAATATGGAATGCCCTGCCTGCTGACCTAAGATGTGCAAAATCACTATCCACGTTTAGATCTCTCTATATTTTGATGCAAATACTTGTGTACTTTTACTCAAGTACATTTTGAATGGACTCGTAATTGGGATAATATTTCGTCTGCAATTAATACTTTTACTTAAGTAAAACTAAAACATATTGGAGTAGGATACTTGATCGTTCCATACCATGCACTGCAACACTGCCACTGACCACGCCCCCTATGAGAGCTTCGAGTTTAAATCATTCATAAGTTCATAGAACTCTGTTCACTAGGGGAATAAATCGATGTGCACACAAAGCAACGCACTCTATGTAATATGAATAATGTGAATAATATGAATTAATAGTCTACAGTCCCTCAAAATGATGCAGCGTATCATAATTTGTTATAGTATAGGACTGGAGGATATAAGAGCACGTGTTTATAATAATAATAATAATAATAATAACAACAAACAACATGAGTGAGAAACAACCCATAATAATTATGAAGAATCTATACTTACTGTCGTACAACAGTCAGGCCGAATGTAAACACTGTCATACTGTCTATCTGCCTGCCTGCCTGCCTGCCTGCCTGTCTGTCTGTCTGACAGGTCGCTGAAATGTACCGTCATAATTCCGGCTATAATTATCCTTAAAGGCACAGTTACCTCTCAGCAGCACCCCAGACAAAGTTTGTAAGTTGCTTGCTTGATTCCTGTTTGTTTTGCATAGGTAGGGCCTATATTTAATAGGCTATAACTGTTATGTTACAAAACAATGGGGCTCAATGGCAGATATTGGTACATCAAAAAAGCACTTTCACCTAGAAACTCCATTCACACTTTTTATCATTCAGTTTAGGCTACTGTGGAGACACCTGCTGGAACTTTTTACTTTGAACTTTTTAACTTTTTTTTACATTCTTTATAATGAGAGTCGATGGAAGAAAGGTCCCATTTTTCACAGTTAACTTTTTTGAGCTCTTATTACTCCGTCATACTTTCACTTTGAAACTTCATTCAAACTTTATAATGTTCATCTATCTTTGAACTTTGAACTTGAAAGTTGTTTTGAAAAAGTTTATACTTTTTAAAATATTTAACTTTATTTATAGTTTTTTCCTCCCATCGACAATGTATGGGATTTATCGCCTAATTAGTGCCAACTTAGAGTGCGGGGCTTCTTTGACTAGAGTGTGGAAACTGAAAATCTTTCCTTGAAAATTTACCAAACGTCCCGGCCAAAATATTCATTTTACACGCATGTTCTTTGGTCATTTTGTAGCCACACATGTCCTCTTTCACACAATGTGACCACCAAAGCACAGAGACATACAGAATGTGAATTACGGCCTTTTAAGTGACACAAATTCAGTCAAGCTGCTCATTGACCTCCATTGTATAATTCTTACGAGGAAATTATTGCGATGACAATTCTTAACTCGCTCTTATAACCACATTTCCGATCGTACCAACACCACAATCGCACATGGTGTACCTCAATATCTCAGGCCACTCACAGCGAAAAAAATATTTGCATTCGACTTTTACTTTTTGCGATATATAGAGCAATTTGTTCGGGACCATTGAAATCTCCCAGGCAGTCATAGTGCTGGCAAGTAGTATTACTAGTAGAACTCTTTTTACTTCCACAGCTGAGAGCGTAACATGGTTTCAGTGTACGCTCTCAAGAGTTAAAAATCTATAAGGCTCCATTTGGTTACCAACTCTCCATCATGTAGCTGCATGGGGACCACCTGGAACCCCCTCAAGGACCCCTGGGGGTCCCCGGACCACATGGGGACCACCTGGAACCCCCTCAAGGACCCCTGGGGGTCCCCGGACCACATGGGGACCACCTGGAACCTCCTCAAGGACCCCTGGGGGTCCCCGGACCACCTGGGGACCACCTGGAACCCCCTCAAGGACCCCTGGGGGTCCCCGGACCACATGGGGACCACCTGGAACCCCCTCAAGGACCACTGGGGGTCCCCGGACCACCTGGGGACCACCTGGAACCCCCGTAAGGACCCCTAGCTGGTTGAAATCCACTGCTCTATGACAATAAGCAATATATAGAGCTATTTATGTAACGTGAAATCACTTCAAGTAGTTAATGCTACCAGTGGCCAGCAGAGGGCAGTGCAGTCCTGTTGTGAGAGTATAGAGGCAGAGAAGTTCAATACGACAGTCATTCCCAAACTTTTTCATGTCAAGGACCCCCAGATTGACACTGATTAGCCCCGCGGACCCCCATTTGACAGAATATATGACAGAGACCCCCATAAGAGAAGATTTTGATGGCTCTAGCAGTGATTCTCAACCCGTTTAAACCCGTTTAATTTCCAGTTTGACATGCATTAGTCCCCCCCCCATTTAATGTAATTTCTATCTCTGAGACCCCCGATTTATATTGCAAAAAAAAACATATCTATGTTAATTTAACTCTGAGAGTGTACAAATGGAACCTAATGGACCCATTCGTGTGTGTGTGTGTGTGTGTGTGTGTGTGTGTGTGTGTGTGTGTGTGTGTGTGTGTGTGTGTGTGTGTGTGTGTGTGTGTGTGTGTGTGTGCGTGCGTGTGTGTATGTGTGTATGTGTGTGTGGGTGTGTGTGCGCGCGCGTGCGTGCGTGCATGTGCATTGTGCATGCGTGTAACTCCACCCAGGTGCAGCGTGTGTCCGTGATGATCCAATAAACTCTGACCAATGACGGACGGACTTTCATGTGACGTAGAGGGTTTAAATAGGGACACGGAAATGCACTCAGAGCATGTTTGGGCTGAGCTGCAGCAAGGTATGTTTGTTTGTTTGATATAACACACGGTTTTATCCACCTTTACACACTGCTATCGTTTAAACATTAGTGTTTTTATAGTACTGTTTATTGTTTATTGCGGCAGAGAATGGACAACAATGTGTTGAATGTTTGTTCTTGAGAAGGAAGGAAACAAACAAAGTGTTCTAAACAGACAGCGGTGGAAAGTAAATGATTACATTTTAATACTGACGTATAGTGTGGAAAATATACTCCATAATTTGGAAACTTTGAACTACTAGCTGTATACTTTTTTTAGATTTGCATTATTATTTCAAAACCTATTAGCCTACATTTTATTTTACCACTACAGCCATACATTTGAACATGGCTGATCTACAAGCACATAATCGTGCACAGTACAATGCTACACATTGTGACCTTGTAGATCTATTTTCAAATTATTTTGTGAAACATTTCAAATGGGACACTGCATATTCATTTTGATGCCAATACCTCTTTACTTTTAGGCTACTCTTAAGTTGTATAATTAATATAATATAATTTTGAAGCTCTTCTCCCTTTTATTTTAACGGCTTTATTTCACTTTAAAAAAAAACACTCATTATCTACTCTGGCTTATGTGAACACCCCAGACAGTTTTTTTTAAGTTGCTTGATTCAGTAATTGGCTAATTGATATAAAGTGTAGCTGCCCCGCCCCCTTCCTATACAAACTCATTGTAACTTCAAAATCCTTTTTTTACCATGATAGATTCATCAAACAAATACCCAACCTTTTCTCTGACTGTTATGTTTTGCCTCAGACCTTGACTGTGACAATCTTATATGGGCTAGGACTAGGAGGCATTAGTTTTGGAGCTAAATAAATTACCAAAAAAAGATATCTACATTCTTGGACTGTCGCTTCTTGGAGCCTGGACCATTCGGCCAACTCTACAGGCCTACTTAACCCATTCTGACCTGAGATCAGATTGAAAAAAAAATGTCTCCTACATCCTGACAGTTTTCATTCTGACCTGAGATCAGATTCTAAAAATGTCTTCTATCAGTCAGTCGCTCTTCGATTTTTCAAAAATAGCAGACCTACAAGCTCTCGGCGCCACTCGGTGGCGCGCTATGAGCTTGTAGATCTGCTATTTTTCAATAGCTAAAGCATAACATAATGCTAACACCAAAATGGGTTAAAAACTGTCTGCTGTGTTCACATAAGCCTGAGTAGACAATAAAATGACAAAGTGTTTTTGAAAGTGAAATATCCCTTTTCAATATTGTATGAATTAGACACTGTATAAAATCTGGATAAAGAGTAATGTTGGATTTATGTCTGTCTTGCAGGTTAATCATGTGACCTTGGATGCAGTCATCAGGAGATGGCTGGTATTGGTAATGGAGTGTCTACTCGGCTGGGCTGAAACGAATAACGGTGTCAACGAACGCTCCCTGAGATTACGAGGCGTACGGTGCTCGGGACGTATTGTGCCATACAACCTACGCGGCTCTATTAATACCGGCTATCTTCAACCGAGCGACGGAAGGCCCCCCACGGTACGTACCTGGATTACATGTGGCTGTAGTAGAAAGTAGGGCTGTGTCACCATTACAACATGATTGTGTTTGACGTTGAACATATGAATACATGCATGGCTTTTAGGCCTCATAATTTCTTTTTGCATGAGGCAGATATGACTAATTATATACACTGTTAAATTGGAAAGGGCTTCGTTAAGACCTCCATATTATTATGGTCAATGCCTGTGTGAAAAGTGGGAGTGATTGGTGAGGAGATACGGCAGTGTTTCTGACTGACAGACGCATTCAGACATTGACTGAATTATAGTATGATTTTCCAAAAATAAATTAAAGGGACACTTCACCCCTTTTGCAACCAGATTTGAATGATGTTTCCTGGGGGTTTTATGTGGGTAATGTGTCCATGATGTCTTGGACACTGGCCTCACTTCCTTCCCAGACTACAATTCCCATAGTGTGTGTGTGTGAGACACTTGGCTATACTAAAATATCTAAAGACATATTACCCACATAAACCCCAGTAAAGTGCTTCTTGTCTCCCCAACAGCATCAAAATAAGAGCTGGTTGCAAAAGGGGTGAAGTGTCTCAATTGACCTTGTTCAGACCGCGGCCATCTTCCCAGCAAGGTGCTACCTAGGTGAAACTTCCCATAGACAGACGGCCCATTCATCCAAACAGAAAAGTCCTCTCTGATCGTATTAAACAACATCAAACTCGCCAGCATTGCAGCTGTACGGAAAGCTTGAATTATCCTTTCTCTCTGCAAAGTGTTTGTTTCATAAAAATCCACCGTAGACATGTTATGAACTACTTACTGTCAAGAAATGTGATTGAATGTGTTTTTTTAGTGTTAGAGTTTGGAAGCGCTTGTTGAATATCACTCAACGTCCCAGGCGTACCACCTGTTTTGACTGTGCACATCATGCAGGAGGCAGCTGGAGGTTGCTTTACTGATAACGAGCGCTTCCAAACTTCTGATACTTAGAAAATAATCATATGGAAGTAGCTCATAACATGTCTACGGTGGCTTTGTATGAAACAAACACTTTGCAGATGGAGGATCATTCAAGCTTTTTGTACAGCTGCAATGCTGGTGAGTTTGACATTGTTTAATGCAATTGGATAGGACTTTTTCTGTTTGGATGACTGGGCTGTCAATGGGAAGTTGCACCTACTTGGCACCTTGCTGGAAAGATGGCCGAGGTCTGAATATAGTCAAATTAGCCGATGTACAAGCTAAACACTTGAGCAGGTAGATCTGCTATTTCCATCTATGTTTTTAATGTTTGAGAATACCTTGCCTTTAAAGGCTTATAATTCAGAGTATACAAATTGAACCACAGATCTGTAACTCTGTGTACAATTGGAACAAAGTTACAGGTCCATTTGGTGTCGCAATTAAATGAAAATTGTCCCTTTTTTTTAAAGGGACATTGACTGCAATTTCTTCCAGCAGTGAATAGTATTTTTAGTAGATAACCATAGCACAAATTTGTGCGCTATGGCCAGAGTGTGTTTGACTGGATTGCTGAATTCCCATAATGCTTTAGTGCACTTTCCCTCTTTGTGGAGGCTGCATGGAGGTGTGAATTTGTAGTCCAGGAAGGAAGTGAGACCACATTTTCATGGCATGTTCTTGGTCATGAACATGGCATGACAAAGAAACTTAATGCACATGTATACAAACCCCAGGAAAGTGTCTTGTATCCTAAACATTAAAATAAGCTCTCGTTGCCAAAGAGGTGTAGTGGCCCTTCGTTAATCACAATTTGACACTTTTAATACAGTAAAATAATGGTGACACAGCCCTGTCAGTGACTGTTATTAATACAGTAAAATAATGGTGACACAGCCCTGTCAGTGACTGTTATGACTTCCAAAATGTCATCCTGTAGGCCGACAACTAAATTTGTTTATTTCTTCCCCTGTCATTTCAGAACGTGAAGCTGACAGTCTGTACCCCAATACCGATGTCTTCCTCTGCTGCTGCTGCTGCTGCTTGCTGTTAACAGTGAAGGTTAGTATTTAACCATTTTATTCCTGCTTCTTGTGCAAGTGGGCTACATGCTACCATACCATATGTTGTCATTCGCTCCATGTATCGTTTCACACCATTTGTGTGTGTGTATAATGCCTATGTCCCTAGGCATTATACATACACTTCACTTTCATCTTTTCTTTGCTTATAATAAAGTTGTCTATTTTAGTTGTCTGCGTTTTTAATCGCATTTTGCTTTATTCTTTTTATAAGTAATTTCTTTCTTCTTGCCTATCTATTGCCCTAGTTCTTCACTAGTGGACTTTGTGTGATGTGGAGGTATGTGATTTAGGTCTGTATCATTATGGTAGCATGTAGCCTGCTCAACACTGTTTACTAGGGGTGTAACGATATAGTAACTGAATCGACAAATTTAATTTCAAGAATCTAAGCATATCTAAATGAAAACGGCAAAACATTGACTATATATTGTTTTGCAATGTAAATAATCGGTATCGAATCGTTTGTTTCTATTGTATCAATACTACATTTTTGTGTGGTATTACTTGATTTAAAAAAAATATCTATATATTTTAAATGGTTACTGTATCGTGATTTGTATCGCTGTTAAAATGTATCGTTACACCCCTACTGTTTACAGCCTTCTATGCTGTAGATCTGTGCAAACTAACAGGAACAAAATGATGGCCGATGTGTCATTTTGTTCCTTGGTTAGTGTGTGTTTTGTTTAGTGCTGATATTGAAGGTAAGTGATCGTAGTTTATTATCTTTGGCTGTCGGGCAGAAACCTTGTATCTCCATATAGTTCACCCTTTTGTAAATTAACTTCCTTACTTGGTCATGCTACAGTGTCAAACACTAAAGTAGCAAAAATGGCCGATCTACAAGCTCACGATGTAAAGATAATCCATTATTGAATATTTTGTTTAATATATATATATAATATAAATAATGTTGTATTTTTTAATATATTGAAAGTATCAACAAGAGCTTGTAACTAAATGGTAACATTGAAACGCAACAGATTATTATATTAATAATAAATATCATTGGATCACAGGTCCTTTTTAAACTATTTTGGTCGTACAAGGTTTCTACCCGACCTTCATCTTTTCTCTTTATTCTTTGCTTTAATAAAGTTATTTGTTTTTGTCTGAGTTTTTAATCTCATTTTATTTTTTAATAAGTCATTTCTTTCTTCTTGCCTTTCTATCACTAGTTCTTCACTAGTGTATGTGGTGCGTGATTCGGGTCGCGTCTCTCGTACAGTTTCTTAATTGATTGGAACTGTATCGTTTTACATTTCGTCATCCCATCGGTTCACATCACATATGAACACAGGCCGGTATGTGATGTGCATTTATGTGATTTTATTTTGGTGATTATTTCACAGCAATTGCGGATGGCTCGCCATTCACCTCGGTCTGCCTCATTTTATTTAGGTGAGGTACAGAATGGGAAATGATGTAGGCGCATGTTTGATGTCATCCATAGTGTTGTATGTTGTGTACGAATGTTCATAGTGGTGCTGTATTGTATACCTGTGCCCCTGTATACAAATACAGGGGCACAAAGAACATTAAGCAAATAAGAATGCTGCTGCCATTGCATAATTTGCACCTTGTATAATTCATGTCAATCGTCCACAAATGGCATGAATTCTTTCTCTTTCTCATTCACTTATTTCTGTGAATGTTATTTTAAAATTGATATGTAGGAAACATGGGACAACTGGCTGGAAAAAACTCGTGCCACGAAAACCTAATGACGACTACTTGGGCAGGGACCAAGAAAATCTATTAATTTTATTGTTCATGTTCATAAAGCGCTCTAAGTGCTCAAAGTCAACAGTGCAGCAGCAAACATCTAGGTCATAAGACCATTGTCTGCTATATCATCAGATCTAATTTGTGAGTAAAGCTTCATCATGTCATCCCCACATCACATAATGCACGCAGGGTTAGGTTAGGGTTAGGTATGTGATGTGGATTGATGTGACGTATGTCTTTTTATAATGTGCGAGTGAAGCTTCATTGCGTCTGTACACATACCATATGAACACAGGCCCGGTATGTGATGTGTATTGATGCGATTTATGCTTCTATTTGCAGTTAAAACTTAATAATTCACGCTGGTCAGTAGGCGAGGCACTGACGATGGGCCTATGACCCAAACGTTTTCTGCTGCACTTTTCACTTTTAGCACTTTGCAGCACTTTATGAGCATGAACAAATGCAATTAATATATTTTCTTAGTTTACGTCTAGGAGTTTTCCTTAAGGTATTTGTGGAGTGAGTCTTCCAGTTTTCAACAACAGTCTCATGGTAATGAATTAAAAAAAAAAAACACAAAACGAGGCACAGGCATGGCGCTTCTGGTTTACTGGAATGGGGTTCGATTCCCTGCTGCGCTCTAATCATTGTGTTTTGGCATTTACAAACTTTTTCGAATTGTAGGTGCCCTTTGAGAGCGGTTTTGAAGGAGTCAAGGGATTCACATGTCTTAATGACTGTTGGTAGGGCGTTCCACATTTTGGTGGCATGGGAGCGAAAATAATTTAGTCCCTTGTTTGTGCCGAATCTGGGTTGTACATGGTTTGTTGCACTCCCTCTGGTGTTGTGGTTGTGGACTTTGTTTACATTAAGGTAGTATCTAGACAGGTACATGGGTATCTTAGTGAAGTATTTAGACAGGTACATGGGTATCTCGGTGAAGTATTTAGACGGGTACATGGGTATCTTAGTGAAGTATTTAGACAGGTACATGGGTATCTTAGTGAAGTATCTAGACAGGTACATGGGTATCTTAGTGAAGTATCTAGACAGGTACATGGGTATCTTAGTGAAGTATCTAGACAGGTACATGGGTATCTTAGTGAAGTATCTAGACAGGTACATGGGTATCTTAGTGAAGTATCTAGACAGGTACATGGGTATCTTAGTGAAGTATTTAGACAGGTACATGGGTATCTTAGTGAAGTATCTAGACAGGTACATGGGTATCTCGGTGAAGTATCTAGACGGGTACATGGGTATCTTGTGGACCAGACCCATTGCAAGATGCTGTACTGTCGTCGACCCTAAGCCATTCCAGCCTGCCAAAGTGGGCAGGGGTGAGGTGGGGGTCATAACTTAACCTATGAAGAATCTGTTGTTCACACTTTTAGAACATGCATGTGGTCATTATGAGGATTATATCAATCATTGGATGCCCCAAAAATTACCTTTTGTAGATCTATTTTATTTACTAGTAGTATGCTGGTGAATGATACAATTCATGCATTTAGCAGACTCTCTTAATCCAGAGCATGCTTGCATTAAGCAATATCAAAGCATGGCAATACATCACAAAGTAGTTGTCATGAAACATGCATAAGCTAAGAACGTAACGGTGGAATATTTATATAATGAAAGTATACATATAAACTATGCTATACTATAAAGTGCTAGGACTACATAAAATGCAATTCTAGTGCCGTCTACGTAACATGCTCTAAGTCGACAAAGTGCTCTAAGGGGCTATGATTGTATTTTAGTGTTGTGCCACCTCGCTGTGGTAGTGTGGGGTCACAACCCTACAGTCACTGGCAACTCGGACACTGATGGGACTGCGTCTTTCAAAAAGGTTTTGTATTCACGGAAAAGCGAAAGGCTATAGTCCATGGTCTCGGACGCGCTGCCGTCCACCTCCCATTATACAGGCTGACTAAAAAGCTGAATAACTCGATCTATATACGGAGGTGGTTTGGATAAAATGCGCAATGTTCGGAGGTCTTTGCTGATTTATCCGGTGGTTTAGATGGAAACATTGGCGCTTTCTTTTTTAAATATTTTTTATCCCACGATTTTGTAACTCATTTTTCACCCCTGTATCAATCATCTAATGTGATCCTGGGCTCTACACATCCTCCAACCTAGTCCCCATATATGGGGGACAAGGGGAGACCAACCTAGTCCCCATATATGGGGGACAAGGGGAGAGCAACGGACTTGAACTCATGCTTCCTCATTGGCGCTTTCTAGAGCAAGGATGGCTTCATTTTAGCTTGCTAGCAAACACTATTTATGTAGCATTAAAGCTGGACGGCCAAAACAGGATGTGGGTCCAGCATGTGCAGCATTGAAATGGCCTCGGCAGTCTGAGGTTGGCTGTGTGTCCAGCAGGTGGCAGTGTATGGGTTAATTACAGCCTTACTGGGGCCTCTACAGTGTTAATTACAAGCACTACTGGGAGACAAACACAACAAAGGTGAGGGGTTGGGTGGAGGGGTCCTCTTACTCACTTTTTCCTTTGTCGGGTGAGTACTGATGACTAGCTATAGCCTTTGTCGTACAATTTTACAATTTAGGCATTTAGCAGACTCTCTTAATCCAGAGCGACTTACATTAAGCAAGAACAAAAAAGCATGGGAATACATCACATAAAAACATTTATCAAGAAACATGCGTAAGCTAAGAAAGTAACAGTGGAATATCTATATAATGAAACTATACATCTATACTACTATGCTATACATATGTATAGAGGTTTGCATCGTAGAGAGGTTTTTAATGGTCCTAAATGTGCAGAGCGTGTCAGCCCCACGGACCGAAGCCAGGAGAAGGTTCCACAGCGGAGGTGCCTGGGACTTAAACGCCCTGCCTCCTATTGTAACCTTTGATATTTCTGGGACAGTAAGCATTGTTGCATTCTGTGAACGCACTCGTGTTCTGTTCAGGATTGTAGGGATCGATGCGTTCTTTGAGATTGTGGTGCCTGGCCGTTGAGAGCTTTGCAGGTGAGGAGGAGGATTTAGAACTGTATTTAACCAGGAGCCAGTGATGGTTCTGATCACATGGTTCTGTATTTAACCAGGAGCCAGTGATGGTTCTGATCACATGGTTCTGTATTTAACCAGGAGCCAGTGATGGTTCTGATCACATGGTTCTCTGACCCCTAGTGTGGGGTTTCCTCAGCGTTACTACAGAGGAGTTCCAAATCTTTTTTTCATTTAGTATCCATTCATTCGTTCATATCGTTAATGTAATAAATAAATCCATCCATCCATTTCCATTTATTTATTTATTACATTAACGACATCAACCCCAGAATCACTATTCTGAGGGTTAGCAAAACAAATCAGATCTACAAGCTCACAAGCTAATGATTTTGGAGGTTTTGAAAATAGATGAAATCATGAAAAAAACAACATACTATACGTAGATAGCCCATGTTTTCAGACCGCATGCTGTTTTTCATGATTTTGCAGGATTTGAGGAAAAAGTTGAAAATAATTGACCTGTAAAATTAGAACAAAACAAACTAAGGCACTGGTGTGGTACTCCTGGTTTACCAGTACGGGGTTCAAATCCCTGCAGTGCTCTGCTCAATATGTTGTATTTACAAGGTTTATTTAAATGTTCTGCTCATTGTGTTGCCTTTTCATAGATGATAACCCCAAGGTTCTCTACTGTGTTTGTACTCCCTACAGTTTGGTTACCAAGACTATTTATTACTCATGATTTATGTTCACTCCGAGACCATGGACTATATATAGCCTTTCGCTTTTCCCCGCTTTTCCCCATTTTTTCAAATCCTCAGAAATCGTGAAAAACGACATTCTATAGTAAGTATAAATGACCTTTACCAGTATAAATGACCTTCACCAGTATAAATAACGTTGACCAGTATAAACTACCTTGACCAGTATGCGGTCTGTGACCATGGACTATAGCCTTTTGCTTTTCCTTGATTTTCACCTTTTTTCAAATCCTCAACAATGATGAAATAGCGCGCACTATAGCGCGCCACTCAATGACCTTGACCAATATCAATGACCTTGACCAGTAAAAATGACCTTGACATTTTTGAGGATTTGAAAAAAATGAAAAAAACGATGGGCTTTGTGTGTGCTGAGGGAAGCTTTGTGTGTGCTGAGGGAAGTTGTGTGCTGAGGGAAGCATTGTGTGTGCTGAGGGAAGTTTTGTGTGCTGAGGGAAGCTTTGTGTGTGCTGAGGGAACTTTGCATCAGAAAAGGTAACACTGTATGGTACAGTATGTATGACTGACTTTTAGACAGTGCCACGTGAAGTATGGGTATGGGTATCTCCACAGTAAGCTGAATAATAAAAAAGTGTGAATGGAGTTTCTAGGTGAAAGTAATTTTTGACGTGCAGCGGTGTATGATAATGTGTGTTTTGCGGAGGATGAGAAACATTGACACATGAACCTACCTACATACTTACACCTAGAAACCCCATTCTAGCCTACTTAGGTTCATCTTACGGTGGACATGTTTGCCTGAAAAGGAATATTTGAAATGTTTCATAGTTTTAGAAATATAGTGCTTTCAAATTTACAATGGGGCTCAATGGCAGACATTGGCACGTCAAAAATCACTTTCACCTAGAAACTCCATTCACACTTTTTATCAAATTACTGTGGAGACACATGCTGGAACTTTTTACTTTGAAATGTTTTATAGTTTGAGTTATTTAACTAAAATGCCCAATGCATTCTCTATGGCAATAGCACAAACTTTGGCATGCTACTAGTCCTACATACAAAATGATGAAAAACTAGGATTAAAAAAAAATCCAAAATTCTATGGCTAATGGCTAATTCTATTTTTTTCAAATCCTCAAAAATGATGAAAAACGGCGTGCTATAGTATGCCGTACGGTATGGGCTATAGCCCATGTTCAAAAATAATGAAAAACTAGGTTATTTTTTTTCAAAATTTCAAAAAACGATGGGCTATAACCCATGTTTTTTGAAATTTTGAATTTTTTCAAATCCTCAAAAATGATGAAAAACGGCGTGCTATAGTATGCCGTACGGTAGGGGCTATAGCCTATGTTAAAAAATGATGAAAAACAAGGTTAAAAAAAAAATCAAAAATTCAAAAAACGATGGGCTATATCCCATGTTTATTGAAATTTTGAATTTTTTACAAATCCTCAAAAATGATGAAAAACGGCGTGCTATAGTATGCCGTATGGTAGGGGCTATTGCCCATGTTCAAAAATGATGAAAAACGAGGTTAATTTTTTTTTAATTAAAAAAATGATGGGCTATAACCCATGTTTTTTTTAATTTAGATTTTTTTTTCAAATCCTCAAAAATGATGAAAAACGGCGTGCTATAGTATGCCGTACGGTAGGGGCTATAGCCCATGTTCAAAAATGATGAAAAACGAGGTTAATGTTTTTTTCAAAAATTCAAAAAACTATGGGCTATAACCATAGAGTTATATATCTATAGAGAAGACACCCGAGTTCTCCTCCCATCCACTTGCATTAAGTTGCTCAAAAGCGCATGAGGCGGATTCACTCCTCCTGCCTGGTAGGAACAGAGTGCATTCTGGGACGGTTTGGTTACAAACACATGAACGCGCTGCCGTTGACTATCATTGTGCCGTTTGTGCGCGTTCACGTATGAAACATTCGTTCATGTGTCATGGCCCCAATCACATGAACGTGCGCAATGATAGTCAACGGAGCAGCGCTGGCTCGAGCTGCACTACCAAATCCGGCCACTATGTCCATTTCGCCTCAGGGTTTCCTCTGGGTGCCTTCTCTAGAAATATATACTCTAAGGCTATAACCCATGTTTTTTTTAATTTAGATTTTTTTTTCAAATCCTCAAAAATGTAGAAAAACGGCGTGCTACATAGTATGCCGTACGGTAGGGGCTATAGCCCATGTTCAAAAATGATGAAAAACGAGGTTAAAAAAAAATCTAAAATTCAAAAAACGATGGGCTATAACCCATGTTTTTTGAAATTTTGACATTTTTTCAAATCCTCAAAAATGATGAAAAACGGCGTGCTATAGTATGCCGTACGGTAGGGGCTATAGCCCATGTTCAAAAATGATGAAAAACTAGGATTAAAAAAAAATCCAAAATTCTATGGCTAATGGCTAATTCTATTTTTTTCAAATCCTCAAAAATGATGAAAAACGGCGTGCTATAGTATGCCGTACGGTATGGGCTATAGCCCATGTTAAAAAATAATGGAAAACTAGGTTATTTTTTTTCAAATTTTCAAAAAACGATGGGCTATAACCCATGTTTTTTGAAATTTTGAATTTTTTCAAATCCTCAAAAATGATGAAAAACGGCGTGCTATAGTATGCCGTACGGTAGGGGCTATAGCCTATGTTAAAAAATGATGAAAAACAAGGTTAAAAAAAGAATTCAAAAATTCAAAAAACGATGGGCTATAGCCCATGTTTTTTGAAATTTTGAATTTTTTACAAATCCTCAAAAATGATGAAAAACGGCGTGCTATAGTATGCCGTATGGTAGGGGCTATTGCCCATGTTCAAAAATGATGAAAAACGAGGTTAATTTTTTTTTAATTAAAAAAACGATGGGCTATAACCCATGTTTTTTTTTATTTCGATTTTTTTTTCAAATCCTCAAAAATGATGAAAAACGGCGTGCTATAGTATGCCGTACGGTAGGGGCTATAGGCCATGTTCAAAAATGATGAAAAACGAGGTTAAAATAAAACGATGGTCTATAACCCAAAGAAATAATAATCTAAAATTCAAAAAACTATGGGCTATAACCCATGTTTTTTGAAATTTTGAATTTTTTTCAAATCCTCAAAAATGATGAAAAACGGCGTGCTATAGTATGCCGTACGGTAGGGGCTATAGCCTATGTTCAAAAATGATGAAAAACGAGGTTAAATGCCGTACGGTAGGGGCTATAGCCTATGTTCAAAAATGATGAAAAACGAGGATAAAAAAATAATTCAAAAATTCAAAAAACGATGGGCTATAGCCCATGTTTTTTGAAATTTTGAAATTTTTACAAATCCTCAAAAATGATGAAAAACGGCGTGCTATAGTATGCCGTATGGTAGGGGCTATTGCCCATGTTCAAAAATGATGAAAAACGAGGTTAATTTTTTTTTAATTAAAAAAACGATGGGCTATAACCCATGTTTTTTTTTATTTAGATTTTTTTTTCAAATCCTCAAAAATGATGAAAAACGGCGTGCTATAGTATGCCGTACGGTAGGGGCTATAGCCCATGTTCAAAAATGATGAAAAACGAGGTTAATGTTTTTTTCAAAAATTAAAAAAACGATGGGCTATAACCCATGTTTTTTTAATTTTTTAATTTTTTTCAAATCCTCAAAAATGATGAAAAATGGCGTGCTAAAGTATGCCGTACGGTAGGGGCTATAGGCCATGTTCAAAAATGATGAAAAACGAGGTTAAAATAAAACGATGGTCTATAACCCAAAGAAATAATAATCTAAAATTCAAAAAACTATGGGCTATAACCCATGTTTTTTGAAATTTTGAATTTTTTTCAAATCCTCAAAAATGATGAAAAACGGCGTGCTATAGTATGCCGTACGGTAGGGGCTATAGCCTATGTTCAAAAATGATGAAAAACGAGGTTAAATGCCGTACGGTAGGGGCTATAGCCTATGTTCAAAAATGATGAAAAACGAGGTTAAAAAAATAATTCAAAAATTCAAAAAACGATGGGCTATAACCCATGTTTTTTACATTTTGATTTTTTTCAAATCCTCAAAAATGATGAAAAACAGCGTGCTATAGTATGCCGTACGGTAGTGGCCATAGCCCATGTTCAAAAATGATGAAAAATGAGGTTAAAAAAAAAATCTAAAATTCAAAAAACGATGGGCTATAACCCATGTTTTTGATTTTTTTTTTTTTTTCAAATCCTCAAAAATGATGAAAAACGGCATGCTATAGTATGCCGTACGGTAGGGGCTATTGCCCATCGTCAAAAATGATGAAAAACGAGGATAAAAAAAAAAAAAGGAAAAAAAAAAACGATGGGCTATAACCCATGTTTTTTGAAATTTGGATTTTTTTTTAAATCCTCAAAAATGATGAAAAATGGCGTGCTATAGTATGCCGTACGGTAGGGGCTATAGCCCATGTTCAAAAATGATGAAAAACGAGGTTAATTATTTTTTTCAAAAATTCAAAAAACGATGGGCTATAACCCATGTTTTTTGAAATTTTGATTTTTTTTCAAATCCTCAAAAATGATGAAAAACGGCGTGCTATAGTAGAGACGACGACGACGAAGACGACGACGACGACGACGACTACGAAGACGACGACGAAGACGACGAATACGACGACGACGACGACGACGACGAAGACGACGAAGACGAAGACGAAGACGAAGACGAAGACGACGACGACGACGACGACGACGACGACGACGACGACGACGACGGAAAAAAAACATGTTATAGCCCATCGTTATTTTTTTATTTATTTTTTTTATCATTATTTGTCATCATTTTTTACCATGGGCTATAGCCCCTATTGACGACGACGAAGACGACGACGACGACGAAGACGACGACGACGACGAAGACGACGAAGACGACGACGACGACGACGAAGACGAAGACGACGACGACGATGAAGACGACGACGAAGACGACGAAGATGATGATGATGAAACAGAGAGAGAGAGAGACGACGATTACGACGATGACGACGAAGATGACGATGACGAAGATGACGACGACGACGACGACGAAGACTACGACGACGACGACGACGACGACGACGATGACGATGATGACGACGACGACGACGACGACGAGAGAGAGAGAGAGAGAGAGAGAGATGCACCACTCGGTTCACACGGGTGTGATTTTTTGTTAATCATCGAATGAAATGTGGGAGGTCGGCAAGAGAAAGTTAAAAAAAATCATATCAAATACTAATTTGAAAATGTTAGTTTTGTGCTTCTGTGTTTTTCTTCTTGATATATTACTTTTGAAATGTAAAATTTACATTCCAATGAATGGACCTGTAAATGACAACAAAACAAAAACGAAGGCACTGGTTGTGGTACTTCTGGTTTACCGGAACAGGGTTCAAGTCCCTGCAGTGCTCTGCTCAATGTGTTGTATTTACATGGTTCATTTTTATTTTCTGCTTTATTTTTCTTCTTTCCTTTTCATAGATTTCATAGGTTCTCTACTGTGTTTATACTCCCTACAGTTAGGTTACCAAGTCTATTTATATATTGCTACCTAGGTGCAACTTCCCATAGACAGCCCATTCATCCAAACAGAAAAGTCCTATTTGATTTTATGAAATAACATCAAACTCGCCAACATTGCAGCTGTACGAAAAGCTTGAATTATTCTCGTCTTTTTTTTAAATAATTTTTATCCCACAATTATAATAATCATTTTTGAACATGGGCTATAGCCCCTACCGTACGGCATACTATAGCACGCCGTTTTTCATCATTTTTGAGGATTTGAAAAATTTTCAAAATTTAAAAAAACATGGGTTATAGCCCATCGTTTTTTTTAATTTTGAAAAAAAACGTAACCTAGTTTTTCATCATTTTTGTACATGGGCTATAGCCCCTACCGTACGGCATACTATAGCACGCCGTTTTTCATCATTTTTGAGGATTTGAAAAAAATTCAAAATTTCAAAAAACATTGGTTATAGCCCATCGTTTTTTGAAATTTTGAAAAAATAATTAACCTCGTTTTTCATAATTTTTAAACATGGGCTATAGCCCCTACCGTACGGCATACTATAACACGCTGTTTTTCATCATTTTTGAGGATTAAAAAAAAACAAAAAAAAACATGGGTTATAGCCCATCGTTTTTTTAATTTTTGAAAAAAAAGAATTAACCTCGTTTTTCATCATTTTTGAACATGGGCTATAGCCCCTACCGTACGGCATACTATAGCACGCCGTTTTTCATCATTTTTGAGGATTTGAAAAAAATTCAAAATTTCAAAAAACATGGGTTTATAGCCCATTTTTTTTTTGAATTTTTGGAAAAAAAAGTAACCTCATTTTTCATCATTTTTTAACATGGGCTATAGCCGCTAACGTACGGCATACTATAACACGCCGTTTTTCATCATTTTTGAGGATTTGAAAAAAAATCAAAATTTAAAAAAACATGGGTTATAGCCCATAGTTTTTTTAAATTTAGGAAAAAAAAGTTAACCTCGTTTTTCATCATTTTTGAACATGGGCTATAGCCCCTACCGTACGGCATACTATAACACGCCGTTTTTCATCATTTTTGAAGATTTGAAAAAATTTCAAAATTTTAAAAAAAATGGGTTATAGCCCATGGTTTTTTTGAAATTTTGAATTTTTTTTAAACCTCATTTTTCATCATTTTTAAACATGGGCTATAGCCCCTACCGTACGGCATACTATAACACGCCGTTTTTCATCATTTTTGAGGACTTGAAAAAAATTCAAAATTTAAAAAAACATGGGTTATAGCCCATCGTTTTTTTAAATTTTGAAAAAAAACGTAACCTAGTTTTTCATCATTTTTGTACATGGGCTATAGCCCCTACCGTACGGCATACTATAGCACGCCGTTTTTCATCATTTTTGAGGATTTGAAAAAATTTCAAAATTTCAAAAAACATTGGTTATAGCCCATCGTTTTTTGAAATTTTGAAAAAATAATTAACCTCGTTTTTCATAATTTTTAAACATGGGCTATAGCCCCTACCGTACGGCATACTATAACACGCTGTTTTTCATCATTTTTGAGGATTAAAAAAAAAAAAAAAAAAACATGGGTTATAGCCCATCGTTTTTTGAATTTTTGAAAAAAAAGAATTAACCTCGTTTTTCATCATTTTTTAACATGGGCTATAGCCCCTACCGTACGGCATACTATAGCACGCCGTTTTTCATCATTTTTGAGGATTTGAAAAAATTTAAAAATTTCAAAAAACATGGGTTTATAGCCCATTTTTTTTTGAATTTTTGGAAAAAAAAGTAACCTCATTTTTCATCATTTTTTAACATGGGCTATAGCCGCTAACGTACGGCATACTATAACACGCCGTTTTTCATCATTTTTGAGGATTTGAAAAAAAATCAAAATTTCAAAAAACATGAGTTATAGCCCATCGTTTTTTTAAATTTAGGAAAAAAGAGTTAACCTCGTTTTTCATCATTTTTGAACATGGGCTATAGCCCCTAACGTACGGCATACTATAGCACGCAGTTTTTCATCATTTTTGAGGACTTGAAAAAAATCAAAATAAAAAAAAACATGGGTTATAGACCATCGTTTTTTTGAATTTTTGGGAAAAAAAAGTAACCTCGTTTTTCATCATTTTTGAACATGGGCTATAGCCCCTACCGTACGGCATACTATAACACGCCGTTTTTCATCATTTTTGAAGATTTGAAAAAATTTCAAAATTAAAAAAAAAATGGGTTATAGCCCATGGTTTTTTTGAAATTTGAAATTTTTTTAAACCTCATTTTTCATCATTTTTAAACATGGGCTATAGCCCCTACCGTACGGCATACTATAACACGCCGTTTTTCATCATTTTTGAGGACTTGAAAAAAATTCAAAATTAAAAAAAACATGGGTTATAGCCCATCGTTTTTTTAAATTTTGAAAAAAAACGTAACCTAGTTTTTCATCATTTTTGTACATGGGCTATAGCCCCTACCGTACGGCATACTATAGCACGCCGTTTTTCATCATTTTTGAGGATTTGAAAAAAATTCAAAATTTCAAAAAACATTGGTTATAGCCCATCGTTTTTTGAAATTTTGAAAAAATAATTAACCTCGTTTTTCATAATTTTTAAACATGGGCTATAGCCCCTACCGTACGGCATACTATAACACGCTGTTTTTCATCATTTTTGAGGATTAAAAAAAAAAAAAAAAAAACATGGGTTATAGCCCATCGTTTTTTGAATTTTTGAAAAAAAAGAATTAACCTCGTTTTTCATCATTTTTGAACATGGGCTATAGCCCCTACCGTACGGCATACTATAGCACGCCGTTTTTCATCATTTTTGAGGATTTGAAAAAAATTCAAAATTTCAAAAAACATGGGTTTATAGCCCATTTTTTTTGGAATTTTTGGAAAAAAAAGTAACCTCATTTTTCATCATTTTTTAACATGGGCTATAGCCGCTAACGTACGGCATACTATAACACGCCGTTTTTCATCATTTTTGAGGATTTGAAAAAAAATCAAAATTTCAAAAAACATGGGTTATAGCCCATCGTTTTTTTAAATTTAGGAAAAAAAAGTTAACCTCGTTTTTCATCATTTTTGAACATGGGCTATAGCCCCTAACGTACGGCATACTATAGCACGCAGTTTTTCATCATTTTTGAGGACTTGAAAAAAATCAAAATAAAAAAAAACATGGGTTATAGACCATCGTTTTTTTGAATTTTTGGGAAAAAAAAGTAACCATCGTTTTTTTGAAATTTAGATTTTTTTTAAACCTCGTTTTTCATCATTTTTAAACATGGGCTATAGCCCCTACCGTACGGCATACTATAACACGCCGTTTTTCATCAATTTTTGAGGATTTGAAAAAAAATTAAAATTTCAAAAAACATGGGTTATAGCCCATTGTTTTTTTGAAATTTTGAAAAAAATTTAAACCTCGTTTTTCATCATTTTTAAACATGGGCTATAGCCCCTACCGTACGGCATACTATAACACGCCGTTTTTCATCATTTTTGAGGATTTTAAAAAAATTCAAAATTTATAAAACATGGGTTATAGCCCATCGTTTTTTTTAAATTTTGAATTTTTTTTAAACCTCGTTTTTCATCATTTTTAAACATGGGCTATAGCCCCTACCGTACGGCATACTATAACACGCCGTTTTTCATCATTTTTTAGGATAAAAAAAAAAAAAAAAACATGGGTTATAGCCCATCGTTTTTTTTAAATTTTGAATCTTTTTTAAACCTCGTTTTTCATCATTTTTAAACATGGGCTATAGCCCCTACCGTACGGCATACTATAACACGCCATTTTTCATCATTTTTGAGGATTTGAAAAAAATTCAAAATTTCAAAAAACATGGGTTATAGCCCATTGTTTTTTAGAAATTTTGAAATTTTTTGAAACCTAGTTTTTCATCATTTTTAAACATGGGCTATAGCCCCTACCGTACGGCATACTATAACACGCCGTTTTTCATCATTTTTGAGGATTTAAAAAAAAATCAAAATAAAAAAAAACATGGGTTATAGCCCATTGTTTTTTTGAAATTTTGAAAAAATTTTAAACCTCGTTTTTCATCATTTTTAAACATGGGCTATAGCCGCTAACGTACGGCATACTATAACACGTAGTTTTTCATCATTTTTGAGGATTTGAAAAAAAATAAAAATTTCAAAAAACATGGGTTATAGCCCATCGTTTTTTTGAATTTTAGAAAAAAAAAGTTAACCTCGTTTTTCATCATTTTTGAACATGGGCTATAGCCCCTAACGTACGGCATACTATAGCACGCCGTTTTTCATCATTTTTGAGGATTCGAAAAAAATCAAAATAAAAAAAAACATGGGTTATAGCCCATCGTTTTTTTGAATTTTTGGGAAAAAAAAGTTACCTCGTTTTTCATCATTTTTAAACATGGGCTATAGCCCCTACCGTACGGCATACTATAACACGCCGTTTTTCATCATTTTTGAGGATTTAAAAAAAATTCAAAATTTCAAAAAACATGGGTTATAGCCCATCGTTTTTTTGAAATTTTGAAAAAAATTTAAACCTCGTTTTTCATCATTTTTAAACATGGGCTATAGCCCCTACCGTACGGCATACTATAACACGCCGTTTTTCATCATTTTTGAGGATTTGAAAAAATTTCAAAATTTCAAAAAACATGGGTTATAGCCCATTGTTTTTTTTTTATTTTGAATTTTTTTTAAACCTCGTTTTTCATCATTTTTAAACATGGGCTATAGCCGCTAACGTACGGCATACTATAACACGCCGTTTTTCATCATTTTTGAGGACTTGAAAAAAATCAAAATAAAAAAAAACATGGGTTATAGCCCATCGTTTTTTTAAATTTAGGAAAAAAAAGTTAACCTCGTTTTTCATCATTTTTGAACATGGGCTATAGCCCCTAACGTACGGCATACTATAGCACGCAGTTTTTCATCATTTTTGAGGACTTGAAAAAAATCAAAATAAAAAAAAACATGGGTTATAGACCATCGTTTTTTTGAATTTTTGGGAAAAAAAAGTAACCATCGTTTTTTTGAAATTTAGATTTTTTTTAAACCTCGTTTTTCATCATTTTTAAACATGGGCTATAGCCCCTACCGTACGGCATACTATAACACGCCGTTTTTCATCAATTTTTGAGGATTTGAAAAAAAATTAAAATTTCAAAAAACATGGGTTATAGCCCATTGTTTTTTTGAAATTTTGAAAAAAATTTAAACCTCGTTTTTCATCATTTTTAAACATGGGCTATAGCCCCTACCGTACGGCATACTATAACACGCCGTTTTTCATCATTTTTGAGGATTTTAAAAAAATTCAAAATTTATAAAACATGGGTTATAGCCCATCGTTTTTTTTAAATTTTGAATTTTTTTTAAACCTCGTTTTTCATCATTTTTAAACATGGGCTATAGCCCCTACCGTACGGCATACTATAACACGCCGTTTTTCATCATTTTTTAGGATAAAAAAAAAAAAAAAAACATGGGTTATAGCCCATCGTTTTTTTTAAATTTTGAATCTTTTTTAAACCTCGTTTTTCATCATTTTTAAACATGGGCTATAGCCCCTACCGTACGGCATACTATAACACGCCATTTTTCATCATTTTTGAGGATTTGAAAAAAATTCAAAATTTCAAAAAACATGGGTTATAGCCCATTGTTTTTTAGAAATTTTGAAATTTTTTGAAACCTAGTTTTTCATCATTTTTAAACATGGGCTATAGCCCCTACCGTACGGCATACTATAACACGCCGTTTTTCATCATTTTTGAGGATTTAAAAAAAAATCAAAATAAAAAAAAACATGGGTTATAGCCCATTGTTTTTTTGAAATTTTGAAAAAAATTTAAACCTCGTTTTTCATCATTTTTAAACATGGGCTATAGCCGCTAACGTACGGCATACTATAACACGTAGTTTTTCATCATTTTTGAGGATTTGAAAAAAAATAAAAATTTCAAAAAACATGGGTTATAGCCCATCGTTTTTTTGAATTTTAGAAAAAAAAAGTTAACCTCGTTTTTCATCATTTTTGAACATGGGCTATAGCCCCTAACGTACGGCATACTATAGCACGCCGTTTTTCATCATTTTTGAGGATTCGAAAAAAATCAAAATAAAAAAAAACATGGGTTATAGCCCATCGTTTTTTTGAATTTTTGGGAAAAAAAAGTTACCTCGTTTTTCATCATTTTTAAACATGGGCTATAGCCCCTACCGTACGGCATACTATAACACGCCGTTTTTCATCATTTTTGAGGATTTAAAAAAAAATCAAAATTTCAAAAAACATGGGTTATAGCCCATCGTTTTTTTGAAATTTTGAAAAAAATTTAAACCTCGTTTTTCATCATTTTTAAACATGGGCTATAGCCCCTACCGTACGGCATACTATAACACGCCGTTTTTCATCATTTTTGAGGATTTGAAAAAATTTCAAAATTTCAAAAAACATGGGTTATAGCCCATTGTTTTTTTTTTATTTTGAATTTTTTTTAAACCTCGTTTTTCATCATTTTTAAACATGGGCTATAGCCGCTAACGTACGGCATACTATAACACGCCGTTTTTCATCATTTTTGAGGATTTAAGAAAAAATCAAAATTTCAAAAAACATGGGTTATAGCCCATCGTTTTTTGAAATTTAGAAAAAAAAAGTTAACCTCGTTTTTCATCATTTTTGAACATGGGCTATAGTCCTAACGTACGGCATACTATAGCACGCCGTTTTTCATCATTTTTGAGGATTTGAAAAAAAAAAAAAAAAAAAAATACATGGGTTATAGCCCATCGTTTTTTTGAATTTTTGGGAAAAAAAAGTAACCTCGTTTTTCATCATTTTTGAACATGGGCTATAGCCCCTACCGTACGGCATACTATAACACGCCGTTTTTCATCATTTTTGAAGATTTGAAAAAAATTCAAAATTTCAAAAAACATGGGTTATAGCCCATCGTTTTTTTGAAAATTTGAATTTTTTTAAACCTCGTTTTTCATCATTTTTAAACATGGGCTATAGCCCCTACCGTACGGCATACTATAACACGCCGTTTTTCATCAATTTTTGAGGATTTGAAAAAAATTCAAAATTTCAAAAAACATGGGTTATAGCCCATCGTTTTTTTGAAATGTTGATTTTTTTTTAAACCTCGTTTTTCATCATTTTTAAACATGAGCTATAGCCCCTACCGTACGGCATACTATAACACGCCGTTTTTCATCATTTTTGAGGATTTAAAAAAAAATCCAAATTTCAAAAAACATGGGTTATAGCCCATCGTTTTTTGAAATTTAGAAAAAAAAAGTTAACCTCGTTTTTCATCATTTTTGAACATGGGCTATAGTCCTAACGTACGGCATACTATAGCACGCCGTTTTTCATCATTTTTGAGGATTTGAAAAAAATCAAAAAAAAAAAAAACATGGGTTATAGCCCATCGTTTTTTTTAATTTTTGGGAAAAAAAAGTAACCTCGTTTTTCATCATTTTTGAACATGGGCTATAGCCCCTACCGTACGGCATACTATAACACGCCGTTTTTCATCATTTTTGAGGACTTGAAAAAATTTCAAAATTTCAAAGAACATGGGTTATAGCCCATCGTTTTTTTGAAAATTTGATTTTTTTTTAAACCTCGTTTTTCATCATTTTTAAACATGGGCTATAGCCCCTACCGTACGGCATACTATAACACGCCGTTTTTCATCAATTTTTGAGGATTTGAAAAAAATTCAAATTTTCAAAAAACATGGGTTATAGCCCATCGTTTTTTTGAAATGTTGATTTTTTTTTAAACCTCGTTTTTCATCATTTTTAAACATGGGCTATAGCCCCTACCGTACGGCATACTATAACACGCCGTTTTTCATCATTTTTGAAGATTTGAAAAAAATTCAAAATTTCAAAAAACATGGGTTATAGCCCATCGTTTTTTTGAAAATTTGAATTTTTTTTAAACCTCGTTTTTCATCATTTTTAAACATGGGCTATAGCCGCTAACGTACGGCATACTATAACACGCCGTTTTTCATCATTTTCGAGGATTTTAAAAAAAATCAAAATTTCAAAAAACATGGGTTATAGCCCATCGTTTTTTGAAATTTAGAAAAAAAAAGTTAACCTCGTTTTTCATCATTTTTGAACATGGGCTATAGTCCTAACGTACGGCATACTATAGCACGCCGTTTTTCATCATTTTTGAGGATTAAAAAAAAAAAAAAAAAAAAAACATGGGTTATAGCCCATCGTTTTTTTGAATTTTTGGGAAAAAAAAGTAACCTCGTTTTTCATCATTTTTGAACATGGGCTATAGCCCCTACCGTACGGCATACTATAACACGCCGTTTTTCATCATTTTTGAAGATTTGAAAAAAATTCAAAATTTCAAAAAACATGGGTTATAGCCCATCGTTTTTTTGAAAATTTGAATTTTTTTAAACCTCGTTTTTCATCATTTTTAAACATGGGCTATAGCCCCTACCGTACGGCATACTATAACACGCCGTTTTTCATAAATTTTTGAGGATTTGAAAAAAATTCAAAATTTCAAAAAACATGGGTTATAGCCCATCGTTTTTTTGAAATGTTGATTTTTTTTTAAACCTCGTTTTTCATCATTTTTAAACATGAGCTATAGCCCCTACCGTACGGCATACTATAACACGCCGTTTTTCATCATTTTTGAGGATTTAAAAAAAAATCAAAATTTCAAAAAACATGGGTTATAGCCCATCGTTTTTTGAAATTTAGAAAAAAAAAGTTAACCTCGTTTTTCATCATTTTTGAACATGGGCTATAGTCCTAACGTACGGCATACTATAGCACGCCGTTTTTCATCATTTTTGAGGATTTGAAAAAAAAAAAAAAAAAAAAAAACATGGGTTATAGCCCATCGTTTTTTTTAATTTTTGGGAAAAAAAAGTAACCTCGTTTTTCATCATTTTTGAACATGGGCTATAGCCCCTACCGTACGGCATACTATAACACGCCGTTTTTCATCATTTTTGAGGACTTGAAAAAATTTCAAAATTTCAAAGAACATGGGTTTTTTTGAAATTTTGATTTTTTTAAACCTCGTTTTTCATCATTTTTAAACATGGGCTATAGCCCCTACCGTACGGCATACTATAACACGCCGTTTTTCATCAATTTTTGAGGATTTGAAAAAAATTCAAAATTTCAAAAAACATGGGTTATAGCCCATCGTTTTTTTGAAATGTTGATTTTTTTTTAAACCTCGTTTTTCATCATTTTTAAACATGAGCTATAGCCCCTACCGTACGGCATACTATAACACGCCGTTTTTCATCATTTTTGAGGATTTAAAAAAAATTCAAAATTTCAAAAAACATGGGTTATAGCCCATTGTTTTTTTGAATTTTTTTTTTTTTTTTAAACCTCGTTTTTCATCATTTTTAAACATGGGCTATAGCCCCTAACGTACGGCATACTATAGCACGCCGTTTTTCATCATTTTTGAGGATTTGAAAAAAATTCAAAATTTCAAAAAACATGGGTTATAGCCCATCGTTTTTTTGAAATTTTGAATTTTTTTTAAACCTCGTTTTTCATCATTTTTAAACATGGGCTATAGCCGCTAACGTACGGCATACTATAACACGCCGTTTTTCATCATTTTCGAGGATTTTAAAAAAAATCAAAATTTCAAAAAACATGGGTTATAGCCCATCGTTTTTTGAAATTTAGAAAAAAAAAGTTAACCTCGTTTTTCATCATTTTTGAACATGGGCTATAGTCCTAACGTACGGCATACTATAGCACGCCGTTTTTCATCATTTTTGAGGATAAAAAAAAAAAAAAAAAAAAAAACATGGGTTATAGCCCATCGTTTTTTTGAATTTTTGGGAAAAAAAAGTAACCTCGTTTTTCATCATTTTTGAACATGGGCTATAGCCCCTACCGTACGGCATACTATAACACGCCGTTTTTCATCATTTTTGAAGATTTGAAAAAAATTCAAAATTTCAAAAAACATGGGTTATAGCCCATCGTTTTTTTGAAAATTAGAATTTTTTTAAACCTCGTTTTTCATCATTTTTAAACATGGTCTATAGCCCCTACCGTACGGCATACTATAACACGCCGTTTTTCATCATTTTTGAGGACTTGAAAAAAATTCAAAATTTCAAAAAACATGGGTTATAGCCCATCGTTTTTTTGAAATTTTGATTTTTTTTAAACCTCGTTTTTCATCATTTTTAAACATGGGCTATAGCCCCTACCGTACGGCATACTATAACACGCCGTTTTTCATCAATTTTTGAGGATTTGAAAAAATTTCAAAATTTCAAAAAACATGGGTTATAGCCCATCGTTTTTTTGAAATGTTGATTTTTTTTTAAACCTCGTTTTTCATCATTTTTAAACATGAGCTATAGCCCCTACCGTACGGCATACTATAACACGCCGTTTTTCATCATTTTTGAGGATTTAAAAAAAAATCAAAATTTCAAAAAACATGGGTTATAGCCCATCGTTTTTTGAAATTTAGAAAAAAAAAGTTAACCTCGTTTTTCATCATTTTTGAACATGGGCTATAGTCCTAACGTACGGCATACTATAGCACGCCGTTTTTCATCATTTTTGAGGATTTGAAAAAAATCAAAAAAAAAAAAAAACATGGGTTATAGCCCATCGTTTTTTTTAATTTTTGGGAAAAAAAAGTAACCTCGTTTTTCATCATTTTTGAACATGGGCTATAGCCCCTACCGTACGGCATACTATAACACGCCGTTTTTCATCATTTTTGAAGATTTGAAAAAAATTCAAAATTTCAAAAAACATGGGTTATAGCCCATTGTTTTTTTGAAAATTTGAATTTTTTTAAACCTCGTTTTTCATCATTTTTAAACATGGGCTATAGCCCCTACCGTACGGCATACTATAACACGCCATTTTTCATCATTTTTGAGGACTTGAAAAAATTTCAAAATTTCAAAAAACATGGGTTATAGCCCATCGTTTTTTTGAAATTTAGATTTTTTTTAAACCTCGTTTTTCATCATTTTTAAACATGGGCTATAGCCCCTACCGTACGGCATACTATAACACGCCGTTTTTCATCAATTTTTGAGGATTTGAAAAAAATTCAAAATTTCAAAAAACATGGGTTATAGCCCATCGTTTTTTTGAAATGTTGATTTTTTTTTAAACCTCGTTTTTCATCATTTTTAAACATGAGCTATAGCCCCTACCGTACGGCATACTATAACACGCCGTTTTTCATCATTTTTGAGGATTTAAAAAAAATTCAAAATTTCAAAAAACATGGGTTATAGCCCATTGTTTTTTTTAAATTTTGATTTTTTTTTAAACCTCGTTTTTCATCATTTTTAAACATGGGCTATAGCCCCTAACGTACGGCATACTATAGCACGCCGTTTTTCATCATTTTTGAGGATTTGAAAAAAATCAAAATAAAAAAAAACATGGGTTATAGCCCATCGTTTTTTAGAATTTTTGGGAAAAAAAAGTAACCTCGTTTTTCATCATTTTTGAACATGGGCTATAGCCCCTACCGTACGGCATACTATAACACGCCGTTTTTCATCATTTTTGAAGATTTGAAAAAAATTCAAAATTTCAAAAAACATGGGTTATAGCCCATCGTTTTTTTTTATTTTGAATTGTTTTTAAACCTCGTTTTTCATCATTTTTAAACATGGGCTATAGCCCCTACCGTACGGCATACTATAACACGCCGTTTTTCATCATTTTTGAGGACTTGAAAAAATTTTAAAATTTCAAAAAACATGGGTTATAGCCCATCGTTTTTTTGAAATTTTGATTTTTTTTAAACCTTGTTTTTCATCATTTTTAAACATGGGCTATAGCCCCTACCGTACGGCATACTATAACACGCCGTTTTTCATCATTTTTGAGGATTTAAAAAAAATTCAAAATTTCAAAAAACATGGGTTATAGCCCATTGTTTTTTTTAAATTTTGAATTTTTTTTTAAACCTTGTTTTTCATCATTTTTAAACATGGGCTATAGCCCCTAACGTACGGCATACTATAGCACGCCGTTTTTCATCAATTTTTGAGGATTTGAAAAAAATCAAAATAAAAAAAAACATGGGTTATAGCCCATCGTTTTTTTGAATTTTTGGGAAAAAAAGTAACCTCGTTTTTCATCATTTTTGAACATGGGCTATAGCCCCTACCGTACGGCATACTATAACACGCCGTTTTTCATCATTTTTGAAGATTTGAAAAAAATTCAAAATGTCAAAAAACATGGGTTATAGCCCATCGTTTTTTTGAAATTTTGATTTTTTTTTAAACCTCAATTTTCATCATTTTTAAACATGGGCTATAGCCCCTACCGTACGGCATACTATAACACGCCGTTTTTCATCATTTTTGAGGACTTGAAAAAAATTCAAAATTTCAAAAAACATGGGTTATAGCCCATCGTTTTTTTGAAATTTTGATTTTTTTTAAACCTCGTTTTTCATCATTTTTAAACATGGGCTATAGCCCCTACCGTACGGCATACTATAACACGCCGTTTTTCATCAATTTTTGAGGATTTAAAAAAAATTCAAAATTTCAAAAAACATGGGTTATAGCCCATCGTTTTTTTGAAATTTTGAAAAAAATTTAAACCTCGTTTTTCATCATTTTTAAACATGGGCTATAGCCCCTACCGTACGGCATACTATAACACGCCGTTTTTCATCATTTTTGAGGATTTAAAAAAAATTCAAAATAAAAAAAAACATGGGTTATAGCCCATCGTTTTTTTGAATTTTTGGGAAAAAAAAGTTACCTCGTTTTTCATCATTTTTAAACATGGGCTATAGCCCCTACCGTACGGCATACTATAACACGCCGTTTTTCATCATTTTTGAGCATTTAAAAAAATTCAAAATTTCAAAAAACATGGGTTATAGCCCATCGTTTTTTTTTTATTTTGAAAAAAATTTAAACCTCGTTTTTCATCATTTTTAAACATGGGCTATAGCCCCTACCGTACGGCATACTATAACACGCCGTTTTTCATCATTTTTGAGGATTAAAAAAAAAAAAAAAAAAAAAACATGGGTTATAGCCCATCGTTTTTTTGAATTTTTGGGAAAAAAAAGTAACCTCGTTTTTCATCATTTTTGAACATGGGCTATAGCCCCTACCGTACGGCATACTATAACACGCCGTTTTTCATCATTTTTGAAGATTTGAAAAAAATTCAAAATTTCAAAAAACATGGGTTATAGCCCATCGTTTTTTTGAAAATTTGAATTTTTTTAAACCTCGTTTTTCATCATTTTTAAACATGGGCTATAGCCCCTACCGTACGGCATACTATAACACGCCGTTTTTCATAAATTTTTGAGGATTTGAAAAAAATTCAAAATTTCAAAAAACATGGGTTATAGCCCATCGTTTTTTTGAAATGTTGATTTTTTTTTAAACCTCGTTTTTCATCATTTTTAAACATGAGCTATAGCCCCTACCGTACGGCATACTATAACACGCCGTTTTTCATCATTTTTGAGGATTTAAAAAAAAATCAAAATTTCAAAAAACATGGGTTATAGCCCATCGTTTTTTGAAATTTAGAAAAAAAAAGTTAACCTCGTTTTTCATCATTTTTGAACATGGGCTATAGTCCTAACGTACGGCATACTATAGCACGCCGTTTTTCATCATTTTTGAGGATTTGAAAAAAAAAAAAAACAAAAAAAACATGGGTTATAGCCCATCGTTTTTTTTAATTTTTGGGAAAAAAAAGTAACCTCGTTTTTCATCATTTTTGAACATGGGCTATAGCCCCTACCGTACGGCATACTATAACACGCCGTTTTTCATCATTTTTGAGGACTTGAAAAAATTTCAAAATTTCAAAGAACATGGGTTATAGCCCATCGTTTTTTTGAAATTTTGATTTTTTTTAAACCTCGTTTTTCATCATTTTTAAACATGGGCTATAGCCCCTACCGTACGGCATACTATAACACGCCGTTTTTCATCAATTTTTGAGGATTTGAAAAAAATTCAAAATTTCAAAAAACATGGGTTATAGCCCATCGTTTTTTTGAAATGTTGATTTTTTTTTAAACCTCGTTTTTCATCATTTTTAAACATGAGCTATAGCCCCTACCGTACGGCATACTATAACACGCCGTTTTTCATCATTTTTGAGGATTTAAAAAAAATTCAAAATTTCAAAAAACATGGGTTATAGCCCATTGTTTTTTTGAATTTTTTTTTTTTTTTTAAACCTCGTTTTTCATCATTTTTAAACATGGGCTATAGCCCCTAACGTACGGCATACTATAGCACGCCGTTTTTCATCATTTTTGAGGATTTGAAAAAAATTCAAAATTTCAAAAAACATGGGTTATAGCCCATCGTTTTTTTGAAATTTTGAAATTTTTTAAAACCTCGTTTTTCATCATTTTTAAACATGGGCTATAGCCGCTAACGTACGGCATACTATAACACGCCGTTTTTCATCATTTTCGAGGATTTTAAAAAAAATCAAAATTTCAAAAAACATGGGTTATAGCCCATCGTTTTTTGAAATTTAGAAAAAAAAAGTTAACCTCGTTTTTCATCATTTTTGAACATGGGCTATAGTCCTAACGTACGGCATACTATAGCACGCCGTTTTTCATCATTTTTGAGGATAAAAAAAAAAAAAAAAAAAAAAACATGGGTTATAGCCCATCGTTTTTTTGAATTTTTGGGAAAAAAAAGTAACCTCGTTTTTCATCATTTTTGAACATGGGCTATAGCCCCTACCGTACGGCATACTATAACACGCCGTTTTTCATCATTTTTGAAGATTTGAAAAAAATTCAAAATTTCAAAAAACATGGGTTATAGCCCATCGTTTTTTTGAAAATTAGAATTTTTTTAAACCTCGTTTTTCATCATTTTTAAACATGGGCTATAGCCCCTACCGTACGGCATACTATAACACGCCGTTTTTCATCATTTTTGAGGACTTGAAAAAAATTCAAAATTTCAAAAAACATGGGTTATAGCCCATCGTTTTTTTGAAATTTTGATTTTTTTTAAACCTCGTTTTTCATCATTTTTAAACATGGGCTATAGCCCCTACCGTACGGCATACTATAACACGCCGTTTTTCATCAATTTTTGAGGATTTGAAAAAATTTCAAAATTTCAAAAAACATGGGTTATAGCCCATCGTTTTTTTGAAATGTTGATTTTTTTTTAAACCTCGTTTTTCATCATTTTTAAACATGAGCTATAGCCCCTACCGTACGGCATACTATAACACGCCGTTTTTCATCATTTTTGAGGATTTAAAAAAAAATCAAAATTTCAAAAAACATGGGTTATAGCCCATCGTTTTTTGAAATTTAGAAAAAAAAAGTTAACCTCGTTTTTCATCATTTTTGAACATGGGCTATAGTCCTAACGTACGGCATACTATAGCACGCCGTTTTTCATCATTTTTGAGGATTTGAAAAAAATCAAAAAAAAAAAAAAACATGGGTTATAGCCCATCGTTTTTTTTAATTTTTGGGAAAAAAAAGTAACCTCGTTTTTCATCATTTTTGAACATGGGCTATAGCCCCTACCGTACGGCATACTATAACACGCCGTTTTTCATCATTTTTGAAGATTTGAAAAAAATTCAAAATTTCAAAAAACATGGGTTATAGCCCATTGTTTTTTTGAAAATTTGAATTTTTTTAAACCTCGTTTTTCATCATTTTTAAACATGGGCTATAGCCCCTACCGTACGGCATACTATAACACGCCATTTTTCATCATTTTTGAGGACTTGAAAAAATTTCAAAATTTCAAAAAACATGGGTTATAGCCCATCGTTTTTTTGAAATTTAGATTTTTTTTAAACCTCGTTTTTCATCATTTTTAAACATGGGCTATAGCCCCTACCGTACGGCATACTATAACACGCCGTTTTTCATCAATTTTTGAGGATTTGAAAAAAATTCAAAATTTCAAAAAACATGGGTTATAGCCCATCGTTTTTTTGAAATGTTGATTTTTTTTTAAACCTCGTTTTTCATCATTTTTAAACATGAGCTATAGCCCCTACCGTACGGCATACTATAACACGCCGTTTTTCATCATTTTTGAGGATTTAAAAAAAATTCAAAATTTCAAAAAACATGGGTTATAGCCCATTGTTTTTTTTAAATTTTGATTTTTTTTTAAACCTCGTTTTTCATCATTTTTAAACATGGGCTATAGCCCCTAACGTACGGCATACTATAGCACGCCGTTTTTCATCATTTTTGAGGATTTGAAAAAAATCAAAATAAAAAAAAACATGGGTTATAGCCCATCGTTTTTTAGAATTTTTGGGAAAAAAAAGTAACCTCGTTTTTCATCATTTTTGAACATGGGCTATAGCCCCTACCGTACGGCATACTATAACACGCCGTTTTTCATCATTTTTGAAGATTTGAAAAAAATTCAAAATTTCAAAAAACATGGGTTATAGCCCATCGTTTTTTTTTATTTTGAATTGTTTTTAAACCTCGTTTTTCATCATTTTTAAACATGGGCTATAGCCCCTACCGTACGGCATACTATAACACGCCGTTTTTCATCATTTTTGAGGACTTGAAAAAATTTTAAAATTTCAAAAAACATGGGTTATAGCCCATCGTTTTTTTGAAATTTTGATTTTTTTTAAACCTTGTTTTTCATCATTTTTAAACATGGGCTATAGCCCCTACCGTACGGCATACTATAACACGCCGTTTTTCATCATTTTTGAGGATTTAAAAAAAATTCAAAATTTCAAAAAACATGGGTTATAGCCCATTGTTTTTTTTAAATTTTGAATTTTTTTTAAACCTTGTTTTTCATCATTTTTAAACATGGGCTATAGCCCCTAACGTACGGCATACTATAGCACGCCGTTTTTCATCAATTTTTGAGGATTTGAAAAAAATCAAAATAAAAAAAAACATGGGTTATAGCCCATCGTTTTTTTGAATTTTTGGGAAAAAAAGTAACCTCGTTTTTCATCATTTTTGAACATGGGCTATAGCCCCTACCGTACGGCATACTATAACACGCCGTTTTTCATCATTTTTGAGGACTTGAAAAATTTTTAAAATTTCAAAAAACATGGGTTATAGCCCATCGTTTTTTTGAAATTTTGATTTTTTTTAAACCTTGTTTTTCATCATTTTTAAACATGGGCTATAGCCCCTACCGTACGGCATACTATAACACGCCGTTTTTCATCATTTTTGAGGATTTAAAAAAAATTCAAAATTTCAAAAAACATGGGTTATAGCCCATTGTTTTTTTTAAATTTTGAATTTTTTTTAAACCTTGTTTTTCATCATTTTTAAACATGGGCTATAGCCCCTAACGTACGGCATACTATAGCACGCCGTTTTTCATCAATTTTTGAGGATTTGAAAAAAATCAAAATAAAAAAAAACATGGGTTATAGCCCATCGTTTTTTTGAATTTTTGGGAAAAAAAGTAACCTCGTTTTTCATCATTTTTGAACATGGGCTATAGCCCCTACCGTACGGCATACTATAACACGCCGTTTTTCATCATTTTTGAAGATTTGAAAAAAATTCAAAATGTCAAAAAACATGGGTTATAGCCCATCGTTTTTTTGAAATTTTGATTTTTTTTTAAACCTCAATTTTCATCATTTTTAAACATGGGCTATAGCCCCTACCGTACGGCATACTATAACACGCCGTTTTTCATCATTTTTGAGGACTTGAAAAAAATTCAAAATTTCAAAAAACATGGGTTATAGCCCATCGTTTTTTTGAAATTTTGATTTTTTTTAAACCTCGTTTTTCATCATTTTTAAACATGGGCTATAGCCCCTACCGTACGGCATACTATAACACGCCGTTTTTCATCAATTTTTGAGGATTTAAAAAAAATTCAAAATTTCAAAAAACATGGGTTATAGCCCATCGTTTTTTTGAAATTTTGAAAAAAATTTAAACCTCGTTTTTCATCATTTTTAAACATGGGCTATAGCCCCTACCGTACGGCATACTATAACACGCCGTTTTTCATCATTTTTGAGGATTTAAAAAAAATTCAAAATAAAAAAAAACATGGGTTATAGCCCATCGTTTTTTTGAATTTTTGGGAAAAAAAAGTTACCTTGTTTTTCATCATTTTTAAACATGGGCTATAGCCCCTACCGTACGGCATACTATAACACGCCGTTTTTCATCATTTTTGAGCATTTAAAAAAATTCAAAATTTCAAAAAACATGGGTTATAGCCCATCGTTTTTTTTTTATTTTGAAAAAAATTTAAACCTCGTTTTTCATCATTTTTAAACATGGGCTATAGCCCCTACCGTACGGCATACTATAACACGCCGTTTTTCATCATTTTTGAGCATTTAAAAAAATTCAAAATTTCAAAAAACATGGGTTATAGCCCATCGTTTTTTTTTTATTTTGAAAAAAATTTAAACCTCGTTTTTCATCATTTTTAAACATGGGCTATAGCCGCTAACGTACGGCATACTATAACACGCCGTTTTTCATCATGTTCGAGGATTTTAAAAAAAATCAAAATTTCAAAAAACATGGGTTATAGCCCATCGTTTTTTGAAATTTAGAAAAAAAAAGTTAACCTCGTTTTTCATCATTTTTGAACATGGGCTATAGTCCTAACGTACGGCATACTATAGCACGCCGTTTTTCATCATTTTTGAGGATTAAAAAAAAAAAAAAAAAAAAAACATGGGTTATAGCCCATCGTTTTTTTGAATTTTTGGGAAAAAAAAGTAACCTCGTTTTTCATCATTTTTTAACATGGGCTATAGCCCCTACCGTACGGCATACTATAACACGCCGTTTTTCATCATTTTTGAAGATTTGAAAAAAATTCAAAATTTCAAAAAACATGGGTTATAGCCCATCGTTTTTTTGAAAATTTGATTTTTTTTAAACCTCGTTTTTCATCATTTTTAAACATGGGCTATAGCCCCTACCGTACGGCATACTATAACACGCCGTTTTTCATCATTTTTGAGGATTTAAAAAAAAAACAAAATTTCAAAAAACATGGGTTATAGCCCATTGTTTTTTTTAAATTTTGAATTTTTTTTAAACCTTGTTTTTCATCATTTTTAAACATGGGCTATAGCCCCTAACGTACGGCATACTATAGCACGCCGTTTTTCATCAATTTTTGAGGATTTAAAAAAAATCAAAATAAAAAAAAACATGGGTTATAGCCCATCGTTTTTTTGAATTTTTGGGAAAAAAAGTAACCTCGTTTTTCATCATTTTTGAACATGGGCTATAGCCCCTACCGTACGGCATACTATAACACGCCGTTTTTCATCATTTTTGAAGATTTGAAAAAAATTCAAAATGTCAAAAAACATGGGTTATAGCCCATCGTTTTTTTGAAATTTTGATTTTTTTTTAAACCTCAATTTTCATCATTTTTAAACATGGGCTATAGCCCCTACCGTACGGCATACTATAACACGCCGTTTTTCATCATTTTTGAGGACTTGAAAAAAATTCAAAATTTCAAAAAACATGGGTTATAGCCCATCGTTTTTTTGAAATGTTGATTTTTTTTTAAACCTCGTTTTTCATCATTTTTAAACATGGGCTATAGCCTCTACCGTACGGCATACTATAACACGCCGTTTTTCATCAATTTTTGAGGATTTGAAAAAAAAAAAAAAAATCAAAAAACATGGGTTATAGCCCATCGTTTTTTTGAAATGTTGATTTTTTTTTAAACCTCGTTTTTCATCATTTTTAAACATGGGCTATAGCCTCTACCGTACGGCATACTATAACACGCCGTTTTTCATCATTTTTGAGGATTTGAAAAAAATTCAAAATTTCAAAAAACATGGGTTATAGCCCATCGTTTTTTTGAAATTTTGAATCTTTTTTAAACCTCGTTTTTCATCATTTTTAAACATGGGCTATAGCCCCTACCGTACGGCATACTATAACACGCCGTTTTTCATCATTTTTGAGGACTTGAAAAAATTTTAAAATTTCAAAAAACATGGGTTATAGCCCATCGTTTTTTTGAAATTTTGATTTTTTTTAAACCTTGTTTTTCATCATTTTTAAACATGGGCTATAGCCCCTACCGTACGGCATACTATAACACGCCGTTTTTCATCATTTTTGAGGATTTAAAAAAAATTCAAAATTTCAAAAAACATGGGTTATAGCCCATTGTTTTTTTTAAATTTTGAATTTTTTTTAAACCTTGTTTTTCATCATTTTTAAACATGGGCTATAGCCCCTAACGTACGGCATACTATAGCACGCCGTTTTTCATCAATTTTTGAGGATTTGAAAAAAATCAAAATAAAAAAAAACATGGGTTATAGCCCATCGTTTTTTTGAATTTTTGGGAAAAAAAGTAACCTCGTTTTTCATCATTTTTGAACATGGGCTATAGCCCCTACCGTACGGCATACTATAACACGCCGTTTTTCATCATTTTTGAAGATTTGAAAAAAATTCAAAATGTCAAAAAACATGGGTTATAGCCCATCGTTTTTTTGAAATTTTGATTTTTTTTTAAACCTCAATTTTCATCATTTTTAAACATGGGCTATAGCCCCTACCGTACGGCATACTATAACACGCCGTTTTTCATAATTTTTGAGGACTTGAAAAAAATTCAAAATTTCAAAAAACATGGGTTATAGCCCATCGTTTTTTTGAAATTTTGAAAAAAAATTAAACCTCGTTTTTCATCATTTTTAAACATGGGCTATAGCCCCTACCGTACGGCATACTATAACACGCCGTTTTTCATCATTTTTGAGGATTTAAAAAAAATTCAAAATAAAAAAAAACATGGGTTATAGCCCATCGTTTTTTTGAATTTTTGGGAAAAAAAAGTTACCTCGTTTTTCATCATTTTTAAACATGGGCTATAGCCCCTACCGTACGGCATACTATAACACGCCGTTTTTCATCATTTTTGAGCATTTAAAAAAATTCAAAATTTCAAAAAACATGGGTTATAGCCCATCGTTTTTTTTTTTTTTTGAAAAAAATTTAAACCTCGTTTTTCATCATTTTTAAACATGGGCTATAGCCCCTACCGTACGGCATACTATAACACGCCGTTTTTCATCATTTTTGAAGATTTGAAAAAAATTCAAAATTTCAAAAAACATGGGTTATAGCCCATCGTTTTTTTGAAATTTTGAATTTTTTTTAAACCTCGTTTTTCATCATTTTTAAACATGGGCTATAGCCGCTAACGTACGGCATACTATAACACGCCGTTTTTCATCATTTTTGAGGATTTAAAAAAAATTCAAAATAAAAAAAAACATGGGTTATAGCCCATCGTTTTTTTGAATTTTTGGGAAAAAAAGTTACCTCGTTTTTCATCATTTTTAAACATGGGCTATAGCCCCTACCGTACGGCATACTATAACACGCCGTTTTTCATCATTTTTGAGCATTTAAAAAAATTCAAAATTTCAAAAAACATGGGTTATAGCCCATCGTTTTTTTTTTTTTTTGAAAAAAATTTAAACCTCGTTTTTCATCATTTTTAAACATGGGCTATAGCCCCTACCGTACGGCATACTATAACACGCCGTTTTTCATCATTTTTGAAGATTTGAAAAAAATTCAAAATTTCAAAAAACATGGGTTATAGCCCATCGTTTTTTTGAAATTTTGAATTTTTTTTAAACCTCGTTTTTCATCATTTTTAAACATGGGCTATAGCCGCTAACGTACGGCATACTATAACACGCCGTTTTTCATCATTTTCGAGGATTTTAAAAAAAATCAAAATTTCAAAAAACATGGGTTATAGCCCATCGTTTTTTGAAATTTAGAAAAAAAAAGTTAACCTCGTTTTTCATCATTTTTGAACATGGGCTATAGTCCTAACGTACGGCATACTATAGCACGCCGTTTTTCATCATTTTTGAGGATTAAAAAAAAAAAAAAAAAAAAAACATGGGTTATAGCCCATCGTTTTTTTGAATTTTTGGGAAAAAAAAGTAACCTCGTTTTTCATCATTTTTGAACATGGGCTATAGCCCCTACCGTACGGCATACTATAACACGCCGTTTTTCATCATTTTTGAAGATTTGAAAAAAATTCAAAATTTCAAAAAACATGGGTTATAGCCCATCGTTTTTTTGAAAATTTGATTTTTTTTAAACCTCGTTTTTCATCATTTTTAAACATGGGCTATAGCCCCTACCGTACGGCATACTATAACACGCCGTTTTTCATCATTTTTGAGGATTTAAAAAAAAATCAAAATTTCAAAAAACATGGGTTATAGCCCATTGTTTTTTTTAAATTTTGAATTTTTTTTAAACCTTGTTTTTCATCATTTTTAAACATGGGCTATAGCCCCTAACGTACGGCATACTATAGCACGCCGTTTTTCATCAATTTTTGAGGATTTAAAAAAAATAAAAATAAAAAAAAACATGGGTTATAGCCCATCGTTTTTTTGAATTTTTGGGAAAAAAAGTAACCTCGTTTTTCATCATTTTTGAACATGGGCTATAGCCCCTACCGTACGGCATACTATAACACGCCGTTTTTCATCATTTTTGAAGATTTGAAAAAAATTCAAAATGTCAAAAAACATGGGTTATAGCCCATCGTTTTTTTGAAATTTTGATTTTTTTTTAAACCTCAATTTTCATCATTTTTAAACATGGGCTATAGCCCCTACCGTACGGCATACTATAACACGCCGTTTTTCATCATTTTTGAGGACTTGAAAAAAATTCAAAATTTCAAAAAACATGGGTTATAGCCCATCGTTTTTTTGAAATGTTGATTTTTTTTTAAACCTCGTTTTTCATCATTTTTAAACATGGGCTATAGCCTCTACCGTACGGCATACTATAACACGCCGTTTTTCATCAATTTTTGAGGATTTGAAAAAAAAAAAAAAAATCAAAAAACATGGGTTATAGCCCATCGTTTTTTTGAAATGTTGATTTTTTTTTAAACCTCGTTTTTCATCATTTTTAAACATGGGCTATAGCCTCTACCGTACGGCATACTATAACACGCCGTTTTTCATCATTTTTGAGGATTTGAAAAAAATTCAAAATTTCAAAAAACATGGGTTATAGCCCATCGTTTTTTTGAAATTTTGAATCTTTTTTAAACCTCGTTTTTCATCATTTTTAAACATGGGCTATAGCCCCTACCGTACGGCATACTATAACACGCCGTTTTTCATCATTTTTGAGGATTTAAAAAAAATTCAAAATTTCAAAAAACATGGGTTATAGCCCATCGTTTTTTTGAAATTTTGAAAAAAATTTAAACCTCGTTTTTCATCATTTTTAAACATGGGCTATAGCCCCTACCGTACGGCATACTATAACACGCCGTTTTTCATCATTTTTGAGGATTTAAAAAAAATTCAAAATAAAAAAAAACATGGGTTATAGCCCATCGTTTTTTTGAATTTTTGGGGAAAAAAAGTTACCTCGTTTTTCATCATTTTTAAACATGGGCTATAGCCCCTACCGTACGGCATACTATAACACGCCGTTTTTCATCATTTTTGAGGATTTAAAAAAATTCAAAATTTCAAAAACATGGGTTATAGCCCATCGTTTTTTTTTAATTTTGAAAAAAAATTAAACCTCTTTTTTCATCATTTTTAAACATGGGCTATAGCCCCTACCGTACGGCATACTATAACACGCCGTTTTTCATCATTTTTGAAGATTTGAAAAAAATTCAAAATTTCAAAAAACATGGGTTATAGCCCATCGTTTTTTTGAAATTTTGAATTTTTTTTAAACCTAGTTTTTCATCATTTTTAAACATGGGCTATAGCCGCTAACGTACGGCATACTATAACACGCCGTTTTTCATCATTTTCGAGGATTTAAAAAAAAATCAAAATTTCAAAAAACATGGGTTATAGCCCATCGTTTTTTGAAATTTAGAAAAAAAAAGTTAACCTCGTTTTTCATCATTTTTGAACATGGGCTATAGTCCTAACGTACGGCATACTATAGCACGCCGTTTTTCATCATTTTTGAGGATTAAAAAAAAAAAAAAAAAAAAAACATGGGTTATAGCCCATCGTTTTTTTGAATTTTTGGGAAAAAAAAGTAACCTCGTTTTTCATCATTTTTGAACATGGGCTATAGCCCCTACCGTACGGCATACTATAACACGCCGTTTTTCATCATTTTTGAAGATTTGAAAAAAATTAAAAATTTCAAAAAACATGGGTTATAGCCCATCGTTTTTTTGAAATTTTGATTTTTTTTAAACCTCGTTTTTCATCATTTTTAAACATGGGCTATAGCCCCTACCGTACGGCATACTATAACACGCCGTTTTTCATCAATTTTTGAGGATTTGAAAAAAATTCAAAATTTCAAAAAACATGGGTTATAGCCCATCGTTTTTTTGAAATGTTGATTTTTTTTTAAACCTCGTTTTTCATCATTTTTAAACATGAGCTATAGCCCCTACCGTACGGCATACTATAACACGCCGTTTTTCATCATTTTTGAGGATTAAAAAAAAAATCAAAATTTCAAAAAACATGGGTTATAGCCCATCGTTTTTTGAAATTTAGAAAAAAAAAGTTAACCTCGTTTTTCATCATTTTTGAACATGGGCTATAGTCCTAACGTACGGCATACTATAGCACGCCGTTTTTCATCATTTTTGAGGATTTGAAAAAAATCAAAAAAAAAAAAAACATGGGTTATAGCCCATCGTTTTTTTTAATTTTTGGGAAAAAAAAGTAACCTAGTTTTTCATCATTTTTGAACATGGGCTATAGCCCCTACCGTACGGCATACTATAACACGCCGTTTTTCATCATTTTTGAGGACTTGAAAAAATTTCAAAATTTCAAAGAACATGGGTTATAGCCCATCGTTTTTTTGAAATTTTGATTTTTTTTAAACCTCGTTTTTCATCATTTTTAAACATGGGCTATAGCCCCTACCGTACGGCATACTATAACACGCCGTTTTTCATCAATTTTTGAGGATTTGAAAAAAATTCAAAATTTCAAAAAACATGGGTTATAGCCCATCGTTTTTTTGAAATGTTGATTTTTTTTTAAACCTCGTTTTTCATCATTTTTAAACATGAGCTATAGCCCCTACCGTACGGCATACTATAACACGCCGTTTTTCATCATTTTTGAGGATTTAAAAAAAATTCAAAATTTCAAAAAACATGGGTTATAGCCCATTGTTTTTTTGAAATTTTGATTTTTTTTTTAAACCTCGTTTTTCATCATTTTTAAACATGGGCTATAGCCCCTAACGTACGGCATACTATAGCACGCCGTTTTTCATCATTTTTGAGGATTTGAAAAAAATTCAAAATTTCAAAAAACATGGGTTATAGCCCATCGTTTTTTTGAAATTTTGAATTTTTTTTAAACCTCGTTTTTCATCATTTTTAAACATGGGCTATAGCCGCTAACGTACGGCATACTATAACACGCCGTTTTTCATCATTTTCGAGGATTTTAAAAAAAATCAAAATTTCAAAAAACATGGGTTATAGCCCATCGTTTTTTGAAATTTAGAAAAAAAAAGTTAACCTCGTTTTTCATCATTTTTAAACATGAGCTATAGCCCCTACCGTACGGCATACTATAACACGCCGTTTTTCATCATTTTTGAGGATTAAAAAAAAAAATCAAATTTTCAAAAAACATGGGTTATAGCCCATCGTTTTTTGAAATTTAGAAAAAAAAAGTTAACCTCTTTTTTCATCATTTTTGAACATGGGCTATAGTCCTAACGTACGGCATACTATAGCACGCCGTTTTTCATCATTTTTGAGGATTTGAAAAAAATCAAAAAAAAAAAAAACATGGGTTATAGCCCATCGTTTTTTTTAATTTTTGGGAAAAAAAAGTAACCTCGTTTTTCATCATTTTTGAACATGGGCTATAGCCCCTACCGTACGGCATACTATAACACGCCGTTTTTCATCATTTTTGAAGATTTGAAAAAAATTCAAAATTTCAAAAAACATGGGTTATAGCCCATTGTTTTTTTGAAAATTTGAATTTTTTTAAACCTCGTTTTTCATCATTTTTAAACATGGGCTATAGCCCCTACCGTACGGCATACTATAACACGCCGTTTTTCATCATTTTTGAGGACTTGAAAAAATTTCAAAATTTCAAAAAACATGGGTTATAGCCCATCGTTTTTTTGAAATTTTGATTTTTTTTAAACCTCGTTTTTCATCATTTTTAAACATGGGCTATAGCCCCTACCGTACGGCATACTATAACACGCCGTTTTTCATCAATTTTTGAGGATTTGAAAAAAATTCAAAATTTCAAAAAACATGGGTTATAGCCCATCGTTTTTTTGAAATGTTGATTTTTTTTTAAACCTCGTTTTTCATCATTTTTAAACATGAGCTATAGCCCCTACCGTACGGCATACTATAACACGCCGTTTTTCATCATTTTTGAGGATTTAAAAAAATTTCAAAATTTCAAAAAACATGGGTTATAGCCCATTGTTTTTTTGAAATTTTGATTTTTTTTTAAACCTCGTTTTTCATCATTTTTAAACATGGGCTATAGCCCCTAACGTACGGCATACTATAGCACGCCGTTTTTCATCATTTTTGAGGATTTGAAAAAAATCAAAATAAAAAAAAACATGGGTTATAGCCCATCGTTTTTTAGAATTTTTGGGAAAAAAAAGTAACCTCGTTTTTCATCATTTTTGAACATGGGCTATAGCCCCTACCGTACGGCATACTATAACACGCCGTTTTTCATCATTTTTGAAGATTTGAAAAAAATTCAAAATTTCAAAAAACATGGGTTATAGCCCATCGTTTTTTTTTATTTTGAATTGTTTTTAAACCTCGTTTTTCATCATTTTTAAACATGGGCTATAGCCCCTACCGTACGGCATACTATAACACGCCGTTTTTCATCATTTTTGAGGACTTGAAAAAAATTCAAAATTTCAAAAAACATGGGTTATAGCCCATCGTTTTTTGAAATTTTGAAAAAAAATTTAACCTCGTTTTTCATCATTTTTAAACATGGGCTATAGCCCCTACCGTACGGCATACTATAACACGCCGTTTTTCATCATTTTTGAGGATTTAAAAAAAATTCAAAATAAAAAAAAACATGGGTTATAGCCCATCGTTTTTTTGAATTTTTGGGAAAAAAAAGTTACCTCGTTTTTCATCATTTTTAAACATGGGCTATAGCCCCTACCGTACGGCATACTATAACACGCCGTTTTTCATCATTTTTGAGGATTTAAAAAAATTCAAAATTTCAAAAAACATGGGTTATAGCCCATCGTTTTTTTTTAATTTTGAAAAAAATTTAAACCTCGTTTTTCATCATTTTTAAACATGGGCTATAGCCCCTACCGTACGGCATACTATAACACGCCGTTTTTCATCATTTTTGAGGATTTAAAAAAAAATCAAAATAAAAAAAAACATGGGTTATAGCCCATCGTTTTTTTTTAATTTTGAATCTTTTTTAAACCTCGTTTTTCATCATTTTTAAACATGGGCTATAGCCCCTACCGTACGGCATACTATAACACGCCGTTTTTCATCATTTTTGAGGATTTAAAAAAAAATCAAAATTTCAAAAAACATGGGTTATAGCCCATCGTTTTTTTGAAAATTTGAACTTTTTTTAAACCTCGTTTTTCATCATTTTTAAACATGGGCTATAGCCCCTACCGTACGGCATACTATAACACGCCGTTTTTCATCATTTTTGAGGATTTGAAAAAAAATCAAAATTTCAAAAAACATGGGTTATAGCCCATTGTTTTTTTGAAATTTTGAAATTTTTTTAAACCTCGTTTTTCATCATTTTTAAACATGGGCTATAGCCGCTAACGTACGGCATACTATAACACGCCGTTTTTCATCATTTTTGAGGATTTAAAAAAAAATCAAAATTTCAAAAACATGGGTTATAGCCCATCGTTTTTTGAAATTTAGAAAAAAAAAGTTAACCTCGTTTTTCATCATTTTTGAACATGGGCTATAGTCCTAACGTACGGCATACTATAGCACGCCGTTTTTCATCATTTTTGAGGATTTGAAAAAAATCAAAAAAAAACAAAACATGGGTTATAGCCCATCGTTTTTTTGAATTTTTGGGAAAAAAAAGTAACCTCGTTTTTCATCATTTTTGAACATGGGCTATAGCCCCTACCGTACGGCATACTATAACACGCCGTTTTTCATCATTTTTGAAGATTTGAAAAAAATTCAAAATTTCAAAAAACATGGGTTATAGCCCATCGTTTTTTTGAAAATTTGAATTTTTTTAACCTCGTTTTTCATCATTTTTAAACATGGGCTATAGCCCCTACCGTACGGCATACTATAACACGCCGTTTTTCATCATTTTTGAGGATTTGAAAAAAATTCAAAATTTCAAAAAACATGGGTTATAGCCCATCGTTTTTTTGAAATTTTGAATCTTTTTTAAACCTCGTTTTTCATCATTTTTAAACATGGGCTATAGCCCCTACCGTACGGCATACTATAACACGCCGTTTTTCATCATTTTTGAGGATTTAAAAAAAAATCAAAATTTCAAAAAACATGGGTTATAGCCCATCGTTTTTTTGAAATTTTGAAAAAATTTTAAACCTCGTTTTTCATCATTTTTAAACATGGGCTATAGCCCCTACCGTACGGCATACTATAACACGCCGTTTTTCATCATTTTTGAGGATTTAAAAAAAATTCAAAATAAAAAAAAACATGGGTTATAGCCCATCGTTTTTTTGAATTTTTGGGAAAAAGAAGTTACCTCGTTTTTCATCATTTTTAAACATGGGCTATAGCCCCTACCGTACGGCATACTATAACACGCCGTTTTTCATCATTTTTGAGGATTTAAAAAAATTCAAAATTTCAAAAAACATGGGTTATAGCCCATCGTTTTTTTTTAATTTTGAAAAAAATTTAAACCTCGTTTTTCATCATTTTTAAACATGGGCTATAGCCCCTACCGTACGGCATACTATAACACGCCGTTTTTCATCATTTTTGAGGATTTAAAAAAAAATCAAAATAAAAAAAAAACATGGGTTATAGCCCATCGTTTTTTTTTAATTTTGAATCTTTTTTAAACCTCGTTTTTCATCATTTTTAAACATGGGCTATAGCCCCTACCGTACGGCATACTATAACACGCCGTTTTTCATCATTTTTGAGGATTTAAAAAAAAATCAAAATTTCAAAAAACATGGGTTATAGCCCATCGTTTTTTTTGAAAATTTGAATTTTTTTTAAACCTCGTTTTTCATCATTTTTAAACATGGGCTATAGCCCCTACCGTACGGCATACTATAACACGCCGTTTTTCATCATTTTTGAGGATTTGAAAAAAAATCAAAATTTCAAAAAACATGGGTTATAGCCCATTGTTTTTTTGAAATTTTGAAATTTTTTTAAACCTCGTTTTTCATCATTTTTAAACATGGGCTATAGCCGCTAACGTACGGCATACTATAACACGCCGTTTTTCATCATTTTTGAGGATTTAAAAAAAAAATCAAAATTTCAAAAAACATGGGTTATAGCCCATCGTTTTTTGAAATTTAGAAAAAAAAAGTTAACCTCGTTTTTCATCATTTTTGAACATGGGTTATAGTCCTAACGTACGGCATACTATAGCACGCCGTTTTTCATCATTTTTGAGGATTTGAAAAAAATCAAAAAAAAAAAAAACATGGGTTATAGCCCATCGTTTTTTTGAATTTTTGGGAAAAAAAAGTAACCTCGTTTTTCATCATTTTTGAACATGGGCTATAGCCCCTACCGTACGGCATACTATAACACGCCGTTTTTCATCATTTTTGAAGATTTGAAAAAAATTCAAAATTTCAAAAAACATGGGTTATAGCCCATCGTTTTTTTGAAATTTTGAATCTTTTTTAAACCTCGTTTTTCATCATTTTTAAACATGGGCTATAGCCCCTACCGTACGGCATACTATAACACGCCGTTTTTCATCATTTTTGAGGATTTAAAAAAAAAAACAAAATTTCAAAAAACATGGGTTATAGCCCATCGTTTTTTTGAAATTTTGAAAAAATTTTAAACCTCGTTTTTCATCATTTTTAAACATGGGCTATAGCCCCTACCGTACGGCATACTATAACACGCCGTTTTTCATCATTTTTGAGGATTTAAAAAAAATTCAAAATTTCAAAAAACATGGGTTATAGCCCATCGTTTTTTTGAAATTTTGAATCTTTTTTAAACCTCGTTTTTCATCATTTTTAAACATGGGCTATAGCCCCTACCGTACGGCATACTATAACACGCCGTTTTTCATCATTTTTGAGGATTTAAAAAAAAATCAAAATAAAAAAAAACATGGGTTATAGCCCATCGTTTTTTTTTTTATTTTGAATCTTTTTTAAACCTCGTTTTTCATCATTTTTAAACATGGGCTATAGCCCCTAACGTACGGCATACTATAACACGCCGTTTTTCATCATTTTTGAGGATTTGAAAAAAAATCAAAATTTCAAAAAACATGGGTTATAGCCCATCGTTTTTTGAAATTTAGAAAAAAAAAGTTAACCTCGTTTTTCATCATTTTTGAACATGGGCTATAGTCCTAACGTACGGCATACTATAGCACGCCGTTTTTCATCATTTTTGAGGATTTGAAAAAAAAAAAAAAAAAAAAAAACATGGGTTATAGCCCATCGTTTTTTTGAATTTTTGGGAAAAAAAAGTAACCTCGTTTTTCATCATTTTTGAACATGGGCTATAGCCCCTACCGTACGGCATACTATAACACGCCGTTTTTCATCATTTTTGAAGATTTGAAAAAAAATCAAAATTTCAAAAAACATGGGTTATAGCCCATCGTTTTTTTGAAATTTAGATTTTTTTTAAACCTCGTTTTTCATCATTTTTAAACATGGGCTATAGCCCCTACCGTACGGCATACTATAACACGCCGTTTTTCATCATTTTTGAGGATTTGAAAAAAAATCAAAATTTCAAAAAACATGGGTTATAGCCCATTGTTTTTTTGAAATTTTGAAATTTTTTTAAACCTCGTTTTTCATCATTTTTAAACATGGGCTATAGCCGCTAACGTACGGCATACTATAACACGCCGTTTTTCATCATTTTTGAGGATTTAAAAAAAAATCAAAATTTCAAAAAACATGGGTTATAGCCCATCGTTTTTGAAATTTAGAAAAAAAAAGTTAACCTCGTTTTTCATCATTTTTGAACATGGGTTATAGTCCTAACGTACGGCATACTATAGCACGCCGTTTTTCATCATTTTTGAGGATTTGAAAAAAATCAAAAAAAAAAAAAACATGGGTTATAGCCCATCGTTTTTTTGAATTTTTGGGAAAAAAAAGTAACCTCGTTTTTCATCATTTTTGAACATGGGCTATAGCCCCTACCGTACGGCATACTATAACACGCCGTTTTTCATCATTTTTGAAGATTTGAAAAAAATTCAAAATTTCAAAAAACATGGGTTATAGCCCATCGTTTTTTTGAAATTTTGAATCTTTTTTAAACCTCGTTTTTCATCATTTTTAAACATGGGCTATAGCCCCTACCGTACGGCATACTATAACACGCCGTTTTTCATCATTTTTGAGGATTTAAAAAAAAAAAAAAAATTCAAAAAACATGGGTTATAGCCCATCGTTTTTTTGAAATTTTGAAAAAATTTTAAACCTCGTTTTTCATCATTTTTAAACATGGGCTATAGCCCCTACCGTACGGCATACTATAACACGCCGTTTTTCATCATTTTTGAGGATTTAAAAAAAATTCAAAATTTCAAAAAACATGGGTTATAGCCCATCGTTTTTTTGAAATTTTGAATCTTTTTTAAACCTCGTTTTTCATCATTTTTAAACATGGGCTATAGCCCCTACCGTACGGCATACTATAACACGCCGTTTTTCATCATTTTTGAGGATTTAAAAAAAAATCAAAATAAAAAAAAACATGGGTTATAGCCCATCGTTTTTTTTTTATTTTGAATCTTTTTTAAACCTCGTTTTTCATCATTTTTAAACATGGGCTATAGCCCCTACCGTACGGCATACTATAACACGCCGTTTTTCATCATTTTTGAGGATTTAAAAAAAAATCAAAATTTCAAAAAACATGGGTTATAGCCCATCGTTTTTTTGAAAATTTGAATTTTTTTTAAACCTCGTTTTTCATCATTTTTAAACATGGGCTATAGCCCCTAACGTACGGCATACTATAACACGCCGTTTTTCATCATTTTTGAGGATTTGAAAAAAAATCAAAATTTCAAAAAACATGGGTTATAGCCCATCGTTTTTTGAAATTTAGAAAAAAAAAGTTAACCTCGTTTTTCATCATTTTTGAACATGGGCTATAGTCCTAACGTACGGCATACTATAGCACGCCGTTTTTCATCATTTTTGAGGATTTGAAAAAAAAAAAAAAAAAAAAAAACATGGGTTATAGCCCATCGTTTTTTTGAATTTTTGGGAAAAAAAAGTAACCTCGTTTTTCATCATTTTTGAACATGGGCTATAGCCCCTACCGTACGGCATACTATAACACGCCGTTTTTCATCATTTTTGAAGATTTGAAAAAAAATCAAAATTTCAAAAAACATGGGTTATAGCCCATCGTTTTTTTGAAATTTAGATTTTTTTTAAACCTCGTTTTTCATCATTTTTAAACATGGGCTATAGCCCCTACCGTACGGCATACTATAACACGCCGTTTTTCATCATTTTTGAGGATTTAAAAAAAATTCAAAATTTCAAAAAACATGGGTTATAGCCCATTGTTTTTTTTAAATTTTGAATTTTTTTTAAACCTCGTTTTTCATCATTTTTAAACATGGGCTATAGCCCCTAACGTACGGCATACTATAGCACGCCGTTTTTCATCAATTTTTGAGGATTTGAAAAAAATCAAAATAAAAAAAAACATGGGTTATAGCCCATCGTTTTTTTGAATTTTTGGGAAAAAAAAGTAACCTCGTTTTTCATCATTTTTGAACATGGGCTATAGCCCCTACCGTACGGCATACTATAACACGCCGTTTTTCATCATTTTTGAAGATTTGAAAAAAATTCAAAATGTCAAAAAACATGGGTTATAGCCCATCGTTTTTTTGAAAATTTGAATTTTTTTAAACCTCGTTTTTCATCATTTTTAAACATGGGCTATAGCCCCTACCGTACGGCATACTATAACACGCCGTTTTTCATCATTTTTGAGGACTTGAAAAAAATTCAAAATTTCAAAAAACATGGGTTATAGCCCATCGTTTTTTTTAAATTTTGATTTTTTTTAAACCTCGTTTTTCATCATTTTTAAACATGGGCTATAGCCCCTACCGTATGGCATACTATAACACGCCGTTTTTCATCAATTTTTGAGGATTTGAAAAAAAAAAAAAATTTCAAAAACATGGGTTATAGCCCATCGTTTTTTTGAAATGTTGATTTTTTTTTAAACCTCGTTTTTCATCATTTTTAAACATGGGCTATAGCCCCTACCGTACGGCATACTATAACACGCCGTTTTTCATCATTTTTGAGGACTTGAAAAAAATTCAAAATTTCAAAAAACATGGGTTATAGCCCATGTTTTTTTTTTTTTTTTTTTTTTTCAAATCCTCAAAAATGATGAAAAACGGCGTGCTATAGTATGCCGTACGTTAGGACTATAGCCCATGTTCAAAAATGATGAAAAACGAGGTTAACTTTTTTTTTCAAAATGTCAAAAAACATGGGTTATAGCCCATCGTTTTTTTGAATTTTTGGGAAAAAAAAGTAACCTCGTTTTTCATCATTTTTGAACATGGGCTATAGCCCCTACCGTACGGCATACTATAACACGCCGTTTTTCATCATTTTTGAAGATTTGAAAAAAATTCAAAATTTCAAAAAACATGGGTTATAGCCCATCGTTTTTTTGAAAATTTGAATTTTTTTAAACCTCGTTTTTCATCATTTTTAAACATGGGCTATAGCCCCTACCGTACGGCATACTATAACACGCCGTTTTTCATCATTTTTGAGGATTTGAAAAAAATTCAAAATTTCAAAAAACATGGGTTATAGCCCATCGTTTTTTTGAAATTTTGAATCTTTTTTAAACCTCGTTTTTCATCATTTTTAAACATGGGCTATAGCCCCTACCGTACGGCATACTATAACACGCCGTTTTTCATCATTTTTGAGGATTTAAAAAAAAATCAAAATTTCAAAAAACATGGGTTATAGCCCATCGTTTTTTTGAAATTTTGAAAAAAATTTAAACCTCGTTTTTCATCATTTTTAAACATGGGCTATAGCCCCTACCGTACGGCATACTATAACACGCCGTTTTTCATCATTTTTGAGGATTTAAAAAAAATTCAAAATAAAAAAAAACATGGGTTATAGCCCATCGTTTTTTTGAATTTTTGGGAAAAAAAAGTTACCTCGTTTTTCATCATTTTTAAACATGGGCTATAGCCCCTACCGTACGGCATACTATAACACGCCGTTTTTCATCATTTTTGAGGATTTAAAAAAAAATCAAAATAAAAAAAAACATGGGTTATAGCCCATCGTTTTTTTTAAATTTTGAATCTTTTTTAAACCTCGTTTTTCATCATTTTTAAACATGGGCTATAGCCCCTACCGTACGGCATACTATAACACGCCGTTTTTCATCATTTTTGAGGATTTGAAAAAAAATCAAAATTTCAAAAAACATGGGTTATAGCCCATCGTTTTTTGAAATTTAGAAAAAAAAAGTTAACCTCGTTTTTCATCCTTTTTGAACATGGGCTATAGTCCTAACGTACGGCATACTATAGCACGCCGTTTTTCATCATTTTTGAGGATTTGAAAAAAAGAAAAAAAAAAAAAAACATGGGTTATAGCCCATCGTTTTTTTGAATTTTTGGGAAAAAAAAGTAACCTCGTTTTTCATCATTTTTGAACATGGGCTATAGCCCCTACCGTACGGCATACTATAACACGCCGTTTTTCATCATTTTTGAAGATTTGAAAAAAAATCAAAATTTCAAAAAACATGGGTTATAGCCCATCGTTTTTTTGAAATTTAGATTTTTTTTAAACCTCGTTTTTCATCATTTTTAAACATGGGCTATAGCCCCTACCGTACGGCATACTATAACACGCCGTTTTTCATCATTTTTGAGGATTTAAAAAAAAATCAAAATTTCAAAAAACATGGGTTATAGCCCATTGTTTTTTTTAAATCTTGAATTTTTTTTAAACCTCGTTTTTCATCATTTTTGAACATGGGCTATAGCCCCTACCGTACGGCATACTATAACACGCCGTTTTTCATCATTTTTGAAGATTTGAAAAAAATTCAAAATGTCAAAAAACATGGGTTATAGCCCATCGTTTTTTTGAAAATTTGAATTTTTTTAAACCTCGTTTTTCATCATTTTTAAACATGGGCTATAGCCCCTACCGTACGGCATACTATAACACGCCGTTTTTCATCATTTTTGAGGACTTGAAAAAAATTCAAAATTTCAAAAAACATGGGTTATAGCCCATCGTTTTTTTTAAATTTTGATTTTTTTTTAAACCTCGTTTTTCATCATTTTTAAACATGGGCTATAGCCCCTACCGTACGGCATACTATAACACGCCGTTTTTCATCAATTTTTGAGGATTTGAAAAAAAATTAAAATTTCAAAAACATGGGTTATAGCCCATCGTTTTTTTGAAATGTTGATTTTTTTTTAAACCTCGTTTTTCATCATTTTTAAACATGGGCTATAGCCCCTACCGTACGGCATACTATAACACGCCGTTTTTCATCATTTTTGAGGACTTGAAAAAAATTCAAAATTTCAAAAAACATGGGTTATAGCCCATGTTTTTTTTTTTTTTTTTTTTTTTTCAAATCCTCAAAAATGATGAAAAACGGCGTGCTATAGTATGCCGTACGTTAGGACTATAGCCCATGTTCAAAAATGATGAAAAACGAGGTTAACTTTTTTTTTCAAAATGTCAAAAAACATGGGTTATAGCCCATCGTTTTTTTGAAATTTTGATTTTTTTTTAAACCTCAATTTTCATCATTTTTAAACATGGGCTATAGCCCCTACCGTACGGCATACTATAACACGCCGTTTTTCATCATTTTGAGGACTTGAAAAAAATTCAAAATTTCAAAAAACATGGGTTATAGCCCATCGTTTTTTTTTAATTTTGATTTTTTTTAAACCTCGTTTTTCATCATTTTTAAACATGGGCTATAGCCCCTACCGTACGGCATACTATAACACGCCGTTTTTCATCAATTTTTGAGGATTTGAAAAAAAAAAAAAAATTCAAAAACATGGGTTATAGCCCATCGTTTTTTTGAAATGTTGATTTTTTTTTAAACCTCGTTTTTCATCATTTTTAAACATGGGCTATAGCCCCTAACGTACGGCATACTATAGCACGCCGTTTTTCATCAATTTTTGAGGATTTGAAAAAAATCAAAATTTCAAAAAACATGGGTTATAGCCCATCGTTTTTTGAAATTTAGAAAAAAAAAGTTAACCTCGTTTTTCATCATTTTTGAACATGGGCTATAGTCCTAACGTACGGCATCCTATAGCACGCCGTTTTTCATCATTTTTGAGGATTTGAAAAAAATCAAAAAAAGAAAAAACATGGGTTATAGCCCATCGTTTTTTTTAATTTTTGGGAAAAAAAAGTAACCTCGTTTTTCATCATTTTTGAACATGGGCTATAGCCCCTACCGTACGGCATACTATAACACGCCGTTTTTCATCATTTTTGAAGATTTGAAAAAAATTCAAAATTTCAAAAAACATGGGTTATAGCCCATCGTTTTTTTTGAAAATTTGAATTTTTTTAAACCTCGTTTTTCATCATTTTTAAACATGGGCTATAGCCCCTACCGTACGGCATACTATAACACGCCGTTTTTCATCATTTTTGAGGACTTGAAAAAAATTCAAAATTTCAAAAAACATGGGTTATAGCCCATCGTTTTTTTGAAATTTAGATTTTTTTTAAACCTCGTTTTTCATCATTTTTAAACATGGGCTATAGCCCCTACCGTACGGCATACTATAACACGCCGTTTTTCATCATTTTTGAGGATTTAAAAAAAATTCAAAATTTCAAAAAACATGGGTTATAGCCCATTGTTTTTTTTTAATTTTGATTTTTTTTTAAACCTCGTTTTTCATCATTTTTAAACATGGGCTATAGCCCCTAACGTACGGCATACTATAGCACGCCGTTTTTCATCAATTTTTGAGGATTTGAAAAAAATCAAAAAAAAAAAAAAAAAAATGATGAAAAACGGCGTGCTATAGTATGCCGTACGTTAGGACTATAGCCCATGTTCAAAAATGATGAAAAACGAGGTTAACTTTTTTTTCAAAACGTACGGCATACTATAGCACGCCGTTTTTCATCAATTTTTGAGGATTTGAAAAAAATCAAAATTTCAAAAAACATGGGTTATAGCCCATCGTTTTTTGAAATTTAGAAAAAAAAAGTTAACCTCGTTTTTCATCATTTTTGAACATGGGCTATAGTCCTAACGTACGGCATCCTATAGCACGCCGTTTTTCATCATTTTTGAGGATTTGAAAAAAATCAAAAAAAAAAAAAACATGGGTTATAGCCCATCGTTTTTTTTAATTTTTGGGAAAAAAAAGTAACCTCGTTTTTCATCATTTTTGAACATGGGCTATAGCCCCTACCGTACGGCATACTATAACACGCCGTTTTTCATCATTTTTGAAGATTTGAAAAAAATTCAAAATTTCAAAAAACATGGGTTATAGCCCATCGTTTTTTTTGAAAATTTGAATTTTTTTAAACCTCGTTTTTCATCATTTTTAAACATGGGCTATAGCCCCTACCGTACGGCATACTATAACACGCCGTTTTTCATCATTTTTGAGGACTTGAAAAAATTTCAAAATTTCAAAAAACATGGGTTATAGCCCATCGTTTTTTTGAAATTTAGATTTTTTTTAAACCTCGTTTTTCATCATTTTTAAACATGGGCTATAGTCCTAACGTACGGCATCCTATAGCACGCCGTTTTTCATCATTTTTGAGGATTTGAAAAAAATCAAAAAAAAAAAAAACATGGGTTATAGCCCATCGTTTTTTTTAATTTTTGGGAAAAAAAAGTAACCTCGTTTTTCATCATTTTTGAACATGGGCTATAGCCCCTACCGTACGGCATACTATAACACGCCGTTTTTCATCATTTTTGAAGATTTGAAAAAAATTCAAAATTTCAAAAAACATGGGTTATAGCCCATCGTTTTTTTTTGAAAATTTGAATTTTTTTAAACCTCGTTTTTCATCATTTTTAAACATGGGCTATAGCCCCTACCGTACGGCATACTATAACACGCCGTTTTTCATCAATTTTTGAGGATTTGAAAAAGAAAAAAAAAATTCAAAAACATGGGTTATAGCCCATCGTTTTTTTGAAATGTTGATTTTTTTTTAAACCTCGTTTTTCATCATTTTTAAACATGGGCTATAGCCCCTAACGTACGGCATACTATAGCACGCCGTTTTTCATCAATTTTTGAGGATTTGAAAAAAATCTAAATTTCAAAAAACATGGGTTATAGCCCATCGTTTTTTGAAATTTAGAAAAAAAAAGTTAACCTCGTTTTTCATCATTTTTGAACATGGGCTATAGTCCTAACGTACGGCATCCTATAGCACGCCGTTTTTCATCATTTTTGAGGATTTGAAAAAAATCAAAAAAAAAAAAAACATGGGTTATAGCCCATCGTTTTTTTTAATTTTTGGGAAAAAAAAGTAACCTCGTTTTTCATCATTTTTGAACATGGGCTATAGCCCCTACCGTACGGCATACTATAACACGCCGTTTTTCATCATTTTTGAAGATTTGAAAAAAATTCAAAATTTCAAAAAACATGGGTTATAGCCCATCGTTTTTTTTGAAAATTTGAATTTTTTTAAACCTCGTTTTTCATCATTTTTAAACATGGGCTATAGCCCCTACCGTACGGCATACTATAACACGCCGTTTTTCATCATTTTTGAGGACTTGAAAAAAATTCAAAATTTCAAAAAACATGGGTTATAGCCCATCGTTTTTTTGAAATTTAGATTTTTTTTAAACCTCGTTTTTCATCATTTTTAAACATGGGCTATAGCCCCTACCGTACGGCATACTATAACACGCCGTTTTTCATCATTTTTGAGGATTTAAAAAAAATTCAAAATTTCAAAAAACATGGGTTATAGCCCATTGTTTTTTTTTAATTTTGAATTTTTTTTAAACCTCGTTTTTCATCATTTTTAAACATGGGCTATAGCCCCTAACGTACGGCATACTATAGCACGCCGTTTTTCATCAATTTTTGAGGATTTGAAAAAAATCAAAATAAAAAAAAAAAAATGATGAAAAACGGCGTGCTATAGTATGCCGTACGTTAGGACTATAGCCCATGTTCAAAAATGATGAAAAACGAGGTTAACTTTTTTTTCAAAACGTACGGCATACTATAGCACGCCGTTTTTCATCAATTTTTGAGGATTTGAAAAAAATCAAAATTTCAAAAAACATGGGTTATAGCCCATCGTTTTTTGAAATTTAGAAAAAAAAAGTTAACCTCGTTTTTCATCATTTTTGAACATGGGCTATAGTCCTAACGTACGGCATCCTATAGCACGCCGTTTTTCATCATTTTTGAGGATTTGAAAAAAATCAAAAAAAAAAAAAACATGGGTTATAGCCCATCGTTTTTTTTAATTTTTGGGAAAAAAAAGTAACCTCGTTTTTCATCATTTTTGAACATGGGCTATAGCCCCTACCGTACGGCATACTATAACACGCCGTTTTTCATCATTTTTGAAGATTTGAAAAAAATTCAAAATTTCAAAAAACATGGGTTATAGCCCATCGTTTTTTTTGAAAATTTGAATTTTTTTAAACCTCGTTTTTCATCATTTTTAAACATGGGCTATAGCCCCTACCGTACGGCATACTATAACACGCCGTTTTTCATCATTTTTGAGGACTTGAAAAAATTTCAAAATTTCAAAAAACATGGGTTATAGCCCATCGTTTTTTTGAAATTTAGATTTTTTTTAAACCTCGTTTTTCATCATTTTTAAACATGGGCTATAGTCCTAACGTACGGCATCCTATAGCACGCCGTTTTTCATCATTTTTGAGGATTTGAAAAAAATCAAAAAAAAAAAAAACATGGGTTATAGCCCATCGTTTTTTTTAATTTTTGGGAAAAAAAAGTAACCTCGTTTTTCATCATTTTTGAACATGGGCTATAGCCCCTACCGTACGGCATACTATAACACGCCGTTTTTCATCATTTTTGAAGATTTGAAAAAAATTCAAAATTTCAAAAAACATGGGTTATAGCCCATCGTTTTTTTTGAAAATTTGAATTTTTTTAAACCTCGTTTTTCATCATTTTTAAACATGGGCTATAGCCCCTACCGTACGGCATACTATAACACGCCGTTTTTCATCATTTTTGAGGACTTGAAAAAATTTCAAAATTTCAAAAAACATGGGTTATAGCCCATCGTTTTTTTGAAATTTAGATTTTTTTTAAACCTCGTTTTTCATCATTTTTAAACATGGGCTATAGCCCCTACCGTACGGCATACTATAACACGCCGTTTTTCATCATTTTTGAGGATTTAAAAAAAATTCAAAATTTCAAAAAACATGGGTTATAGCCCATTGTTTTTTTTAAATTTTGAATTTTTTTTAAACCTCGTTTTTCATCATTTTTAAACATGGGCTATAGCCCCTAACGTACGGCATACTATAGCACGCCGTTTTTCATCAATTTTTGAGGATTTGAAAAAAATCAAAATAAAAAAAAAAAAATGATGAAAAACGGCGTGCTATAGTATGCCGTACGTTAGGACTATAGCCCATGTTCAAAAATGATGAAAAACGAGGTTAACTTTTTTTTCAAAATGTCAAAAAACATGGGTTATAGCCCATCGTTTTTTTGAAATTTTGATTTTTTTTTAAACCTCAATTTTCATCATTTTTAAACATGGGCTATAGCCCCTACCGTACGGCATACTATAACACGCCGTTTTTCATCATTTTTGAGGACTTGAAAAAAATTCAAAATTTAAAAAAACATGGGTTATAGCCCATCGTTTTTTTTTAATTTTGATTTTTTTTAAACCTCGTTTTTCATCATTTTTAAACATGGGCTATAGCCCCTACCGTACGGCATACTATAACACGCCGTTTTTCATCAATTTTTGAGGATTTGAAAAAAAATTAAAATTTCAAAAACATGGGTTATAGCCCATCGTTTTTTTGAAATGTTGATTTTTTTTTAAACCTCGTTTTTCATCATTTTTAAACATGGGCTATAGCCCCTAACGTACGGCATACTATAGCACGCCGTTTTTCATCAATTTTTGAGGATTTGAAAAAAATCAAAATTTCAAAAAACATGGGTTATAGCCCATCGTTTTTTGAAATTTAGAAAAAAAAAGTTAACCTCGTTTTTCATCATTTTTGAACATGGGCTATAGTCCTAACGTACGGCATCCTATAGCACGCCGTTTTTCATCATTTTTGAGGATTTGAAAAAAATCAAAAAAAAAAAAAACATGGGTTATAGCCCATCGTTTTTTTTAATTTTTGGGAAAAAAAAGTAACCTCGTTTTTCATCATTTTTGAACATGGGCTATAGCCCCTACCGTACGGCATACTATAACACGCCGTTTTTCATCATTTTTGAAGATTTGAAAAAAATTCAAAATTTCAAAAAACATGGGTTATAGCCCATCGTTTTTTTTGAAAATTTGAATTTTTTTAAACCTCGTTTTTCATCATTTTTAAACATGGGCTATAGCCCCTACCGTACGGCATACTATAACACGCCGTTTTTCATCATTTTTGAGGACTTGAAAAAAATTCAAAATTTCAAAAAACATGGGTTATAGCCCATCGTTTTTTTGAAATTTAGATTTTTTTTAAACCTCGTTTTTCATCATTTTTAAACATGGGCTATAGCCCCTACCGTACGGCATACTATAACACGCCGTTTTTCATCATTTTTGAGGATTTAAAAAAAATTCAAAATTTCAAAAAACATGGGTTATAGCCCATTGTTTTTTTTTAATTTTTAATTTTTTTTAAACCTCGTTTTTCATCATTTTTAAACATGGGCTATAGCCCCTAACGTACGGCATACTATAGCACGCCGTTTTTCATCAATTTTTGAGGATTTGAAAAAAATCAAAATAAAAAAAAAGAAATGATGAAAAACGGCGTGCTATAGTATGCCGTACGTTAGGACTATAGCCCATGTTCAAAAATGATGAAAAACGAGGTTAACTTTTTTTTCAAAACGTACGGCATACTATAGCACGCCGTTTTTCATCAATTTTTGAGGATTTGAAAAAAATCAAAATTTCAAAAAACATGGGTTATAGCCCATCGTTTTTTGAAATTTAGAAAAAAAAAGTTAACCTCGTTTTTCATCATTTTTGAACATGGGCTATAGTCCTAACGTACGGCATCCTATAGCACGCCGTTTTTCATCATTTTTGAGGATTTGAAAAAAATCAAAAAAAAAAAAAACATGGGTTATAGCCCATCGTTTTTTTTAATTTTTGGGAAAAAAAAGTAACCTCGTTTTTCATCATTTTTGAACATGGGCTATAGCCCCTACCGTACGGCATACTATAACACGCCGTTTTTCATCATTTTTGAAGATTTGAAAAAAATTCAAAATTTCAAAAAACATGGGTTATAGCCCATCGTTTTTTTTGAAAATTTGAATTTTTTTAAACCTCGTTTTTCATCATTTTTAAACATGGGCTATAGCCCCTACCGTACGGCATACTATAACACGCCGTTTTTCATCATTTTTGAGGACTTGAAAAAATTTCAAAATTTCAAAAAACATGGGTTATAGCCCATCGTTTTTTTGAAATTTAGATTTTTTTTAAACCTCGTTTTTCATCATTTTTAAACATGGGCTATAGTCCTAACGTACGGCATCCTATAGCACGCCGTTTTTCATCATTTTTGAGGATTTGAAAAAAATCAAAAAAAAAAAAAACATGGGTTATAGCCCATCGTTTTTTTTAATTTTTGGGAAAAAAAAGTAACCTCGTTTTTCATCATTTTTGAACATGGGCTATAGCCCCTACCGTACGGCATACTATAACACGCCGTTTTTCATCATTTTTGAAGATTTGAAAAAAATTCAAAATTTCAAAAAACATGGGTTATAGCCCATCGTTTTTTTTGAAAATTTGAATTTTTTTAAACCTCGTTTTTCATCATTTTTAAACATGGGCTATAGCCCCTACCGTACGGCATACTATAACACGCCGTTTTTCATCATTTTTGAGGATTTAAAAAAAATTCAAAATTTCAAAAAACATGGGTTATAGCCCATTGTTTTTTTTAAATTTTGAATTTTTTTTAAACCTCGTTTTTCATCATTTTTAAACATGGGCTATAGCCCCTAACGTACGGCATACTATAGCACGCCGTTTTTCATCAATTTTTGAGGATTTGAAAAAAATCAAAAAAAAAAAAAAAAAATGATGAAAAACGGCGTGCTATAGTATGCCGTACGTTAGGACTATAGCCCATGTTCAAAAATGATGAAAAACGAGGTTAACTTTTTTTTCAAAATGTCAAAAAACATGGGTTATAGCCCATCGTTTTTTTGAAATTTTGATTTTTTTTTAAACCTCAATTTTCATCATTTTTAAACATGGGCTATAGCCCCTACCGTACGGCATACTATAACACGCCGTTTTTCATCATTTTTGAGGACTTGAAAAAAATTCAAAATTTAAAAAAACATGGGTTATAGCCCATCGTTTTTTTTTAATTTTGATTTTTTTTAAACCTCGTTTTTCATCATTTTTAAACATGGGCTATAGCCCCTACCGTACGGCATACTATAACACGCCGTTTTTCATCAATTTTTGAGGATTTGAAAAAAAATTAAAATTTCAAAAACATGGGTTATAGCCCATCGTTTTTTTGAAATGTTGATTTTTTTTTAAACCTCGTTTTTCATCATTTTTAAACATGGGCTATAGCCCCTAACGTACGGCATACTATAGCACGCCGTTTTTCATCAATTTTTGAGGATTTGAAAAAAATCAAAATTTCAAAAAACATGGGTTATAGCCCATCGTTTTTTGAAATTTAGAAAAAAAAAGTTAACCTCGTTTTTCATCATTTTTGAACATGGGCTATAGTCCTAACGTACGGCATCCTATAGCACGCCGTTTTTCATCATTTTTGAGGATTTGAAAAAAATCAAAAAAAAAAAAAACATGGGTTATAGCCCATCGTTTTTTTTAATTTTTGGGAAAAAAAAGTAACCTCGTTTTTCATCATTTTTGAACATGGGCTATAGCCCCTACCGTACGGCATACTATAACACGCCGTTTTTCATCATTTTTGAAGATTTGAAAAAAATTCAAAATTTCAAAAAACATGGGTTATAGCCCATCGTTTTTTTTGAAAATTTGAATTTTTTTAAACCTCGTTTTTCATCATTTTTAAACATGGGCTATAGCCCCTACCGTACGGCATACTATAACACGCCGTTTTTCATCATTTTTGAGGACTTGAAAAAATTTCAAAATTTCAAAAAACATGGGTTATAGCCCATCGTTTTTTTGAAATTTAGATTTTTTTTAAACCTCGTTTTTCATCATTTTTAAACATGGGCTATAGTCCTAACGTACGGCATCCTATAGCACGCCGTTTTTCATCATTTTTGAGGATTTGAAAAAAATCAAAAAAAAAAAAAACATGGGTTATAGCCCATCGTTTTTTTTAATTTTTGGGAAAAAAAAGTAACCTCGTTTTTCATCATTTTTGAACATGGGCTATAGCCCCTACCGTACGGCATACTATAACACGCCGTTTTTCATCATTTTTGAAGATTTGAAAAAAATTCAAAATTTCAAAAAACATGGGTTATAGCCCATCGTTTTTTTTGAAAATTTGAATTTTTTTAAACCTCGTTTTTCATCATTTTTAAACATGGGCTATAGCCCCTACCGTACGGCATACTATAACACGCCGTTTTTCATCATTTTTGAGGACTTGAAAAAATTTCAAAATTTCAAAAAACATGGGTTATAGCCCATCGTTTTTTTGAAATTTAGATTTTTTTTAAACCTCGTTTTTCATCATTTTTAAACATGGGCTATAGCCCCTACCGTACGGCATACTATAACACGCCGTTTTTCATCATTTTTGAGGATTTAAAAAAAATTCAAAATTTCAAAAAACATGGGTTATAGCCCATTGTTTTTTTTAAATTTTGAATTTTTTTTAAACCTCGTTTTTCATCATTTTTAAACATGGGCTATAGCCCCTAACGTACGGCATACTATAGCACGCCGTTTTTCATCAATTTTTGAGGATTTGAAAAAAATCAAAATAAAAAAAAAAAAATGATGAAAAACGGCGTGCTATAGTATGCCGTACGTTAGGACTATAGCCCATGTTCAAAAATGATGAAAAACGAGGTTAACTTTTTTTTCAAAATGTCAAAAAACATGGGTTATAGCCCATCGTTTTTTTGAAATTTTGATTTTTTTTTAAACCTCAATTTTCATCATTTTTAAACATGGGCTATAGCCCCTACCGTACGGCATACTATAACACGCCGTTTTTCATCATTTTTGAGGACTTGAAAAAAATTCAAAATTTAAAAAAACATGGGTTATAGCCCATCGTTTTTTTTTTTTTTTGATTTTTTTTAAACCTCGTTTTTCATCATTTTTAAACATGGGCTATAGCCCCTACCGTACGGCATACTATAACACGCCGTTTTTCATCAATTTTTGAGGATTTGAAAAAAAATTAAAATTTCAAAAACATGGGTTATAGCCCATCGTTTTTTTGAAATGTTGATTTTTTTTTAAACCTCGTTTTTCATCATTTTTAAACATGGGCTATAGCCCCTAACGTACGGCATACTATAGCACGCCGTTTTTCATCAATTTTTGAGGATTTGAAAAAAATCAAAATTTCAAAAAACATGGGTTATAGCCCATCGTTTTTTGAAATTTAGAAAAAAAAAGTTAACCTCGTTTTTCATCATTTTTGAACATGGGCTATAGTCCTAACGTACGGCATCCTATAGCACGCCGTTTTTCATCATTTTTGAGGATTTGAAAAAAATCAAAAAAAAAAAAAACATGGGTTATAGCCCATCGTTTTTTTTAATTTTTGGGAAAAAAAAGTAACCTCGTTTTTCATCATTTTTGAACATGGGCTATAGCCCCTACCGTACGGCATACTATAACACGCCGTTTTTCATCATTTTTGAAGATTTGAAAAAAATTCAAAATTTCAAAAAACATGGGTTATAGCCCATCGTTTTTTTTGAAAATTTGAATTTTTTTAAACCTCGTTTTTCATCATTTTTAAACATGGGCTATAGCCCCTACCGTACGGCATACTATAACACGCCGTTTTTCATCATTTTTGAGGACTTGAAAAAATTTCAAAATTTCAAAAAACATGGGTTATAGCCCATCGTTTTTTTGAAATTTAGATTTTTTTTAAACCTCGTTTTTCATCATTTTTAAACATGGGCTATAGCCCCTACCGTACGGCATACTATAACACGACGTTTTTCATCATTTTTGAGGATTTAAAAAAAAATCAAAATTTCAAAAAACATGGGTTATAGCCCATTGTTTTTTTTTAATTTTGAATTTTTTTTAAACCTCGTTTTTCATCATTTTTAAACATGGGCTATAGCCCCTAACGTACGGCATACTATAGCACGCCGTTTTTCATCAATTTTTGAGGATTTGAAAAAAATCAAAATAAAAAAAAACATGGGTTATAGCCCATCGTTTTTTTGAATTTTTGGGAAAAAAAAGTAACCTCGTTTTTCATCATTTTTGAACATGGGCTATAGCCCCTACCGTACGACATACTATAACACGCCGTTTTTCATCATTTTTGAGGATTTGAAAAAAATCAAAAAAAAAAAAAACATGGGTTATAGCCCATCGTTTTTTTGAATTTTTGGGAAAAAAAAGTAACCTCGTTTTTCATCATTTTTGAACATGGGCTATAGCCCCTACCGTACGGCATACTATAACACGCCGTTTTTCATCATTTTTGAAGATTTGAAAAAAATTCAAAATTTCAAAAAACATGGGTTATAGCCCATCGTTTTTTTGAAATTTTGAATCTTTTTTAAACCTCGTTTTTCATCATTTTTAAACATGGGCTATAGCCCCTACCGTACGGCATACTATAACACGCCGTTTTTCATCATTTTTGAGGATTTAAAAAAAAAACAAAATTTCAAAAAACATGGGTTATAGCCCATCGTTTTTTTGAAATTTTGAATCTTTTTTAAACCTCGTTTTTCATCATTTTTAAACATGGGCTATAGCCCCTACCGTACGGCATACTATAACACGCCGTTTTTCATCATTTTTGAGGATTTAAAAAAAAATCAAAATAAAAAAAAACATGGGTTATAGCCCATCGTTTTTTTTTTTTTTTGAATCTTTTTTAAACCTCGTTTTTCATCATTTTTAAACATGGGCTATAGCCCCTACCGTACGGCATACTATAACACGCCGTTTTTCATCATTTTTGAGGATTTAAAAAAAAATCAAAATTTCAAAAAACATGGGTTATAGCCCATCGTTTTTTTGAAAATTTGAATTTTTTTTAAACCTCGTTTTTCATCATTTTTAAACATGGGCTATAGCCCCTAACGTACGGCATACTATAACACGCCGTTTTTCATCATTTTTGAGGATTTGAAAAAAAATCAAAATTTCAAAAAACATGGGTTATAGCCCATCGTTTTTTGAAATTTAGAAAAAAAAAGTTAACCTCGTTTTTCATCATTTTTGAACATGGGCTATAGTCCTAACGTACGGCATACTATAGCACGCCGTTTTTCATCATTTTTGAGGATTTGAAAAAAAAAAAAAAAAAAAAAAAACATGGGTTATAGCCCATCGTTTTTTTGAATTTTTGGGAAAAAAAAGTAACCTCGTTTTTCATCATTTTTGAACATGGGCTATAGCCCCTACCGTACGGCATACTATAACACGCCGTTTTTCATCATTTTTGAAGATTTGAAAAAAAATCAAAATTTCAAAAAACATGGGTTATAGCCCATCGTTTTTTTGAAATTTAGATTTTTTTTAAACCTCGTTTTTCATCATTTTTAAACATGGGCTATAGCCCCTACCGTACGGCATACTATAACACGCCGTTTTTCATCATTTTTGAGGATTTAAAAAAAATTCAAAATTTCAAAAAACATGGGTTATAGCCCATTGTTTTTTTTAAATTTTGAATTTTTTTTAAACCTCGTTTTTCATCATTTTTAAACATGGGCTATAGCCCCTAACGTACGGCATACTATAGCACGCCGTTTTTCATCAATTTTTGAGGATTTGAAAAAAATCAAAATAAAAAAAAACATGGGTTATAGCCCATCGTTTTTTTGAATTTTTGGGAAAAAAAAGTAACCTCGTTTTTCATCATTTTTGAACATGGGCTATAGCCCCTACCGTACGGCATACTATAACACGCCGTTTTTCATCATTTTTGAAGATTTGAAAAAAATTCAAAATGTCAAAAAACATGGGTTATAGCCCATCGTTTTTTTTAAAATTTGAATTTTTTTAAACCTCGTTTTTCATCATTTTTAAACATGGGCTATAGCCCCTACCGTACGGCATACTATAACACGCCGTTTTTCATCATTTTTGAGGACTTGAAAAAAATTCAAAATTTCAAAAAACATGGGTTATAGCCCATCGTTTTTTTTAAATTTTGATTTTTTTTAAACCTCGTTTTTCATCATTTTTAAACATGGGCTATAGCCCCTACCGTATGGCATACTATAACACGCCGTTTTTCATCAATTTTTGAGGATTTGAAAAAAAATTAAAATTTCAAAAACATGGGTTATAGCCCATCGTTTTTTTGAAATGTTGATTTTTTTTTAAACCTCGTTTTTCATCATTTTTAAACATGGGCTATAGCCCCTACCGTACGGCATACTATAACACGCCGTTTTTCATCATTTTTGAGGACTTGAAAAAAATTCAAAATTTCAAAAAACATGGGTTATAGCCCATGTTTTTTTTTTTTTTTTTTTTTTTTCAAATCCTCAAAAATGATGAAAAACGGCGTGCTATAGTATGCCGTACGTTAGGACTATAGCCCATGTTCAAAAATGATGAAAAACGAGGTTAACTTTTTTTTTCAAAATGTCAAAAAACATGGGTTATAGCCCATCGTTTTTTTGAATTTTTGGGAAAAAAAAGTAACCTCGTTTTTCATCATTTTTGAACATGGGCTATAGCCCCTACCGTACGGCATACTATAACACGCCGTTTTTCATCATTTTTGAAGATTTGAAAAAAATTCAAAATTTCAAAAAACATGGGTTATAGCCCATCGTTTTTTTGAAAATTTGAATTTTTTTAAACCTCGTTTTTCATCATTTTTAAACATGGGCTATAGCCCCTACCGTACGGCATACTATAACACGCCGTTTTTCATCATTTTTGAGGATTTGAAAAAAATTCAAAATTTCAAAAAACATGGGTTATAGCCCATCGTTTTTTTGAAATTTTGAAAAAAATTTAAACCTCGTTTTTCATCATTTTTAAACATGGGCTATAGCCCCTACCGTACGGCATACTATAACACGCCGTTTTTCATCATTTTTGAGGATTTAAAAAAAATTCAAAATAAAAAAAAACATGGGTTATAGCCCATCGTTTTTTTGAATTTTTGGGAAAAAAAAGTTACCTCGTTTTTCATCATTTTTAAACATGGGCTATAGCCCCTACCGTACGGCATACTATAACACGCCGTTTTTCATCATTTTTGAGGATTTAAAAAAAAATCAAAATAAAAAAAAACATGGGTTATAGCCCATCGTTTTTTTTAAATTTTGAATCTTTTTTAAACCTCGTTTTTCATCATTTTTAAACATGGGCTATAGCCCCTACCGTACGGCATACTATAACACGCCGTTTTTCATCATTTTTGAGGATTTGAAAAAAAATCAAAATTTCAAAAAACATGGGTTATAGCCCATCGTTTTTTGAAATTTAGAAAAAAAAAGTTAACCTCGTTTTTCATCCTTTTTGAACATGGGCTATAGTCCTAACGTACGGCATACTATAGCACGCCGTTTTTCATCATTTTTGAGGATTTGAAAAAAAAAAAAAAAAAAAAAAACATGGGTTATAGCCCATCGTTTTTTTGAATTTTTGGGAAAAAAAAGTAACCTCGTTTTTCATCATTTTTGAACATGGGCTATAGCCCCTACCGTACGGCATACTATAACACGCCGTTTTTCATCATTTTTGAAGATTTGAAAAAAAATCAAAATTTCAAAAAACATGGGTTATAGCCCATCGTTTTTTTGAAATTTAGATTTTTTTTAAACCTCGTTTTTCATCATTTTTAAACATGGGCTATAGCCCCTACCGTACGGCATACTATAACACGCCGTTTTTCATCATTTTTGAGGATTTAAAAAAAAATCAAAATTTCAAAAAACATGGGTTATAGCCCATTGTTTTTTTTTAATTTTGAATTTTTTTTAAACCTCGTTTTTCATCATTTTTGAACATGGGCTATAGCCCCTACCGTACGGCATACTATAACACGCCGTTTTTCATCATTTTTGAAGATTTGAAAAAAATTCAAAATGTCAAAAAACATGGGTTATAGCCCATCGTTTTTTTGAAAATTTGAATTTTTTTAAACCTCGTTTTTCATCATTTTTAAACATGGGCTATAGCCCCTACCGTACGGCATACTATAACACGCCGTTTTTCATCATTTTTGAGGACTTGAAAAAAATTCAAAATTTCAAAAAACATGGGTTATAGCCCATCGTTTTTTTTAAATTTAGATTTTTTTTTAAACCTCGTTTTTCATCATTTTTAAACATGGGCTATAGCCCCTACCGTACGGCATACTATAACAGGCCGTTTTTCATCAATTTTTGAGGATTTGAAAAAAAATTAAAATTTCAAAAACATGGGTTATAGCCCATCGTTTTTTTGAAATGTTGATTTTTTTTTAAACCTCGTTTTTCATCATTTTTAAACATGGGCTATAGCCCCTACCGTACGGCATACTATAACACGCCGTTTTTCATCATTTTTGAGGACTTGAAAAAAATTCAAAATTTCAAAAAACATGGGTTATAGCCCATGTTTTTTTTTTTTTTTTTTTTTTTCAAATCCTCAAAAATGATGAAAAACGGCGTGCTATAGTATGCCGTACGTTAGGACTATAGCCCATGTTCAAAAATGATGAAAAACGAGGTTAACTTTTTTTTTCAAAATGTCAAAAAACATGGGTTATAGCCCATCGTTTTTTTGAAATTTTGATTTTTTTTTAAACCTCAATTTTCATCATTTTTAAACATGGGCTATAGCCCCTACCGTACGGCATACTATAACACGCCGTTTTTCATCATTTTTGAGGACTTGAAAAAAATTCAAAATTTCAAAAAACATGGGTTATAGCCCATCGTTTTTTTTTAATTTTGATTTTTTTTAAACCTCGTTTTTCATCATTTTTAAACATGGGCTATAGCCCCTACCGTACGGCATACTATAACACGCCGTTTTTCATCAATTTTTGAGGATTTGAAAAAAAAAAAAAAATTCAAAAACATGGGTTATAGCCCATCGTTTTTTTGAAATGTTGATTTTTTTTTAAACCTCGTTTTTCATCATTTTTAAACATGGGCTATAGCCCCTAACGTACGGCATACTATAGCACGCCGTTTTTCATCAATTTTTGAGGATTTGAAAAAAATCAAAATTTCAAAAAACATGGGTTATAGCCCATCGTTTTTTGAAATTTAGAAAAAAAAAGTTAACCTCGTTTTTCATCATTTTTGAACATGGGCTATAGTCCTAACGTACGGCATCCTATAGCACGCCGTTTTTCATCATTTTTGAGGATTTGAAAAAAATCAAAAAAAAAAAAAACATGGGTTATAGCCCATCGTTTTTTTTAATTTTTGGGAAAAAAAAGTAACCTCGTTTTTCATCATTTTTGAACATGGGCTATAGCCCCTACCGTACGGCATACTATAACACGCCGTTTTTCATCATTTTTGAAGATTTGAAAAAAATTCAAAATTTCAAAAAACATGGGTTATAGCCCATCGTTTTTTTTGAAAATTTGAATTTTTTTAAACCTCGTTTTTCATCATTTTTAAACATGGGCTATAGCCCCTACCGTACGGCATACTATAACACGCCGTTTTTCATCATTTTTGAGGACTTGAAAAAAATTCAAAATTTCAAAAAACATGGGTTATAGCCCATCGTTTTTTTGAAATTTAGATTTTTTTTAAACCTCGTTTTTCATCATTTTTAAACATGGGCTATAGCCCCTACCGTACGGCATACTATAACACGCCGTTTTTCATCATTTTTGAGGATTTAAAAAAATTTCAAAATTTCAAAAAACATGGGTTATAGCCCATTGTTTTTTTTTAATTTTGAATTTTTTTTAAACCTCGTTTTTCATCATTTTTAAACATGGGCTATAGCCCCTAACGTACGGCATACTATAGCACGCCGTTTTTCATCAATTTTTGAGGATTTGAAAAAAATCAAAATAAAAAAAAAAAAATGATGAAAAACGGCGTGCTATAGTATGCCGTACGTTAGGACTATAGCCCATGTTCAAAAATGATGAAAAACGAGGTTAACTTTTTTTTCAAAACGTACGGCATACTATAGCACGCCGTTTTTCATCAATTTTTGAGGATTTGAAAAAAATCAAAATTTCAAAAAACATGGGTTATAGCCCATCGTTTTTTGAAATTTAGAAAAAAAAAGTTAACCTCGTTTTTCATCATTTTTGAACATGGGCTATAGTCCTAACGTACGGCATCCTATAGCACGCCGTTTTTCATCATTTTTGAGGATTTGAAAAAAATCAAAAAAAAAAAAAACATGGGTTATAGCCCATCGTTTTTTTTAATTTTTGGGAAAAAAAAGTAACCTCGTTTTTCATCATTTTTGAACATGGGCTATAGCCCCTACCGTACGGCATACTATAACACGCCGTTTTTCATCATTTTTGAAGATTTGAAAAAAATTCAAAATTTCAAAAAACATGGGTTATAGCCCATCGTTTTTTTTGAAAATTTGAATTTTTTTAAACCTCGTTTTTCATCATTTTTAAACATGGGCTATAGCCCCTACCGTACGGCATACTATAACACGCCGTTTTTCATCATTTTTGAGGACTTGAAAAAATTTCAAAATTTCAAAAAACATGGGTTATAGCCCATCGTTTTTTTGAAATTTAGATTTTTTTTAAACCTCGTTTTTCATCATTTTTAAACATGGGCTATAGTCCTAACGTACGGCATCCTATAGCACGCCGTTTTTCATCATTTTTGAGGATTTGAAAAAAATCAAAAAAAAAAAAAACATGGGTTATAGCCCATCGTTTTTTTTAATTTTTGGGAAAAAAAAGTAACCTCGTTTTTCATCATTTTTGAACATGGGCTATAGCCCCTACCGTACGGCATACTATAACACGCCGTTTTTCATCATTTTTGAAGATTTGAAAAAAATTCAAAATTTCAAAAAACATGGGTTATAGCCCATCGTTTTTTTTTGAAAATTTGAATTTTTTTAAACCTCGTTTTTCATCATTTTTAAACATGGGCTATAGCCCCTACCGTACGGCATACTATAACACGCCGTTTTTCATCATTTTTGAGGACTTGAAAAAATTTCAAAATTTCAAAAAACATGGGTTATAGCCCATCGTTTTTTTGAAATTTAGATTTTTTTTAAACCTCGTTTTTCATCATTTTTAAACATGGGCTATAGCCCCTACCGTACGGCATACTATAACACGCCGTTTTTCATCATTTTTGAGGATTTAAAAAAAATTCAAAATTTCAAAAAACATGGGTTATAGCCCATTGTTTTTTTTAAATTTTGAATTTTTTTTAAACCTCGTTTTTCATCATTTTTAAACATGGGCTATAGCCCCTAACGTACGGCATACTATAGCACGCCGTTTTTCATCAATTTTTGAGGATTTGAAAAAAATCAAAATAAAAAAAAAAAAATGATGAAAAACGGCGTGCTATAGTATGCCGTACGTTAGGACTATAGCCCATGTTCAAAAATGATGAAAAACGAGGTTAACTTTTTTTTCAAAATGTCAAAAAACATGGGTTATAGCCCATCGTTTTTTTGAAATTTTGATTTTTTTTTAAACCTCAATTTTCATCATTTTTAAACATGGGCTATAGCCCCTACCGTACGGCATACTATAACACGCCGTTTTTCATCATTTTTGAGGACTTGAAAAAAATTCAAAATTTAAAAAAACATGGGTTATAGCCCATCGTTTTTTTTTAATTTTGATTTTTTTTAAACCTCGTTTTTCATCATTTTTAAACATGGGCTATAGCCCCTACCGTACGGCATACTATAACACGCCGTTTTTCATCAATTTTTGAGGATTTGAAAAAAAATTAAAATTTCAAAAACATGGGTTATAGCCCATCGTTTTTTTGAAATGTTGATTTTTTTTTAAACCTCGTTTTTCATCATTTTTAAACATGGGCTATAGCCCCTAACGTACGGCATACTATAGCACGCCGTTTTTCATCAATTTTTGAGGATTTGAAAAAAATCAAAATTTCAAAAAACATGGGTTATAGCCCATCGTTTTTTGAAATTTAGAAAAAAAAAGTTAACCTCGTTTTTCATCATTTTTGAACATGGGCTATAGTCCTAACGTACGGCATCCTATAGCACGCCGTTTTTCATCATTTTTGAGGATTTGAAAAAAATCAAAAAAAAAAAAAACATGGGTTATAGCCCATCGTTTTTTTTAATTTTTGGGAAAAAAAAGTAACCTCGTTTTTCATCATTTTTGAACATGGGCTATAGCCCCTACCGTACGGCATACTATAACACGCCGTTTTTCATCATTTTTGAAGATTTGAAAAAAATTCAAAATTTCAAAAAACATGGGTTATAGCCCATCGTTTTTTTTGAAAATTTGAATTTTTTTAAACCTCGTTTTTCATCATTTTTAAACATGGGCTATAGCCCCTACCGTACGGCATACTATAACACGCCGTTTTTCATCATTTTTGAGGACTTGAAAAAATTTCAAAATTTCAAAAAACATGGGTTATAGCCCATCGTTTTTTTGAAATTTAGATTTTTTTTAAACCTCGTTTTTCATCATTTTTAAACATGGGCTATAGCCCCTACCGTACGGCATACTATAACACGACGTTTTTCATCATTTTTGAGGATTTAAAAAAAAATCAAAATTTCAAAAAACATGGGTTATAGCCCATTGTTTTTTTTTAATTTTGAATTTTTTTTAAACCTCGTTTTTCATCATTTTTAAACATGGGCTATAGCCCCTAACGTACGGCATACTATAGCACGCCGTTTTTCATCAATTTTTGAGGATTTGAAAAAAATCAAAATAAAAAAAAACATGGGTTATAGCCCATCGTTTTTTTGAATTTTTGGGAAAAAAAAGTAACCTCGTTTTTCATCATTTTTGAACATGGGCTATAGCCCCTACCGTACGACATACTATAACACGCCGTTTTTCATCATTTTTGAAGATTTGAAAAAAATTCAAAATGTCAAAAAACATGGGTTATAGCCCATCGTTTTTTTGAAAATTTGAATTTTTTTAAACCTCGTTTTTCATCATTTTTAAACATGGGCTATAGCCCCTACCGTACGGCATACTATAACACGCCGTTTTTCATCATTTTTGAGGACTTGAAAAAAATTCAAAATTTCAAAAAACATGGGTTATAGCCCATCGTTTTTTTTAAATTTTGATTTTTTTTAAACCTCGTTTTTCATCATTTTTAAACATGGGCTATAGCCCCTACCGTACGGCATACTATAACACGCCGTTTTTCATCAATTTTTGAGGATTTGAAAAAAAATTAAAATTTCAAAAACATGGGTTATAGCCCATCGTTTTTTTGAAATGTTGATTTTTTTTTAAACCTCGTTTTTCATCATTTTTAAACATGGGCTATAGCCCCTACCGTACGGCATACTATAACACGCCGTTTTTCATCATTTTTGAGGACTTGAAAAAAATTCAAAATTTCAAAAAACATGAGTTATAGCCCATCGTTTTTTTTAAATTTTGATTTTTTTAAAACCTCGTTTTTCATCATTTTTAAACATGGGCTATAGCCCCTACCGTACGGCATACTATAACACGCCGTTTTTCATCATTTTTGAGGATTTGAAAAAAATCAAAAAAAAAAAAAACATGGGTTATAGCCCATCGTTTTTTTGAATTTTTGGGAAAAAAAAGTAACCTCGTTTTTCAACATTTTTGAACATGGGCTATAGCCCCTACCGTACGGCATACTATAACATGCCGTTTTTCATCATTTTTGAAGATTTGAAAAAAATTCAAAATGTCAAAAACATGGGTTATAGCCCATCGTTTTTTTGAAATTTTGATTTTTTTTAAACCTCAATTTTCATCATTTTTAAACATGGGCTATAGCCCCTACCGTACGGCATACTATAACACGCCGTTTTTCATCATTTTTGAGGACTTGAAAAAAATTCAAAATTTCAAAAAACATGGGTTATAGCCCATCGTTTTTTTTTTATTTTGATTTTTTTTAAACCTCGTTTTTCATCATTTTTAAACATGGGCTATAGCCCCTACCGTACGGCATACTATAACATGCCGTTTTTCATAAATTTTTGAGGATTTGAAAAAAATTCAAAATTTCAAAAAACATGGGTTATAGCCCATCGTTTTTTTTTAATTTTGATTTTTTTTAAACCTCGTTTTTCATCATTTTTAAACATGGGCTATAGCCCCTACCGTACGGCATACTATAACACGCCGTTTTTCATCAATTTTTGAGGATTTGAAAAAAAAAAAAAAATTCAAAAACATGGGTTATAGCCCATCGTTTTTTTGAAATGTTGATTTTTTTTTAAACCTCGTTTTTCATCATTTTTAAACATGGACTATAGCCCCTACCGTACGGCATACTATAACACGCCGTTTTTCATCATTTTTGAGGACTTGAAAAAAATTCAAAATTTCAAAAAACATGGGTTATAGCCCATCGTTTTTTTGAAATTTTGATTTTTTTTAAACCTCGTTTTTCATCATTTTTAAACATGGGCTATAGCCCCTACCGTACGGCATACTATAACACGCCGTTTTTCATCAATTTTTGAGGATTTGAAAAAAAAAAAAAAATTCAAAAACATGGGTTATAGCCCATCGTTTTTTTGAAATGTTGATTTTTTTTTAAACCTCGTTTTTCATCATTTTTAAACATGGGCTATAGCCCCTACCGTACGGCATACTATAACACGCCGTTTTTCATCATTTTTGAGGATTTGAAAAAAATTCAAAATTTCAAAAAACATGGGTTATAGCCCATTGTTTTTTTTTAATTTTGAAAAAAATTTAAACCTCGTTTTTCATCATTTTTAAACATGGGCTATAGCCCCTACCGTACGGCATACTATAACACGCCGTTTTTCATCATTTTTGAGGATTAAAAAATAAAATCTAAATTTCAAAAAACATGGGTTATAGCCCATCGTTTTTTTTTTATTTTGAATCTTTTTTAAACCTCGTTTTTCATCATTTTTAAACATGGGCTATAGCCCCTACCGTACGACATACTATAACACGCCGTTTTTCATCATTTTTGAGGATTTAAAAAAAAAATCAAAATTTCAAAAACATGGGTTATAGCCTATCGTTTTTTTTTTTTAATTTTAAACATTTTTTTTCATCATTTTTAAACATGGGCTATAGCCCCTACCGTACGGCATACTATAACACGCCGTTTTTCATCATTTTTGAGGATTTGAAAAAAATTCAAAATTTCAAAAAACATGGGTTATAGCCCATTGTTTTTTTGAAATTTTGAATTTTTTTTAAACCTCGTTTTTCATCATTTTTAAACATGGGCTATAGCCCCTACCGTACGGCATACTATAACACGCCGTTTTTCATCATTTTTGAGGATTTAAAAAAAATTCAAAATTTCAAAAAACATGGGTTATAGCCCATCGTTTTTTTGAAATTTTGAATCTTTTTTAAACCTCTTTTTTCATCATTTTTGAACATGGGCTATAGCCCCTACCGTACGGCATACTATAACACGCCGTTTTTCATCATTTTTGAAGATTTGAAAAAAATTCAAAATTTCAAAAAACATGGGTTATAGCCCATCGTTTTTTTGAAATTTTGAATTTTTGTAAACCTCGTTTTTCATCATTTTTAAACATGGGCTATAGCCCCTACCGTACGGCATACTATAACACGCCGTTTTTCATCATTTTTGAGGACTTGAAAAAAATTCAAAATTTCAAAAAACATGGGTTATAGCCCATCGTTTTTTTGAAATTTAGATTTTTTTTAAACCTCGTTTTTCATCATTTTTAAACATGGGCTATAGCCCCTACCGTACGGCATACTATAACACGCCGTTTTTCATCATTTTTGAAGATTTGAAAAAAATTCAAAATGTCAAAAAACATGGGTTATAGCCCATCGTTTTTTTGAAAATTTGAATTTTTTTAAACCTCGTTTTTCATCATTTTTAAACATGGGCTATAGCCCCTACCGTACGGCATACTATAACACGCCGTTTTTCATCATTTTTGAGGACTTGAAAAAAATTCAAAATTTCAAAAAACATGGGTTATAGCCCATCGTTTTTTTTAAATTTTGATTTTTTTTAAAACCTCGTTTTTCATCATTTTTAAACATGGGCTATAGCCCCTACCGTACGGCATACTATAACACGCCGTTTTTCATCAATTTTTGAGGATTTGAAAAAAAATTAAAATTTCAAAAACATGGGTTATAGCCCATCGTTTTTTTGAAATGTTGATTTTTTTTTAAACCTCGTTTTTCATCATTTTTAAACATGGGCTATAGCCCCTACCGTACGGCATACTATAACACGCCGTTTTTCATCATTTTTGAGGACTTGAAAAAAATTCAAAATGTCAAAAAACATGGGTTATAGCCCATCGTTTTTTTGAAAATTTGAATTTTTTTAAACCTCGTTTTTCATCATTTTTAAACATGGGCTATAGCCCCTACCGTACGGCATACTATAACACGCCGTTTTTCATCATTTTTGAGGACTTGAAAAAAATTCAAAATTTCAAAAAACATGGGTTATAGCCCATCGTTTTTTTTAAATTTTGATTTTTTTTAAAACCTCGTTTTTCATCATTTTTAAACATGGGCTATAGCCCCTACCGTACGGCATACTATAACACGCCGTTTTTCATCAATTTTTGAGGATTTGAAAAAAAATTAAAATTTCAAAAACATGGGTTATAGCCCATCGTTTTTTTGAAATGTTGATTTTTTTTTAAACCTCGTTTTTCATCATTTTTAAACATGGGCTATAGCCCCTACCGTACGGCATACTATAACACGCCGTTTTTCATCATTTTTGAGGACTTGAAAAAAATTCAAAATTTCAAAAAACATGGGTTATAGCCCATCGTTTTTTTTAAATTTTGATTTTTTTAAAACCTCGTTTTTCATCATTTTTAAACATGGGCTATAGCCCCTACCGTACGGCATACTATAACACGCCGTTTTTCATCATTTTTGAGGATTTAAAAAAATTTCAAAATTTCAAAAAACATGGGTTATAGCCCATTGTTTTTTTTTAATTTTGAATTTTTTTTAAACCTCGTTTTTCATCATTTTTAAACATGGGCTATAGCCCCTAACGTACGGCATACTATAGCACGCCGTTTTTCATCAATTTTTGAGGATTTGAAAAAAATCAAAATAAAAAAAAACATGGGTTATAGCCCATCGTTTTTTTGAATTTTTGGGAAAAAAAAGTAACCTCGTTTTTCAACATTTTTGAACATGGGCTATAGCCCCTACCGTACGGCATACTATAACATGCCGTTTTTCATCATTTTTGAAGATTTGAAAAAAATTCAAAATGTCAAAAAACATGGGTTATAGCCCATCGTTTTTTTGAAATTTTGATTTTTTTTTAAACCTCAATTTTCATCATTTTTAAACATGGGCTATAGCCCCTACCGTACGGCATACTATAACACGCCGTTTTTCATCATTTTTGAGGACTTGAAAAAAATTCAAAATTTCAAAAAACATGGGTTATAGCCCATCGTTTTTTTTTAATTTTGATTTTTTTTAAACCTCGTTTTTCATCATTTTTAAACATGGGCTATAGCCCCTACCGTACGGCATACTATAACACGCCGTTTTTCATCAATTTTTGAGGATTTGAAAAAAATTCAAAATTTCAAAAAACATGGGTTATAGCCCATCGTTTTTTTTTAATTTTGATTTTTTTTAAACCTCGTTTTTCATCATTTTTAAACATGGGCTATAGCCCCTACCGTACGGCATACTATAACACGCCGTTTTTCATCATTTTTGAGGACTTGAAAAAAATTCAAAATTTCAAAAAACATGGGTTATAGCCCATCGTTTTTTTGAAATTTTGATTTTTTTTAAACCTCGTTTTTCATCATTTTTAAACATGGGCTATAGCCCCTACCGTACGGCATACTATAACACGCCGTTTTTCATCATTTTTGAAGATTTGAAAAAATTTCAAAATTTCAAAAAACATGGGTTATAGCCCATCGTTTTTTTGAAATTTTGAATTTTTTTAAACCTCGTTTTTCATCATTTTTAAACATGGGCTATAGCCCCTACCGTACGGCATACTATAACACGCCGTTTTTCATCATTTTTGAGGACTTGAAAAAAATTCAAAATTTCAAAAAACATGGGTTATAGCCCATCGTTTTTTTGAAATTTTGATTTTTTTTAAACCTCGTTTTTCATCATTTTTAAACATGGGCTATAGCCCCTACCGTACGGCATACTATAACACGCCGTTTTTCATCAATTTTTGAGGATTTGAAAAAAATTAAAATTTTCTAAAAACATGGGTTATAGCCCATAGTTTTTTTGAAATTTTGAATTTTTTTTAAACCTCGTTTTTCATCATTTTTAAACATGGGCTATAGCCCCTACCGTACGGCATACTATAACACGCCGTTTTTCAACATTTTTGAGGATTAAAAAAAAATTCAAAAAAAAAAAAAACATGGGTTATAGCCCATCGTTTTTTTTAAATTTTGAATCTTTTTTAAACCTCGTTTTTCATCATTTTTAAACATGGGCTATAGCCCCTACCGTACGGCATACTATAACACGCCGTTTTTCATCATTTTTGAGGATTTGAAAAAAAATCAAAATTTCAAAAAACATGGGTTATATATAGCCCATCGTTTTTTGAAATTTAGAAAAAAAAGGTTAACCTCGTTTTTCATCATTTTTGAACATGGGCTATAGCCCCTAACGTACGGCATACTATAGCACGCCGTTTTTCATCATTTTTGAGGATTTGAAAAAAAAGAAAAAAAAAAAAAAACATGGGTTATAGCCCATCGTTTTTTTGAATTTTTGGGAAAAAAAAGTAACCTCGTTTTTCATCATTTTTGAACATGGGCTATAGCCCCTACCGTACGGCATACTATAACACGCCGTTTTTCATCATTTTTGAAGATTTGAAAAAATTTCAAAATTTCAAAAAACATGGGTTATAGCCCATCGTTTTTTTGAAATTTTGAATTTTTTTAAACCTCGTTTTTCATCATTTTTAAACATGGGCTATAGCCCCTACCGTACGGCATACTATAACACGCCGTTTTTCATCATTTTTGAGGATTTGAAAAAAAATCAAAATTTCAAAAAACATGGGTTATATATAGCCCATCGTTTTTTGAAATTTAGAAAAAAAAAGTTAACCTCGTTTTTCATCATTTTTGAACATGGGCTATAGCCCCTAACGTACGGCATACTATAGCACGCCGTTTTTCATCATTTTTGAGGATTTGAAAAAAAAAAAAAAAAAAACATGGGTTATAGCCCATCGTTTTTTTGAATTTTTGGGAAAAAAAAGTAACCTCGTTTTTCATCATTTTTGAACATGGGCTATAGCCCCTACCGTACGGCATACTATAACACGCCGTTTTTCATCATTTTTGAAGATTTGAAAAAAATTCAAAATTTCAAAAAACATGGGTTATAGCCCATCGTTTTTTTGAAATTTTGAATTTTTTTAAACCTCGTTTTTCATCATTTTTAAACATGGGCTATAGCCCCTACCGTACGGCATACTATAACACGCCGTTTTTCATCATTTTTGAGGATTTGAAAAAAAATCAAAATTTCAAAAAACATGGGTTATATATAGCCCATCGTTTTTTGAAATTTAGAAAAAAAAAGTTAACCTCGTTTTTCATCATTTTTGAACATGGGCTATAGCCCCTAACGTACGGCATACTATAGCACGCCGTTTTTCATCATTTTTGAGGATTTGAAAAAAAAAAAAAAAAAAACATGGGTTATAGCCCATCGTTTTTTTGAATTTTTGGGAAAAAAAAGTAACCTCGTTTTTCATCATTTTTGAACATGGGCTATAGCCCCTACCGTACGGCATACTATAACACGCCGTTTTTCATCATTTTTGAAGATTTGAAAAAAATTCAAAATTTCAAAAAACATGGGTTATAGCCCATCGTTTTTTTGAAATTTTGAATTTTTTTAAACCTCGTTTTTCATCATTTTTAAACATGGGCTATAGCCCCTACCGTACGGCATACTATAACACGCCGTTTTTCATCATTTTTGAGGACTTGAAAAAATTTAAAATTTTAAAAAAACATGGGTTATAGCCCATCGTTTTTTTGAAAATTTGATTTTTTTTAAACCTCGTTTTTCATCATTTTAAAACATGGGCTATAGCCCCTACCGTACGGCATACTATAACACGCCGTTTTTCATCAATTTTTGAGGATTTGAAAAAAAAAAAAAAATCAAAAAACATTGGTTATAGCCCATCGTTTTTTTTAAATGTTGATTTTTTTTTAAACCTCGTTTTTCATAATTTTTAAACATGGGCTATAGCCCCTACCGTACGGCATACTATAACACGCCGTTTTTCATCATTTTTGAGGATTTAAAAAAAAAAAAAAAAAAAAAAAAACATGGGTTATAGCCCATCGTTTTTTTGAAATTTTTAATCTTTTTTAAACCTCGTTCTTCATCATTTTTAAACATGGGCTATAGCCCCTACCGTACGGCATACTATAACACGCCGTTTTTCATCATTTTTGAGGATTTAAAAAATAATCAAAATTTCAAAAAACATGGGTTATAGCCCATCGTTTTTTTGAAAATTAGAATTTTTTTTAAACCTCGTTTTTCATCATTTTTAAACATGGGCTATAGCCCCTACCGTACGGCATACTATAACACGCCGTTTTTCATCATTTTTGAGGATTTTAAAAAAAAATCAAAATTTCAAAAACATGGGTTATAGCCTATCGTTTTTTTTTTTAAATTTTAAACATTTTTTTTCATCATTTTTAAACATGGGCTATAGCCCCTACCGTACGGCATACTATAACACGCCGTTTTTCATCATTTTTGAGGATTTGAAAAAAATTCAAAATTTCAAAAAACATGGGTTATAGCCCATTGTTTTTTTGAATTTTTGAATTTTTTTTAAACCTCGTTTTTCATCATTTTTAAACATGGGCTATAGCCCCTACCGTACGGCATACTATAACACGCCGTTTTTCATCATTTTTGAGGATTTAAAAAAAATTCAAAATTTCAAAAAACATGGGTTATAGCCCATCGTTTTTTTGAAATTTTGAATTTTTTTAAACCTCGTTTTTCATCATTTTTAAACATGGGCTATAGCCCCTACCGTACGGCATGCTATAACACGCCGTTTTTCATCATTTTTGAAGATTTGAAAAAAATTCAAAATTTCAAAAACATGGGTTATAGCCCATCGTTTTTTTGAAAATTTGAATTTTTTTAAACCTCGTTTTTCATCATTTTTAAACATGGGCTATAGCCCCTACCGTACGGCATACTATAACACGCCGTTTTTCATCATTTTTGAGGACTTGAAAAAAATTCAAAATTTCAAAAAACATGGGTTATAGCCCATCGTTTTTTTTAAATTTTGATTTTTTTTAAACCTCGTTTTTCATCATTTTTAAACATGGGCTATACCCCCTACCGTACGGCATACTATAACACGCCGTTTTTCATCAATTTTTGAGGATTTGAAAAAAAATTAAAATTTCAAAAACATGGGTTATAGCCCATCGTTTTTTTGAAATGTTGATTTTTTTTTAAACCTCGTTTTTCATCATTTTTAAACATGGGCTATAGCCCCTACCGTACGGCATACTATAACACGCCGTTTTTCATCATTTTTGAGGACTTGAAAAAAATTCAAAATTTCAAAAAACATGGGTTATAGCCCATCGTTTTTTTTTAATTTTGATTTTTTTAAAACCTCGTTTTTCATCATTTTTAAACATGGGCTATAGCCCCTACCGTACGGCATACTATAACACGCCGTTTTTCATCATTTTTGAGGATTTAAAAAAATTTCAAAATTTCAAAAAACATGGGTTATAGCCCATTGTTTTTTTTAAATTTTGAATTTTTTTTAAACCTCGTTTTTCATCATTTTTAAACATGGGCTATAGCCCCTAACGTACGGCATACTATAGCACGCCGTTTTTCATCAATTTTTGAGGATTTGAAAAAAATCAAAATAAAAAAAAACATGGGTTATAGCCCATCGTTTTTTTGAATTTTTGGGAAAAAAAAGTAACCTCGTTTTTCAACATTTTTGAACATGGGCTATAGCCCCTACCGTACGGCATACTATAACATGCCGTTTTTCATCATTTTTGAAGATTTGAAAAAAATTCAAAATGTCAAAAAACATGGGTTATAGCCCATCGTTTTTTTTTAATTTTGATTTTTTTTAAACCTCGTTTTTCATCATTTTTAAACATGGGCTATAGCCCCTACCGTACGGCATACTATAACACGCCGTTTTTCATCAATTTTTGAGGATTTGAAAAAAATTCAAAATTTCAAAAAACATGGGTTATAGCCCATCGTTTTTTTTTAATTTTGATTTTTTTTAAACCTCGTTTTTCATCATTTTTAAACATGGGCTATAGCCCCTACCGTACGGCATACTATAACACGCCGTTTTTCATCATTTTTGAGGACTTGAAAAAAATTCAAAATTTCAAAAAACATGGGTTATAGCCCATCGTTTTTTTTAAATTTTGATTTTTTTTAAACCTCGTTTTTCATCATTTTTAAACATGGGCTATACCCCCTACCGTACGGCATACTATAACACGCCGTTTTTCATCAATTTTTGAGGATTTGAAAAAAAATTAAAATTTCAAAAACATGGGTTATAGCCCATCGTTTTTTTGAAATGTTGATTTTTTTTTAAACCTCGTTTTTCATCATTTTTAAACATGGGCTATAGCCCCTACCGTACGGCATACTATAACACGCCGTTTTTCATCATTTTTGAGGACTTGAAAAAAATTCAAAATTTCAAAAAACATGGGTTATAGCCCATCGTTTTTTTTTAATTTTGATTTTTTTAAAACCTCGTTTTTCATCATTTTTAAACATGGGCTATAGCCCCTACCGTACGGCATACTATAACACGCCGTTTTTCATCATTTTTGAGGATTTAAAAAAATTTCAAAATTTCAAAAAACATGGGTTATAGCCCATTGTTTTTTTTAAATTTTGAATTTTTTTTAAACCTCGTTTTTCATCATTTTTAAACATGGGCTATAGCCCCTAACGTACGGCATACTATAGCACGCCGTTTTTCATCAATTTTTGAGGATTTGAAAAAAATCAAAATAAAAAAAAACATGGGTTATAGCCCATCGTTTTTTTGAATTTTTGGGAAAAAAAAGTAACCTCGTTTTTCAACATTTTTGAACATGGGCTATAGCCCCTACCGTACGGCATACTATAACATGCCGTTTTTCATCATTTTTGAAGATTTGAAAAAAATTCAAAATGTCAAAAAACATGGGTTATAGCCCATCGTTTTTTTTTAATTTTGATTTTTTTTAAACCTCGTTTTTCATCATTTTTAAACATGGGCTATAGCCCCTACCGTACGGCATACTATAACACGCCGTTTTTCATCAATTTTTGAGGATTTGAAAAAAATTCAAAATTTCAAAAAACATGGGTTATAGCCCATCGTTTTTTTTTAATTTTGATTTTTTTTAAACCTCGTTTTTCATCATTTTTAAACATGGGCTATAGCCCCTACCGTACGGCATACTATAACACGCCGTTTTTCATCATTTTTGAGGACTTGAAAAAAATTCAAAATTTCAAAAAACATGGGTTATAGCCCATCGTTTTTTTGAAATTTTGATTTTTTTTAAACCTCGTTTTTCATCATTTTTAAACATGGGCTATAGCCCCTACCGTACGGCATACTATAACACGCCGTTTTTCATCATTTTTGAAGATTTGAAAAAAATTCAAAATTTCAAAAAACATGGGTTATAGCCCATCGTTTTTTTGAAATTTTGAATTTTTTTAAACCTCGTTTTTCATCATTTTTAAACATGGGCTATAGCCCCTACCGTACGGCATACTATAACACGCCGTTTTTCATCATTTTTGAGGACTTGAAAAAAATTCAAAATTTCAAAAAACATGGGTTATAGCCCATCGTTTTTTTGAAATTTTGATTTTTTTTAAACCTCGTTTTTCATCATTTTTAAACATGGGCTATAGCCCCTACCGTACGGCATACTATAACACGCCGTTTTTCATCATTTTTGAGGATTTGAAAAAAATTCAAAATTTCAAAAAACATGGGTTATAGCCCATCGTTTTTTTGAAATTTTGAATTTTTTTAAACCTCGTTTTTCATCATTTTTAAACATGGGCTATAGCCCCTACCGTACGGCATACTATAACACGCCGTTTTTCATCATTTTTGAGGATTTGAAAAAAAATCAAAATTTCAAAAAACATGGGTTATATATAGCCCATCGTTTTTTGAAATTTAGAAAAAAAAAGTTAACCTCGTTTTTCATCATTTTTGAACATGGGCTATAGCCCCTAACGTACGGCATACTATAGCACGCCGTTTTTCATCATTTTTGAGGATTTGAAAAAAACAAAAAACAAAAAAAACATGGGTTATAGCCCATCGTTTTTTTGAATTTTTGGGAAAAAAAAGTAACCTCGTTTTTCATCATTTTTGAACATGGGCTATAGCCCCTACCGTACGGCATACTATAACACGCCGTTTTTCATCATTTTTGAAGATTTGAAAAAAATTCAAAATTTCAAAAAACATGGGTTATAGCCCATCGTTTTTTTGAAATTTTGAATTTTTTTAAACCTCGTTTTTCATCATTTTTAAACATGGGCTATAGCCCCTACCGTACGGCATACTATAACACGCCGTTTTTCATCATTTTTGAGGACTTGAAAAAAATTCAAAATTTAAAAAAACATGGGTTATAGCCCATCGTTTTTTTGAAAATTTGATTTTTTTTAAACCTCGTTTTTCATCATTTTTAAACATGGGATATAGCCCCTACCGTACGGCATACTATAACACACCGTTTTTCATCAATTTTTGAGGATTTGAAAAAAAAAAAAAAATCAAAAAACATTGGTTATAGCCCATCGTTTTTTTTAAATGTTGATTTTTTTTTAAACCTCGTTTTTCATAATTTTTAAACATGGGCTATAGCCCCTACCGTACGGCATACTATAACACGCCGTTTTTCATCATTTTTGAGGATTTAAAAAAAAATCAAAATTTCAAAAAACATGGGTTATAGCCCATCGTTTTTTTGAAAATTAGAATTTTTTTTAAACCTCGTTTTTCATCATTTTTAAACATGGGCTATAGCCCCTACCGTACGGCATACTATAACACGCCGTTTTTCATCATTTTTGAGGATTTGAAAAAAATTCAAATTTTCAAAAAACATGGGTTATAGCCCATTGTTTTTTTGAAATTTTGAAATTTTTTTAAACCTCGTTTTTCATCATTTTTAAACATGGGCTATAGCCCCTACCGTACGGCATACTATAACACGCCGTTTTTCATCATTTTTGAAGATTTTAAAAAAATTCAAAATTTCAAAAAACATGGGTTATAGCCCATCATTTTTTTGAAATTTTGAAATTTTTTAAACCTCGTTTTTCATCATTTTTGAACATGGGCTATAGCCCCTACCGTACGGCATACTATAACACGCCGTTTTTCATCATTTTTGAAGATTTTAAAAAAATTCAAAATTTCAAAAAACATGGGTTATAGCCCATCGTTTTTTTGAAATTTTGAATTTTTTTAAACCTTGTTTTTCATCATTTTTAAACATGGGCTATAGCCCCTACCGTACGGCATACTATAACACGCCGTTTTTCATCATTTTTGAGGACTTGAAAAAAATTCAAAATTTCAAAAAACATGGGTTATAGCCCATCGTTTTTTTGAAATTTTGAAATTTTTTTAAACCTCGTTTTTCATCATTTTTAAACATGGGCTATAGCCGCTAACGTACGGCATACTATAACACGCCGTTTTTCATCATTTTTGAAGATTTGAAAAAAATTCAAAATTTCTAAAAACATGGGTTATAGCCCATCGTTTTTTTGAAATTTTGGGAAAAAAAGTAACCTCGTTTTTCATCATTTTTGAAAAAAATTCAAAATTTCAAAAAACATGGGTTATAGCCCATCGTTTTTTTTTAAATTTAGATTTTCTTTTAAACCTCGTTTTTCATCATTTTTAAACATGGGCTATAGCGCCTACCGTACGGCATACTATAACACGCCGTTTTTCATCATTTTTGAGGATTTAAAAAAAAATCAAAATTTCAAGAAACATGGGTTATAGCCCATCGTTTTTTATAAATTTTGAAAAAAAATTAAACCTCGTTTTTCATCATTTTTAAACATGGGCTATAGCCCCTACCGTACGGCATACTATAACACGCCATTTTTCAACATTTTTGAGGATTTGAAAAAAATTCAAAATTTCAAAAAACATGGGTTATAGACCATCGTTTTTTTGAAAATTTGAATTTTTTTTAAACCTCGTTTTTCATCATTTTTAAACATGGGCTATAGCCCCTACCGTACGGCATACTATAACACGCCGTTTTTCATCATTTTTGCGGATTTGAAAAAAAAAAAAAATTCAAAAAACATGGGTTATAGCCCATAGTTTTTTTGAAATTTTGAAATTTTTTTAAACCTCGTTTTTCATCATTTTTAAACATGGGCTATAGCCCCTACCGTACGGCATACTATAACACGCCATTTTTCATCATTTTTGAGGATTTGAAAAAAAATTAAAATTTCAAAAAACATGGGTTATAGCCCATCGTTTTTTATAAATTTTGAAAAAAAAATTAACCTCGTTTTTCATCATTTTTAAACATGGGCTATAGCCCCTACCGTACGGCATACTATAACACGCCGTTTTTCATCATTTTTGAGGATTTTAAAAAAAATCAAAATTTCAAAAAACATGGGTTATAGCCCATCGTTTTTTTGAAATTTTGAAAAAAAATTAAACCTCGTTTTTCATCATTTTTAAACATGGGCTATTGCCCCTACCGTACGGCATACTATAACACGCCGTTTTTCATCATTTTTGAGGATTTGAAAAAAAATCTAAAAATCAAAAAACGATGGGCTATAACCCATTGTTTTTTTTTTTTTTCGTTTTTTTCAAATCCTCGAAAATGATGAAAAACGGCGTGCTATGGTAAGCCGTACGGTATGGGCTATTAGACGAGCGTCTAAAAATGGGATAAAAACGTCTAAAAATAGTCGTCTAAAACACGTCTAAAAATAGACGTGTTTTAGACGTCTATTTTTAGACGTTTTTTATCCCATTTTTGACCATGGGCTATACCCCATACCGTACGGCACACTATAGAACGCCGTTTTTCATCATTTTTGAGGATTTGAAAAAAGAAAAAAAAAATCAAGAAACGATGGGCTATAACCCATCGTTTTTTTTTTTTTTTTTTTAAATCCTGAAAAATGATGAAAAACGGCGTGCTATAGTATGCCGTACGGTATGGGCTATTAGACGAGCGTCTAAAAATGGGTTAAAAACTTCTAAAAATAGACGTCTAAAACACGTCTATTTTTAGACGTGTTTTAGACGTCTATTTTTAGACGTTTTTTATCCCATTTTTGACCATGGGCTATCGCCCATACCGTACGGCATACTATAGCACGCCGTTTTTATCATTTTTGAGGATTTAAAAAAAAAATCTAAAAATAAAAAAACGAAGGGCTATAACCCATCGTTTTATTTAAAAAAAAAAAAATTCAAATCCTCAAAAATGATGAAAAACGGCGTGCTATAGTATGCTGTACGGTATGGGCTATTAGACGAGCGTCTAAAAATGGAATAAAAACGTCTAAAAATAGACGTGTTTTAGACGTCTATTCTTAGACGTTTTTTATCCCATTTTTGACCATGGGCTATAGCCCATACCGTACGGCATACTATAGCACGCCGTTTTTTATCATTTTTGAGGATTTGAAAAAAAATCTAAAAATCAAAAAACGATGGGCTATAACCCATCGTTTTTTTCTTTTTTGTACTTTTTTTTCAAATCCTCAAAAATGATGAAAAACGGTGTGCTATAGTATGCCGTACGGTATGGGCTATTAGACGAGCGTCTAAAAATGGGATAAAAACTTCTAAAAATAGACGTCTAAAACACGTCTAAAAATAGACGTGTTTTAGACGTCTATTTTTAGACGTTTTTTATCCCAGTTTTGACAATGGGCTATAGCCCATACCGTACGGCATACTATAGCACGCCGTTTTTCATCATTTTTGAGGATTTAAAAAAAAATCTAAAAATCAAAAAATGATGGGCTATAACCCATCGTTTTTTGTTTTTTTGTTTTTTTCAAATCCTCAAAAATCATGAAAAACGGCGTGCTATAGTATGCCGTACGGTATGGGCTATTAGACGAGCGTCTAAAAATGGGATAAAAACTTCTAAAAATAGACGTCTAAAACACGTCTAAAAATAGACGTGTTTTAGACGTCTATTTTTTGAAGTTTTTTATCCCAGTTTTGACCATGGGCTATAGCCCATACCGTACGGCATACTATAGCATGCCGTTTTTCATCATTTTTGAGGATTTGAAAAAGAATCTAAAAATCAAAAAATGATGGGCTATAACCCATCGTTTTTTCTTTTTTTCCATTTTTTTCAAATCCTCAAAAATGATGAAAAACGGCGTGCTATAGTTTTTTTCAAATCCTCGAAAATGATGAAAAACGGCGTGCTATGGTAAGCCGTACGGTATGGGCTATTAGACGAGCGTCTAAAAATGGGATAAAAACGTCTAAAAATAGTCGTCTAAAACACGTCTAAAAATAGACGTGTTTTAGACGTCTATTTTTAGACGTTTTTTATCCCATTTTTGACCATGGGCTATACCCCATACCGTACGGCACACTATAGAACGCCGTTTTTCATCATTTTTGAGGATTTGAAAAAAGAAAAAAAAAATCAAGAAACGATGGGCTATAACCCATCGTTTTTTTTTTTTTTTTTTTAAATCCTGAAAAATGATGAAAAACGGCGTGCTATAGTATGCCGTACGGTATGGGCTATTAGACGAGCGTCTAAAAATGGGTTAAAAACTTCTAAAAATAGACGTCTAAAACACGTCTATTTTTAGACGTGTTTTAGACGTCTATTTTTAGACGTTTTTTATCCCATTTTTGACCATGGGCTATCGCCCATACCGTACGGCATACTATAGCACGCCGTTTTTATCATTTTTGAGGATTTAAAAAAAAAATCTAAAAATAAAAAAACGAAGGGCTATAACCCATCGTTTTATTTAAAAAAAAAAAAATTCAAATCCTCAAAAATGATGAAAAACGGCGTGCTATAGTATGCTGTACGGTATGGGCTATTAGACGAGCGTCTAAAAATGGAATAAAAACGTCTAAAAATAGACGTGTTTTAGACGTCTATTCTTAGACGTTTTTTATCCCATTTTTGACCATGGGCTATAGCCCATACCGTACGGCATACTATAGCACGCCGTTTTTTATCATTTTTGAGGATTTGAAAAAAAATCTAAAAATCAAAAAACGATGGGCTATAACCCATCGTTTTTTTCTTTTTTGTACTTTTTTTTCAAATCCTCAAAAATGATGAAAAACGGTGTGCTATAGTATGCCGTACGGTATGGGCTATTAGACGAGCGTCTAAAAATGGGATAAAAACTTCTAAAAATAGACGTCTAAAACACGTCTAAAAATAGACGTGTTTTAGACGTCTATTTTTAGACGTTTTTTATCCCAGTTTTGACAATGGGCTATAGCCCATACCGTACGGCATACTATAGCACGCCGTTTTTCATCATTTTTGAGGATTTAAAAAAAAATCTAAAAATCAAAAAATGATGGGCTATAACCCATCGTTTTTTGTTTTTTTGTTTTTTTCAAATCCTCAAAAATCATGAAAAACGGCGTGCTATAGTATGCCGTACGGTATGGGCTATTAGACGAGCGTCTAAAAATGGGATAAAAACTTCTAAAAATAGACGTCTAAAACACGTCTAAAAATAGACGTGTTTTAGACGTCTATTTTTTGAAGTTTTTTATCCCAGTTTTGACCATGGGCTATAGCCCATACCGTACGGCATACTATAGCATGCCGTTTTTCATCATTTTTGAGGATTTGAAAAAGAATCTAAAAATCAAAAAATGATGGGCTATAACCCATCGTTTTTTCTTTTTTTCCATTTTTTTCAAATCCTCAAAAATGATGAAAAACGGCGTGCTATAGTATGCCGTACGGTATGGGCTATTAGACGAGCGTCTAATAGCCCATACCGTACGGCATACTATAGCACGCCGTTTTTTATCATTTTTGAGGATTTGAAAAAAAAAAATGATGAAAAACGGCGTGCTATAGTATGCCGTACAGTATGGGCTATTAGACGAGCGTCTAAAAATGGGATAAAAACTTCAAAAAATAGATGTCTAAAACACGTCTAAAAATAGACGTGTTTTAGACGTCTATTTTTAGACGTTTTTTATCCCATTTTTGACCATGGGCTATCGCCCATACTGTACGGCATACTATAGCACGAAGTTTTTTTATCATTTTTGAGGATTTGAAAAAAAATCAAAAAATCAAAAAACGATGGGCTATAACCCATCGTTTTTTTTTTTTTTTTTTTTTTTTAATCCTCAAAAATGATGAAAAACGGCGTGCTATAGTATGCCGTACGGTATGGGCTATTAGACGAGCGTCTAAAAATGGGATAAAAACTTCTAAAAATAGACGTCTAAAACACGTCTAAAAATAGAAGTGTTTTAGACATCTATTTTTAGCCTTTTTTATCCCATTTTTGACCATGGGCTATAGCCCATACCGTACGGCATACTATAGCATGCTGTTTTTCATCATTTTTGAGGATTTGAAAAATAATCTAAAAATCAAGAAACGATGGGCTATAACCCATCGTTTTTTGTTTTTTTTTTTAAATCCTGAAAAATGATGAAAAACGGCGTGCTATAGTATGCCGTACGGTATGGGCTATTAGACGAGCGTCTAAAAATGGGTTAAAAACTTCTAAAAATAGACGTCTAAAACACGTCTAAAAATAGACGTGTTTTAGACGTCTATTTTTAGACGTTTTTTATCCCATTTTTGACCATGGGCTATCGCCCATACCGTACGGCATACTATAGCACGCCGTTTTTATCATTTTTGAGGATTTAAAAAAAAAATCTAAAAATAAAAAAACGAAGGGCTATAACCCATCGTTTTATTTAAAAAAAAAAAATTTCAAATCCTCAAAAATGATGAAAAACGGCGTGCTATAGTATGCTGTACGGTATGGGCTATTAGACGAGCGTCTAAAAATGGAATAAAAACGTCTAAAAATAGACGTGTTTTAGACGTCTATTCTTAGACGTTTTTTATCCCATTTTTGACCATGGGCTATAGCCCATACCGTACGGCATACTATAGCACGCCGTTTTTTATCATTTTTGAGGATTTGAAAAAAAATCTAAAAATCAAAAAACGATGGGCTATAACCCATCGTTTTTTTCTTTTTTGTATTTTTTTTCAAATCCTCAAAAATGATGAAAAACGGTGTGCTATAGTATGCCGTACGGTATGGGCTATTAGACGAGCGTCTAAAAATGGGATAAAAACTTCTAAAAATAGACGTCTAAAACACGTCTAAAAATAGACGTGTTTTAGACGTCTATTTTTAGACGTTTTTTATCCCAGTTTTGACAATGGGCTATAGCCCATACCGTACGGCATGCTATAGCACGCCGTTTTTCATCATTTTTGAGGATTTGAAAAAAAATCTAAAAATCAAAAAACGATGGGCTATAACCCATCGTTTTTTTCTTTTTTGTATTTTTTTTCAAATCCTCAAAAATGATGAAAAACGGTGTGCTATAGTATGCCGTACGGTATGGGCTATTAGACGAGCGTCTAAAAATGGGATAAAAACTTCTAAAAATAGACGTCTAAAACACGTCTAAAAATAGACGTGTTTTAGACGTCTATTTTTAGACGTTTTTTATCCCAGTTTTGACAATGGGCTATAGCCCATACCGTACGGCATGCTATAGCACGCCGTTTTTCATCATTTTTGAGGATTTAAAAAAAAATCTAAAAATCAAAAAATGATGGGCTATAACCCATCGTTTTTTGTTTTTTTGTTTTTTTCAAATCCTCAAAAATCATGAAAAACGGCGTGCTATAGTATGCCGTACGGTATGGGCTATTAGACGAGCGTCTAAAAATGGGATAAAAACTTCTAAAAATAGACGTCTAAAACACGTCTAAAAATAGACGTGTTTTAGACGTCTATTTTTTGAAGTTTTTTATCCCAGTTTTGACCATGGGCTATAGCCCATACCGTACGGCATACTATAGCATGCCGTTTTTCATCATTTTTGAGGATTTGAAAAAGAATCTAAAAATCAAAAAATGATGGGCTATAACCCATCGTTTTTTCTTTTTTTCCATTTTTTTCAAATCCTCAAAAATGATGAAAAACGGCGTGCTATAGTATGCCGTACGGTATGGGCTATTAGACGAGCGTCTAATAGCCCATACCGTACGGCATACTATAGCACGCCGTTTTTTATCATTTTTGAGGATTTGAAAAAAAAAAATGATGAAAAACGGCGTGCTATAGTATGCCGTACAGTATGGGCTATTAGACGAGCGTCTAAAAATGGGATAAAAACTTCTAAAAATAGATGTCTAAAACACGTCTAAAAATAGACGTGTTTTAGACGTCTATTTTTAGATGTTTTTTATCCCATTTTTGACCATGGGCTATCGCCCATACTGTACGGCATACTATAGCACGAAGTTTTTTTATCATTTTTGAGGATTTGAAAAAAAATCAAAAAATCAAAAAACGATGGGCTATAACCCATCGTTTTTTTTTTTTTTTTTTTTTTTTAATCCTCAAAAATGATGAAAAACGGCGTGCTATAGTATGCCGTACGGTATGGGCTATTAGACGAGCGTCTAAAAATGGGATAAAAACTTCTAAAAATAGACGTCTAAAACACGTCTAAAAATAGAAGTGTTTTAGACATCTATTTTTAGCCTTTTTTATCCCATTTTTGACCATGGGCTATAGCCCATACCGTACGGCATACTATAGCATGCTGTTTTTCATCATTTTTGAGGATTTGAAAAATAATCTAAAAATCTAAAAATGATGGGCTATAACCCATCGTTTTTTCTTTTTTTCCATTTTTTTCAAATCCTCAAAAATGATGAAAAACGGCGTGCTATAGTATGCCGTACGGTATGGGCTATTAGACGAGCGTCTAAAAATGGGATAAAAACGTCTAAAAATAGACGTCTAAAACACGTCTAAAAATAGACGTGTTTTAGACGTCTATTTTTAGAAGTTTTGCATCCCATTTTTGACCATGGGCTACCGCCCATACCGTACGGCATACTATAGCACGCCGTTTTTTTATCATTTTTGAGGATTTGAAAAAAAATCTAAAAATCCAAAAATGATGGGCTATAACCCATCGTTTTTTTTTTTTTTTTTTTTTTTTAATCCTCAAAAATGATGAAAAACGGCGTGCTATAGTATGCCGTACGGTATGGGCTATTAGACGAGCGTCTAAAAATGGGATAAAAACTTCTAAAAATAGACGTCTAAAACACGTCTAAAAATAGAAGTGTTTTAGACATCTATTTTTAGCCTTTTTTATCCCATTTTTGACCATGGGCTATAGCCCATACCGTACGGCATACTATAGCATGCTGTTTTTCATCATTTTTGAGGATTTGAAAAATAATCTAAAAATCTAAAAATGATGGGCTATAATAACCCATCGTTTTTTCTTTTTTTCCATTTTTTTCAAATCCTCAAAAATGATGAAAAACGGCGTGCTATAGTATGCCGTACGGTATGGGCTATTAGACGAGCGTCTAAAAATGGGATAAAAACGTCTAAAAATAGACGTCTAAAACACGTCTAAAAATAGACGTGTTTTAGACGTCTATTTTTAGAAGTTTTGCATCCCATTTTTGACCATGGGCTACCGCCCATACCGTACGGCATACTATAGCACGCCGTTTTTTTTATCATTTTTGAGGATTTGAAAAAAAATCTAAAAATCCAAAAATGATGGGCTATAACCCATCGTTTTTTTTTTTTTTTTTTTTTTTTAATCCTCAAAAATCATGAAAAACGGCGTGCTATAGTATGCCGTACGGTATGGGCTATTAGACGAGCGTCTAAAAATGGGATAAAAACTTCTAAAAATAGACGTCTAAAACACGTCTAAAAATAGACGTGTTTCAGACGTCTATTTTTAGACGTTTTTTATCCCATTTTTGACCATGGGCTATCGCCGATACTGTACGGCATACTATAGCACGAAGTTTTTTTTATCATTTTTGAGGATTTGAAAAAAAATCAAAAAATCAAAAAACAATGGGCTATAACCCATAGTTTTTCTTTTTTTTTTTTTTTTTAATCCTCAAAAATGATGAAAAACGGCGTGCTATAGTATGCCGTACGGCAGGGGTACCCAACTGGCGGACCGCGGTCCGCGACCGGACCGCGGACCACCTCTTTGCAGACCACCAAAAAAAAAAAAAAAAAAAAAATCTTTTTTTTTTTTTTTTTTTTTTTTTTTAAGTTAATAATATAAATAACATCAGATGGTACATTTCTCATGTGAAATTGCTGCAAAGGCCCCCAAAATGTCCCCCAAGGGCCCCCAAAATTCTGGCGCGCGCTATGCGCTGCGTGCGCAGTGTGGCCTGCCAGGGCGTATAACTCCCGGCCTGATTTGGAGTTCCACTCCGGGCCTGCACTCTGCACCCCATTATTGGTTGGGTGGAAGGCGATCTGATTTGTATAAGCTTGGCTTGACCATACTAAACGGGCATAGAGCCCCGCTCTCCAATGGACGCCGCGCATGGGACCGGACCTCGGTCTTATTCAAAAACATATTTGTGGACCTTCATCATTTCTAGTTGAGGACCCCTGCCGTACGGTATGGGCTATTAGACGAGCGTCTAAAAATGGGATAAAAACTTCTAAAAATAGACATCTAAAACACGTCTAAAAATAGAAGTGTTTTAGACATCTATTTTTAGACGTTTTTTATCCCATTTTTGACCATGGGCTATAGCCGATACCGTACGGCATACTATAGCACGCCGTTTTTTATCATTTTGGAGAATTTGAAAAAAAATCAAAAAATCAAAAAACTATGGACTATAACCCATCGTTTTTTGTTTTTTATATTTTTTTCAAATCCTCAAAAATGATGAAAAATGGCGTGCTATAGTATGCCGTACGGTATGGGATATTAGACGAGCGTCTAAAAATGGGATAAAAACGTCTAAAAATAGACGTCTAAAACACGTCTAAAAATAGACGTGTTTTAGACGTCTATTTTTAGAAGTTTTGTATCCCATTTTTGACCATGGGCTATAGCCCATACCGTACGGCATACTATAGCACGCCGTTTTTCATCATTTTTGAGGATTTGAAAAAAAATCTATAAATCAAAAAACGATGGGCTATAACCCATCGTTTTTTTTTTCTTTCTTTTTTTTTTTTAAATCCTCAAAAATGATGAAAAACGGCGTGCTATAGTATGCCGTACGGTATGGGCTATTAGACGAGCGTCTAAAAATGGGATAAAAACGTCTAAAAATAGACGTCTAAAACACGTCTAAAAATAGACGTGTTTTAGACGTCTATTTTTAGACGTTTTTTATCCCATTTTTGACCATGGGCTATAGCCCATACCGTACGGCATACTATAGCACGCCGTTTTTATCATTTTTGAGGATTTGAAAAAAAATCGAAAAATCAAAAAACGATGGACTATAACCAATCGTTTTTTTTTTTTTTTTTTTTTTTTTCAAATCCTCAAAAATGATGAAAAACGGCGTGCTATAGTATGCCGTACGGTATGGGCTATTAGACGAGCGTCTAAAAATGGGATAAAAACGTCTAAAAATAGACGTCTAAAACACGTCTAAAAATAGACGTGTTTTAGACGTCTATTTTTAGACGTTTTTTATCCCATTTTTGACCATGGGCTATAGCCGATACCGTACGGCATAAAAAACGATGGGCTATAACCCATCGTTTTTTTTTTTTTTTCATTTTTTTTTTTTATCCTCAAAAATGATGAAAAACGGCGTGCTATAGTATGCCGTACGGTATGGGCTATTAGACGAGCGTCTAAAAATGGGATAAAAACGTCTAAGAATAGACGTCTAAAACACGTCTAAAAATAGACGTGTTTTAGACGTCTATTTTTAGACGTTTTTTATCCCATTTTTGACCATGGGCTATAGCCCATACCGTACGGCATACTATAGCACGCCGTTTTTTTTAATCATTTTTGAGGATTTAAAAAAAAATCTAAAAATCAAAAAACGATGGGCTATAACCCATCGTTTTTTTTTTTTTTCGTTTTTTTCAAATCCTCAAAAATGATGAAAAACTGCGTGCTATAGTATGCCGTACGGTATGGGCTATTAGACGAGCGTCTAAAAATGGGATAAAAACGTCTAAGAATAGACGTCTAAAACACGTCTAAAAATAGACGTGTTTTAGACGTCTATTTTTAGACGTTTTTTATCCCATTTTTGACCATGGGCTATAGCCCATACCGTACGGCATACTATAGCACGCCGTTTTTATCATTTTTGAGGATTTGAAAAAAAATCTAAAAATCAAAAAACGATGGACTATAACCAATCGTTTTTTTTTTTTTTTTTTTCAAATCCTCAAAAATGATGAAAAACGGCGTGCTATAGTATGCCGTACGGTATGGGCTATTAGACGAGCGTCTAAAAATGGGATAAAAACGTCTAAGAATAGACGTCTAAAACACGTCTAAAAATAGACGTGTTTTAGACGTCTATTTTTAGACGTTTTTTATCCCATTTTTGACCATGGGCTATCGCCCATACTGTACGGCATACTATAGCACAAAGTTTTTTATCATTTTTGAGGATTTGGAAAAAAAAACTAAAAATCAAAAAACGATGGGCTATAACCAATCGTTTTTTTTTTTTTTTAATCCTCAAAAATGATGAAAAACGGCGTGCTATAGTATGCCGTAGGGTATGGGCTATTAGACGAGCGTCTAAAAATGGGATAAAAACGTCTAAAAATAGACGTCTAAAACACGTCTAAAAATAGACGTGTTTTAGACGTCTATTTTTAGACGTTTTTTAGACGTTTTTTAAAAACGGCGTGCTATAGTATGCCGTACGGTATGGGCGGTAGCCCATGGTCAAAAATGGGATAAAAAACGTCTAAAAATAGACGTCTAAAACACGTCTATTTTTAGACGTTTTTATCCCATTTTTAGACGCTCGTCTAATAGCCCATACCGTACGGCATACTATAGCACGCCGTTTTTCATCATTTTTGACGATTTGAAAAAAAATCAAAAATCAAAAAACGATGGGCTATAACCCATCGTTTTTTTTTTTTTTTTTTTCAAATCGTCAGAAATGATGAAAAACGGCGTGCTATAGTATGCCGTACGGTATGGGCTATTAGACGAGCGTCTAAAAATGGGATAAAAACGTCTAAAAATAGACATCTAAAACACGTCTAAAAATAGACGTGTTTTAGACATCTATTTTTAGCCTTTTGCATCCCATTTTTGACCATGGGCTACCGCCCATACCGTACGGCATACTATAGCACGCCGTTTCTTTTATCATTTTTGAGGATTTGAAAAAAAATCTAAAAATCCAAAAATGATGGGCTATAACCCATCGTTTTTTTTTTTTTTTTTTTTTTTTTAATCCTCAAAAATCATGAAAAACGGCGTGCTATAGTATGCCGTACGGTATGGGCTATTAGACGAGCGTCTAAAAATGGGATAAAAACTTCTAAAAATAGACGTCTAAAACACGTCTAAAAATAGACGTGTTTTAGACGTCTATTTTTAGACGTTTTTTATCCCATTTTTGACCATGGGCTATAGCCGATACCGTACGGCATACTATAGCACGCCGTTTTTTATCATTTTGGAGGATTTGAAAAAAAATCAAAAAATCAAAAAACGATGGACTATAACCCATCGTTTTTTGTTTTTTATATTTTTTTCAAATCCTCAAAAATGATGAAAAACGGCGTGCTATAGTATGCCGTACGGTATGGGATATTAGACGAGCGTCTAAAAATGGGATAAAAACGTCTAAAAATAGACGTCTAAAACACGTCTAAAAATAGACGTGTTTTAGACGTCTATTTTTAGAAGTTTTGTATCCCATTTTTGACCATGGGCTATAGCCCATACCGTACGGCATACTATAGCACGCCGTTTTTCATCATTTTTGAGGATTTGAAAAAAAATCTATGAATCAAAAAACGATGGGCTATAACCCATCGTTTTTTTTTTTTTTTTTTTTTAATCCTCAAAAATGATGAAAAACGGCGTGCTATAGTATGCCGTACGGTATGGGCTATTAGACGAGCGTCTAAAAATGGGATAAAAACGTCTAAAAATAGACGTCTAAAACACGTCTAAAAATAGACGTGTTTTAGACGTCTATTTTTAGACGTTTTTTATCCCATTTTTGAACATGGGCTACCGCCCATACCGTACGGCATACTATAGCACGACGTTTTTTATCATTTTTGAGGATTTGAAAAAAAATCTAAAAATTAAAAAACGATGGGCTATAACCCATCGTTTGTTTTTTTTTTCGTTTTTTTCAAATCCTCAAAAATGATGAAAAACGGCGTGCTATAGTATGCCGTACGGTATGGGCTATTAGACGAGCGTCTAAAAATGGGATAAAAACGTAAAAAAATAGACGTCTAAAACACGTCTAAAAATAGACGTGTTTTAGACGTCTATTTTTAGACGTTTTTTATCCCATTTTTGACCATGGGCTACCGCCCATAACGTACGGCATACTATAGCACGGCGTTTTTTATCATTTTTGAGGATTTGAAAAAAAATCTAAAAATCAAAAAACGATGGGCTATAACCAATCGTTTTTTTTTTTTTTTTTTTTTTTTTTTAATCCTCAAAAATTATGAAAAACTGCGTGCTATAGTATGCCGTAGGGTATGGGCTATTAGACGAGCGTCTAAAAATGGGATAAAAACGTCTAAAAATAGACGTCTAAAACACGTCTAAAAATAGACGTGTTTTAGACGTCTATTTTTAGACGTTTTTTATCCCATTTTTGACCATGGGCTACCGCCCATACCGTACGGCATACTATAGCACGGCGTTTTTTATCATTTTTGAGGATTTGAAAAAAAATCTAAAAATCAAAAAACGATGGGCTATAACCCATCGTTTTTTTTTTTTTATCCTCAAAAATGATGAAAAACGGCGTGCTATAGTATGCCGTACGGTATGGGCTATTAGACGAGCGTCTAAAAATGGGATAAAAACGTCTAAAAATAGACGTTTAAAACACGTCTAAAAATAGACGTGTTTTAGACGTCTATTTTTAGAAGTTTTTTATCCCATTCTTGACCATGGGCTACCGCCCATACCGTACGGCATACTATAGCACGCAGTTTTTTTTAATCATTTTTGAGGATTTGAAAAAAAAATCAAAAAATCAAAAAACGATGGACTATAACCCATCGTTTTTTGTTTTTTTTATTTTTTTCAAATCCTCAAAAATGATGAAAAACTGCGTGCTATAGTATGCCGTACGGTATGGGCTATTAGACGAGCGTCTAAAAATGGGATAAAAACGTCTAAGAATAGACGTCTAAAACACGTCTAAAAATAGACGTGTTTTAGACGTCTATTTTTAGACGTTTTTTATCCCATTTTTGACCATGGGCTATATATAGCCCATACCGTACGGCATACTATAGCACGCCGTTTTTATCATTTTTGAGGATTTGAAAAAAAATCTAAAAATCAAAAAACGATGGACTATAACCAATCGTTTTTTTTTTTTTTTTTTTCAAATCCTCAAAAATGATGAAAAACGGCGTGCTATAGTATGCCGTACGGTATGGGCTATTAGACGAGCGTCTAAAAATGGGATAAAAACGTCTAAGAATAGACGTCTAAAACACGTCTAAAAATAGACGTGTTTTAGACGTCTATTTTTAGACGTTTTTTATCCCATTTTTGACCATGGGCTATCGCCCATACTGTACGGCATACTATAGCACAAAGTTTTTTATCATTTTTGAGGATTTGGAAAAAAAAACTAAAAATCAAAAAACGATGGGCTATAACCAATCGTTTTTTTTTTTTTTTAATCCTCAAAAATGATGAAAAACGGCGTGCTATAGTATGCCGTAGGGTATGGGCTATTAGACGAGCGTCTAAAAATGGGATAAAAACGTCTAAAAATAGACGTCTAAAACACGTCTAAAAATAGACGTGTTTTAGACGTCTATTTTTAGACGTTTTTTAGACGTTTTTTAAAAACGGCGTGCTATAGTATGCCGTACGGTATGGGCGGTAGCCCATGGTCAAAAATGGGATAAAAAACGTCTAAAAATAGACGTCTAAAACACGTCTATTTTTAGACGTTTTTATCCCATTTTTAGACGCTCGTCTAATAGCCCATACCGTACGGCATACTATAGCACGCCGTTTTTCATCATTTTTGACGATTTGAAAAAAAATCAAAAATCAAAAAACGATGGGCTATAACCCATCGTTTTTTTTTTTTTTTTTTTCAAATCGTCAGAAATGATGAAAAACGGCGTGCTATAGTATGCCGTACGGTATGGGCTATTAGACGAGCGTCTAAAAATGGGATAAAAACGTCTAAAAATAGACATCTAAAACACGTCTAAAAATAGACGTGTTTTAGACATCTATTTTTAGCCTTTTGCATCCCATTTTTGACCATGGGCTACCGCCCATACCGTACGGCATACTATAGCACGCCGTTTCTTTTATCATTTTTGAGGATTTGAAAAAAAATCTAAAAATCCAAAAATGATGGGCTATAACCCATCGTTTTTTTTTTTTTTTTTTTTTTTTTAATCCTCAAAAATCATGAAAAACGGCGTGCTATAGTATGCCGTACGGTATGGGCTATTAGACGAGCGTCTAAAAATGGGATAAAAACTTCTAAAAATAGACGTCTAAAACACGTCTAAAAATAGACGTGTTTTAGACGTCTATTTTTAGACGTTTTTTATCCCATTTTTGACCATGGGCTATAGCCGATACCGTACGGCATACTATAGCACGCCGTTTTTTATCATTTTGGAGGATTTGAAAAAAAATCAAAAAATCAAAAAACGATGGACTATAACCCATCGTTTTTTGTTTTTTATATTTTTTTCAAATCCTCAAAAATGATGAAAAACGGCGTGCTATAGTATGCCGTACGGTATGGGATATTAGACGAGCGTCTAAAAATGGGATAAAAACGTCTAAAAATAGACGTCTAAAACACGTCTAAAAATAGACGTGTTTTAGACGTCTATTTTTAGAAGTTTTGTATCCCATTTTTGACCATGGGCTATAGCCCATACCGTACGGCATACTATAGCACGCCGTTTTTCATCATTTTTGAGGATTTGAAAAAAAATCTATGAATCAAAAAACGATGGGCTATAACCCATCGTTTTTTTTTTTTTTTTTTTTTAATCCTCAAAAATGATGAAAAACGGCGTGCTATAGTATGCCGTACGGTATGGGCTATTAGACGAGCGTCTAAAAATGGGATAAAAACGTCTAAAAATAGACGTCTAAAACACGTCTAAAAATAGACGTGTTTTAGACGTCTATTTTTAGACGTTTTTTATCCCATTTTTGAACATGGGCTACCGCCCATACCGTACGGCATACTATAGCACGACGTTTTTTATCATTTTTGAGGATTTGAAAAAAAATCTAAAAATTAAAAAACGATGGGCTATAACCCATCGTTTGTTTTTTTTTTCGTTTTTTTCAAATCCTCAAAAATGATGAAAAACGGCGTGCTATAGTATGCCGTACGGTATGGGCTATTAGACGAGCGTCTAAAAATGGGATAAAAACGTAAAAAAATAGACGTCTAAAACACGTCTAAAAATAGACGTGTTTTAGACGTCTATTTTTAGACGTTTTTTATCCCATTTTTGACCATGGGCTACCGCCCATAACGTACGGCATACTATAGCACGGCGTTTTTTATCATTTTTGAGGATTTGAAAAAAAATCTAAAAATCAAAAAACGATGGGCTATAACCAATCGTTTTTTTTTTTTTTTTTTTTTTTTTTTAATCCTCAAAAATTATGAAAAACTGCGTGCTATAGTATGCCGTAGGGTATGGGCTATTAGACGAGCGTCTAAAAATGGGATAAAAACGTCTAAAAATAGACGTCTAAAACACGTCTAAAAATAGACGTGTTTTAGACGTCTATTTTTAGACGTTTTTTATCCCATTTTTGACCATGGGCTACCGCCCATACCGTACGGCATACTATAGCACGGCGTTTTTTATCATTTTTGAGGATTTGAAAAAAAATCTAAAAATCAAAAAACGATGGGCTATAACCCATCGTTTTTTTTTTTTTTTTTTATCCTCAAAAATGATGAAAAACGGCGTGCTATAGTATGCCGTACGGTATGGGCTATTAGACGAGCGTCTAAAAATGGGATAAAAACGTCTAAAAATAGACGTCTAAAACACGTCTAAAAATAGACGTGTTTTAGACGTCTATTTTTAGAAGTTTTTTATCCCATTCTTGACCATGGGCTACCGCCCATACCGTACGGCATACTATAGCACACAGTTTTTTTTAATCATTTTTGAGGATTTGAAAAAAAAATCAAAAAATCAAAAAACGATGGACTATAACCCATCGTTTTTTGTTTTTTTTATTTTTTTCAAATCCTCAAAAATGATGAAAAACTGCGTGCTATAGTATGCCGTACGGTATGGGCTATTAGACGAGCGTCTAAAAATGGGATAAAAACGTCTAAAAATAGACGTCTAAAACACGTCTAAAAATAGACGTGTTTTAGACGTCTATTTTTAGACGTTTTTTATCCCATTTTTGACCATGGGCTACCGCCCATACCGTACGGCATACTATAGCACGGCGTTTTTTATCATTTTTGAGGATTTGAAAAAGAATCTAAAAATCTAAAAACTATGGACTATAACCCATCGTTTTTTGTTTTTTTTATTTTTTTTCAAATCCTCAAAAATGATGAAAAACGGCGTGCTATAGTATGCCGTACGGTATGGGCTATTAGACGAGCGTCTAAAAATGGGATAAAAACGTCTAAAAATAGACGTCTAAAACACGTCTAAAAATAGACGTGTTTTAGACGTCTATTTTTAGAAGTTTTTTATCCCATTCTTGACCATGGGCTACCGCCCATACCGTACGGCATACTATAGCACGCAGTTTTTTTTAATCATTTTTGAGGATTTGAAAAAAATATCAAAAAATCAAAAAACGATGGACTATAACCCATCGTTTTTTGTTTTTTTTTATTTTTTTCAAATCCTCAAAAATGATGAAAAACTGCGTGCTATAGTATGCCGTACGGTATGGGCTATTAGACGAGCGTCTAAAAATGGGATAAAAACGTCTAAAAATAGACGTCTAAAACACGTCTAAAAATAGACGTGTTTTAGACGTCTATTTTTAGACGTTTTTTATCCCATTTTTGACCATGGGCTATCGCCCATACTGTACGGCATACTATAGCACGAAGTTTTTTATCATTTTTGAGGATTTGAAAAAAAATCAAAAAATCAAAAAACGATGGGCTATAACCAATCGTTTTTTTTTTTTAATCCTCAAAAATTATGAAAAACGGCGTGCTATAGTATGCCGTAGGGTATGGGCTATTAGACGAGCGTCTAAAAATGGGATAAAAACGTCTAAAAATAGACGTCTAAAACACGTCTAAAAATAGACGTGTTTCAGACGTCTATTTTTAGACGTTTTTTATCCCATTTTTGACCATGGGCTACCGCCCATACCGTACGGCATACTATAGCACGGCGTTTTTTATCATTTTTGAGGATTTGAAAAAAAATCTAAAAATCAAAAAACGATGGACTATAACCCATCGTTTTTTGTTTTTTTTATTTTTTTCAAATCCTCAAAAATGATGAAAAACGGCGTGCTATAGTATGCCGTACGGTATGGGCTATTAGACGAGCGTCTAAAAATGGGATAAAAACGTCTAAAAATAGACGTCTAAAACACGTCTAAAAATAGAATTGTTTTAGACGTCTATTTTTAGACGTTTTTTATCCCATTTTTGACCATGGGCTATCGCCCATACTGTACGGCATACTATAGCACGAAGTTTTTTATCATTTTTGAGGATTTGAAAAAAAAATCTAAAAATCAAAAAACGATGGGCTATAACCAATGGTTTTTTTTTTTTTTTTTTTTTTTTTTTAATCCTCAAAAATTATGAAAAACGGCGTGCTATAGTATGCCGTAGGGTATGGGCTATTAGACGAGCGTCTAAAAATGGGATAAAAACATCTAAAAATAGACGTCTAAAACACGTCTAAAAATAGACGTGTTTTAGACGTCTATTTTTAGACGTTTTTTATCCCATTTTTGACCATGGGCTACCGCCCATACCGTACGGCATACTATAGCACGGCGTTTTTTATCATTTTTGAGGATTTGAAAAAAAATCTAAAAATCAAAAAACGATGGACTATAACCCATCGTTTTTTTTTTTTTTTTTTTTCATTTTTAATCCTCATAAATGATGAAAAACGGCGTGCTATAGTATGCCGTACGGTATGGGCTATTAGACGATCGTCTAAAAATGGGATAAAAACGTCTAAAAATAGACGTCTAAAACACGTCTAAAAATAGACGTGTTTTAGACGTCTATTTTTAGACGTTTTTTATCCCATTTTTGACCATGGGCTACCGCCCATACCGTACGGCATACTATAGCACGGCGTTTTTTATCATTTTTGAGGATTTGAAAAAAAATCTAAAAATCAAAAAACGATGGACTATAACCCATCGTTTTTTGTTTTTTTTATTTTTTTCAAATCCTCAAAAATGATGAAAAACGGCGTGCTATAGTATGCCGTACGGTATGGGCTATTAGACGAGCGTCTAAAAATGGGATAAAAACGTCTAAAAATAGACGTCTAAAACACGTCTAAAAATAGACGTGTTTTAGACGTCTATTTTTAGACGTTTTTTATCCCATTTTTGACCATGGGCTATCGCCCATACTGTACGGCATACTATAGCACGAAGTTTTTTATCATTTTTGAGGATTTGAAAAAAAATCTAAAAATCAAAAAACGATGGGCTATAACCAATCGTTTTTTTTTTGTTTTTTTTTCATTTTTAATCCTCATAAATGATGAAAAACGGCGTGCTATAGTATGCCGTACGGTATGGGCTATTAGACGATCGTCTAAAAATGGGATAAAAACGTCTAAAAATAGACGTGTTTTAGACGTCTATTTTTAGACGTTTTTTATCCCATTTTTGACCATGGGCTATCGCCCATACTGTACGGCATACTATAGCACGAAGTTTTTTATCATTTTTGAGGATTTGAACAAAAATCTAAAAATCAAAAAACGATGGGCTATAACCAATCGTTTTTTTTTTTTTTTTTTTTTTTTAATCCTCAAAAATGATGAAAAACGGCGTGCTATAGTATGCCGTACGGTATGGGCTATTAGACGAGCGTCTAAAAATGGGATGAAAACGTCTAAAAATAGACGTCTAAAACACGTCTAAAAATAGACGTGTTTTAGACGTCTATTTTTAGACGTTTTTTATCCCATTTTTGACCATGGGCTACCGCCCATACCGTACGGCATACTATAGCACGGCGTTTTTTATCATTTTTGAGGATTTGAAAAAAAAATCTAAAAATCAAAAAACGATGGACTATAACCCATCGTTTTTTTTTTTTTTTTTTTTCATTTTTAATCCTCATAAATGATGAAAAACGGCGTGCTATAGTATGCCGTACGGTATGGGCTATTAGACGATCGTCTAAAAATGGGATAAAAACGTCTAAAAATAGACGTCTAAAACACGTCTAAAAATAGACGTGTTTTAGACGTCTATTTTTAGACGTTTTTTATCCCATTTTTGACCATGGGCTACCGCCCATACCGTACGGCATACTATAGCACGCCGTTTTTTTTAATCATTTTTGAGGATTTGAAAAAAAATCAAAAAACGATGGGCTATAACCCATGGTTTGTTTTTTTTTGTTTTTTTCCAAATCGTCAAAAATGATGAAAAACGGCGTGCTATAGTATGCCTTACGGTATGGGCTATTAGACGAGCGTCTAAAAATGGGATAAAAACGTCAAAAAATAGACGTCTAAAACACGTCTAAAAATAGACGTGTTTTAGACGTCTATTTTTAGACGTTTTTATCCCATTTTTGACCATGGGCTATAGCCCATACCGTACGGCATACTATAGCACGAAGTTTTTTATCATTTTTGAGGATTTGAAAAGAAATCTAAAAATCAAAAAACGATGGACTATAACCCATCGTTTTTTGTTTTTTTTATTTTTTTCAAATCCTCAAAAATGATGAAAAACGGCGTGCTATAGTATGCCGTACGGTATGGGCTATTAGACGAGCGTCTAAAAATGGGATAAAAACGTCTAAAAATAGACGTCTAAAACACGTCTAAAAATAGACGTGTTTTAGACGTCTATTTTTAGACGTTTTTTATCCCATTTTTGACCATGGGCTATCGCCCATACTGTACGGCATACTATAGCACGAAGTTTTTTATCATTTTTGAGGATTTGAAAAAAAATCTAAAAATCAAAAAACGATGGGCTATAACCAATCGTTTTTTTTTTTTTTTTTTTTCATTTTTAATCCTCATAAATGATGAAAAACGGCGTGCTATAGTATGCCGTACGGTATGGGCTATTAGACGATCGTCTAAAAATGGGATAAAAACGTCTAAAAATAGACGTGTTTTAGACGTCTATTTTTAGACGTTTTTTATCCCATTTTTGACCATGGGCTATCGCCCATACTGTACGGCATACTATAGCACGAAGTTTTTTATCATTTTTGAGGATTTGAAAAAAAATCTAAAAATCAAAAAACGATGGGCTATAACCAATCGTTTTTTTTTTTTTTTTTTTTTTTTAATCCTCAAAAATGATGAAAAACGGCGTGCTATAGTATGCCGTACGGTATGGGCTATTAGACGAGCGTCTAAAAATGGGATAAAAACGTCTAAAAATAGACGTCTAAAACACGTCTAAAAATAGACGTGTTTTAGACGTCTATTTTAGACGTTTTTATCCCATTTTTGACCATGGGCTACCGCCCATACCGTACGGCATACTATAGCACGCCGTTTTTTTTTATCATTTTTGAGGATTTGAAAAAAAATCAAAAATCAAAAAACGATGGGCTATAACCCATCGTTTTTTTTTTTTTTTTTTTTTTTCAAATCGTCAAAAATGATGAAAAACGGCGTGCTATAGTATGCCGTACGGTATGGGCTATTAGACGAGCGTCTAAAAATGGGATAAAAACGTCTAAAAATAGACGTGTTTTAGACGTCTATTTTTAGACGTTTTTTATCCCATTTTTGACCATGGGCTATCGCCCATACTGTACGGCATACTATAGCACGAAGTTTTTTATCATTTTTGAGGATTTGAAAAAAAATCTAAAAATCTAAAAACGATGGGCTATAACCAATCGTTTTTTTTTTTTTTTTTTTTTTTTAATCCTCAAAAATGATGAAAAACGGCGTGCTATTGTATGCCGTACGGTATGGGCTATTAGACGAGCGTCTAAAAATGGGATAAAAACGTCTAAAAATAGACGTCTAAAACACGTCTAAAAATAGACGTGTTTTAGACGTCTATTTTTAGACGTTTTTTATCCCATTTTTGACCATGGGCTATCGCCCATACTGTACGGCATACTATAGCACGAAGTTTTTTATCATTTTTGAGGATTTGAAAAAAAATCTAAAAATCAAAAAACTATGGGCTATAACCAATCGTTTTTTTTTTTGTTTTTTTTTCATTTTTAATCCTCATAAATGATGAAAAACGGCGTGCTATAGTATGCCGTACGGTATGGGCTATTAGACGATCGTCTAAAAATGGGATAAAAACGTCTAAAAATAGACGTCTAAAACACGTCTAAAAATAGACGTGTTTTAGACGTCTATTTTTAGACGTTTTTTATCCCATTTTTGACCATGGGCTACCGCCCATACCGTACGGCATACTATAGCACGCCGTTTTTTTAATCATTTTTGAGGATTTGAAAAAAAATCAAAAAACGATGGGCTATAACCCATCGTTTTTTTTTTTTTTTTCCAAATCGTCAAAAATGATGAAAAACGGCGTGCTATAGTATGCCGTACGGTATGGGCTATTAGACGAGCGTCTAAAAATTGGATAAAAACGTCTAAAAATAGACGTCTAAAACACGTCTAAAAATAGACGTGTTTTAGACGTCTATTTTTAGACGTTTTTTATCCCATTTTTGACCATGGGCTATAGCCCATACCGTACGGCATACTATAGCACGCCGTTTTTATCATTTTTGAGGATTTGAAAAAAAATCTAAAAATCAAAAAACGATGGACTATAACCCATCGTTTTTTGTTTTTTTATTTTTTTCAAATCCTCAAAAATGATGAAAAACTGCGTGCTATAGTATGCCGTACGGTATGGGCTATTAGACGAGCGTCTAAAAATGGGATAAAAACGTCTAAAAATAGACGTCTAAAACACGTCTAAAAATAGACGTGTTTTAGACGTCTATTTTTAGACGTTTTTTATCCCATTTTTGACCATGGGCTATCGCCCATACCGTACGGCATACTATAGCACGAAGTTTTTTATCATTTTTGAGGATTTGAAAAAAAATCTAAAAATCAAAAAACGATGGGCTATAACCCATCGTTTTTTTCTTTTTTTTTTTTCCAAATCGTCAAAAATGATGAAAAACGGCGTGCTATAGTATGCCGTACGGTATGGGCTATTAGACGAGCGTCTAAAAATGGGATAAAAACGTCTAAAAATAGACGTCTAAAACACGTCTAAAAATAGACGTGTTTTAGACGTCTATTTTTAGACGTTTTTTATCCCATTTTTTACCATGGGCTATAGCCCATACCGTACGGCATACTATAGCACGCCGTTTTTATCATTTTTGAGGATTTGAAAAAAAATCTAAAAATCAAAAAACGATGGACTATAACCCATCGTTTTTTGTTTTTTTATTTTTTTCAAATCCTCAAAAATGATGAAAAACTGCGTGCTATAGTATGCCGTACGGTATGGGCTATTAGACGAGCGTCTAAAAATGGGATAAAAACGTCTAAAAATAGACGTCTAAAACACGTCTAAAAATAGACGTCTAAAACACGTCTAAAAATAGACGTGTTTTAGACGTCTATTTTTAGAAGTTTTTTATCCCATTTTTGACCATGGGCTATCGCCCATACTGTACGGCATACTATAGCACGAAGTTTTTTATCATTTTTGAGGATTTGAAAAAAAATCTAAAAATCAAAAAACGATGGGCTATAACCCATCGTTTTTTTTTTTTTTTTTTTTTTTTTTAAATCCTCAAAAATGATGAAAAACGGCGTGCTATAGTATGCCGTACGGTATGGGCTATTAGACGAGCGTCTAAAAATGGGATAAAAACTTCTAAAAATAGACGTCTAAAACACGTCTAAAAATAGACGTGTTTTAGACGTCTATTTTTAGACGTTTTTTATCCCATTTTTGACCATGGGCTACCGCCCATACCGTACGGCATACTATAGCACGCCGTTTTTTTTTATCATTTTTGAGGATTTGAAAAAAAATCAAAAAATCAAAAAACAATGGGCTATAACCCATCGTTTTTTTTTTTTTTTTTTTTTTTTTTAATCCTCAAAAATGATGAAAAACGGCGTGCTATAGTATGCCGTACGGTATGGGCTATTAGACGAGCGTCTAAAAATGGGATAAAAACGTCTAAAAATAGACATCTAAAACACGTCTAAAAATAGACGTGTTTTAGACGTCTATTTTTAGACGTTTTTTATCCCATTTTTGACCATGGGCTATCGCCCATACTGTACGGCATACTATAGCACGAAGTTTTTTATCATTTTTGAGGATTTGAAAAAAAATCTAAAAATCAAAAAACGATGGGCTATAACCAATCTTTTTTTTTTTTTTTTTTTTTTTTAATCCTCAAAAATGATGAAAAACGGCGTGCTATAGTATGCCGTAGGGTATGGGCTATTAGACGAGCGTCTAAAAATGGGATAAAAACGTCTAAAAATAGACGTGTTTTAGACATCTATTTTTAGACGTTTTTTATCCCATTTTTGACCATGGGCTACCGCCCATACCGTACGGCATACTATAGCACGGCGTTTTTTATCATTTTTGAGGATTTGAAAAAAAATCTAAAAATCAAAAAACGATGGACTATAACCAATCGTTTTTTTTTATTTTTATTTTTTTTAATCCTCAAAAATGATGAAAAACGGCGTGCTATAGTATGCCGTAGGGTATGGGCTATTAGACGAGCGTCTAAAAATGGGATAAAAACGTCTAAAAATAGACGTCTAAAAATAGACGTGTTTTAGACATCTATTTTTAGACGTTTTTTATCCCATTTTTGACCATGGGCTACCGCCCATACCGTACGGCATACTATAGCACGGCGTTTTTTATCATTTTTGAGGATTTGAAAAAAAATCTAAAAATCAAAAAACGATGGACTATAACCCATCGTTTTTTGTTTTTTTTATTTTTTTCAAATCCTCAAAAATGATGAAAAACGGCGTGCTATAGTATGCCGTACGGTATGGGCTATTAGACGAGCGTCTAAAAATGGGATAAAAACGTCTAAAAATAGACGTCTAAAACACGTCTAAAAATAGATGTCTAAAACACGTCTAAAAATAGACGTGTTTTAGACGTCTATTTTTAGACGTTTTTTATCCCATTTTTGACCATGGGCTATCGCCCATACTGTACGGCATACTATAGCACGAAGTTTTTTATCATTTTTGAGGATTTGAAAAAAAATCTAAAAATCAAAAAACGATGGGCTATAACCAATCGTTTTTTTTTTTTTTTTTTTTTTTTAATCCTCAAAAATGATGAAAAACGGCGTGCTATAGTATGCCGTAGGGTATGGGCTATTAGACGAGCGTCTAAAAATGGGATAAAAACGTCTAAAAATAGACGTCTAAAAATAGACGTGTTTTAGACATCTATTTTTAGACGTTTTTTATCCCATTTTTGACCATGGGCTACCGCCCATACCGTACGGCATACTATAGCACGGCGTTTTTTATCATTTTTGAGGATTTGAAAAAAAATCAAAAAATCAAAAAACGATGGACTATAACCCATCGTTTTTTGTTTTTTTAATTTTTTTCAAATCCTCAAAAATGATGAAAAACGGCGTGCTATAGTATGCCGTACGGTATGGGCTATTAGACGAGCGTCTAAAAATGGGATAAAAACGTCTAAAAATAGACGTCTAAAACACGTCTAAAAATAGACGTCTAAAACACGTCTAAAAATAGACGTGTTTTAGACGTCTATTTTTAGAAGTTTTTTATCCCATTTTTGACCATGGGCTACCGCCCATACCGTGCGGCATACTATAGCACGCCGTTTTTTTTAATCATTTTTGAGGATTTGAAAAAAAATCAAAAAATCAAAAAACGATGGGCTATAACCCATCGCTTTTTTTTTTTTTTTTTTCCAAATCCTCAAAAATGATGAAAAACGGCGTGCTATAGTATGCCGTACGGTATGGGCTATTAGACGAGCGTCTAAAAATGGGATAAAAACGTCTAAAAATAGACGTCTAAAACACGTCTAAAAATAGACGTGTTTTAGACGTCTATTTTTAGACGTTTTTTATCCCATTTTTGACCATGGGCTACCGCCCATACCGTGCGGCATACTATAGCACGCCGTTTTTTTTAATCATTTTTGAGGATTTGAAAAAAAATCAAAAAATCAAAAAACAATGGGCTATAACCCATCGTTTTTTTTTTTTTTTTTTTTTTTTTAAATCCTCAAAAATGATGAAAAACGGCGTGCTATAGTATGCCGTACGGTATGGGCTATTAGACGAGCGTCAAAAAATGGGATAAAAACGTCTAAAAATAGACGTCTAAAACACGTCTAAAAATAGACGTGTTTTAGACGTCTATTTTTAGAAGTTTTTTATCCCATTTTTGACCATGGGCTATCGCCCATACTGTACGGCATACTATAGCACGAAGTTTTTTATCATTTTTGAGGATTTGAAAAAAAATCAAAAATCAAAAAACGATGGGCTATAACCCATCGTTTTTTTTTTTCTTTTTTTTTTTTAATCGTCAAAAATGATGAAAAACGGCGTGCTATAGTATGCCGTACGGTATGGGCTATTAGACGAGCGTCAAAAAATGGGATAAAAACGTCTAAAAATAGACGTCTAAAACACGTCTAAAAATAGACGTGTTTTAGACGTCTATTTTTAGAAGTTTTTTATCCCATTTTTGACCATGGGCTATCGCCCATACTGTACGGCATACTATAGCACGAAGTTTTTTATCATTTTTGAGGATTTGAAAAAAAATCAAAAAATCAAAAAACGATGGGCTATAACCCATCGTTTTTTTTTTTTTTTTTTTTTTTTTTTTAAATCCTCAAAAATGATGAAAAACGGCGTGCTATAGTATGCCGTACGGTATGGGCTATTAGACGAGCGTCTAAAAATGGGATAAAAACGTCAAAAAATAGACGTCTAAAACACGTCTAAAAATAGACGTGTTTTAGACGTCTATTTTTAGAAGTTTTGTATCCCATTTTTGACCATGGGCTACCGCCCATACCGTACGGCATACTATAGCACGCCGTTTTTCATCATTTTTGAGGATTTGAAAAAAAATCTATAAATCAAAAAACAATGGGCTATAACCCATCGTTTTTTTTTTTCGTTTTTTTTTTTTTTAATCCTCAAAAATGATGAAAAACGGCGTGCTATAGTATGCCGTACGGTATGGGCTATTAGACGAGCGTCTAAAAATGGGATAAAAATGTCTAAAAATAGACGTCTAAAACACGTCTAAAAATAGACGTGTTTTAGACGTCTATTTTTAGACGTTTTTTATCCCATTTTTGACCATGGGCTACCGCCCATACCGTACGGCATACTATAGCACGCCGTTTTTCATCATTTTTGAGGATTTGAAAAAAAATCAAAAAATCAAAAAACGATGGGCTATAACCCATCGTTTTTTTTTTTTTTTTTTTTTTTTAATCCTCAAAAATGATGAAAAACGGCGTGCTATAGTATGCCGTACGGTATGGGCTATTAGACGAGCGTCTAAAAATGGGATAAAAACGTCTAAAAATAGACGTCTAAAACACGTCTAAAAATAGACGTGTTTTAGACGTCTATTTTTAGAAGTTTTTTATCCCATTTTTGACCATGGGCTATCGCCCATACTGTACGGCATACTATAGCACGAAGTTTTTTATCATTTTTGAGGATTTGAAAAAAAAATCAAAAAATCAAAAAACGATGGGCTATAACCCATCGTTTTTTTTTTTTTTTTTTTTTTTTTTAAATCCTCAAAAATGATGAAAAACGGCGTGCTATAGTATGCCGTACGGTATGGGCTATTAGACGAGCGTCTAAAAATGGGATAAAAACGTCTAAAAATAGACGTCTAAAACACGTCTAAAAATAGACGTGTTTTAGACGTCTATATTTAGACGTTTTTTATCCCATTTTTGACCATGGGCTACCGCCCATACCGTATGGCATACTATAGCACGCCGTTTTTTTTAATCATTTTTGAGGATTTTAAAAAAAATCAAAAAATCAAAAAACGATGGGCTATAACCCATCGTTTTGTTTTTTTTTAATCGTCAAAAATGATGAAAAACGGCGTGCTATAGTATGCCGTACGGTATGGGCTATTAGACGAGCGTCTAAAAATAGGATAAAAACGTCTAAAAATAGACGTCTAAAACACGTCTAAAAATAGACGTGTTTTAGACGTCTATTTTTAGAAGTTTTGTATCCCATTTTTGACCATGGGCTATAGCCCATACCGTACGGCATACTATAGCACGCCGTTTTTCATCGTTTTTGAGGATTTGAAAAAAAATCTATAAATCAAAAAACGATGGGCTATAACCCATCGTTTTTTTTTTTTTTTTTTTTTTTTTTAATCCTCAAAAATGATGAAAAACGGCGTGCTATAGTATGCCGTACGGTATGGGCTATTAGACGAGCGTCTAAAAATAGACGTCTAAAACACGTCTAAAAATAGACGTGTTTTAGATTTCTATTTTTAGACGTTTTTTATCCCATTTTTGACCATGGGCTACCGCCCATTACCGTACGGCATACTATAGCACGCCGTTTTTATCATTTTTGAGGATTTGAAAAAAAATCTAAAAATCAAAAAACGATGGACTATAACCCATCGTTTTTTTTATTATTATTTTTTTTTCAAATCCTCAAAAATGATGAAAAACGGCGTGCTATAGTATGCCGTACGGTATGGGCTATTAGACGAGCGTCTAAAAATGGGATAAAAACGTCTAAAAATAGACGTCTAAAACACGTCTAAAAATAGACGTGTTTTAGACGTCTATTTTTAGACGTTTTTTATCCCATTTTTGACCATGGGCTATCGCCCATACTGTACGGCATACTATAGCACGCCGTTTTTATCATTTTTGAGGATTTGAAAAAAAATCTAAAAATCAAAAAACGATGGACTATAACCCATCGTTTTTTGTTTTTTTTATTTTTTTCAAATCCTCAAAAATGATGAAAAACTGCGTGCTATAGTATGCCGTACGGTATGGGCTATTAGACGAGCGTCTAAAAATGGGATAAAAACGTCTAAAAATAGACGTCTAAAACACGTCTAAAAATAGACGTGTTTTAGACGTCTATTTTTAGACGTTTTTTATCCCATTTTTGACCATGGGCTATCGCCCATACCGTACGGCATACTATAGCACGCCGTTTTTATCATTTTTGAGGATTTGAAAAAAAATCTAAAAATCAAAAAACGATGGACTATAACCCATCGTTTTTTGTTTTTTTTATTTTTTTCAAATCCTCAAAAATGATGAAAAACGGCGTGCTATAGTATACCGTACGGTATGGGCTATTAGACGAGCGTCTAAAAATGGGATAAAAACGTCTAAAAATAGACGTCTAAAACACGTCTAAAAATAGACGTGTTTTAGACGTCTATTTTTAGACGTTTTTTATCCCATTTTTGACCATGGGCTATCGCCCATACTGTACGGCATACTATAGCACGCCGTTTTTATCATTTTTGAGGATTTGAAAAAAAATCTAAAAATCAAAAAACGATGGACTATAACCCATCGTTTTTTGTTTTTTTCATTTTTTTCAAATCCTCAAAAATGATGAAAAACTGCGTGCTATAGTATGCCGTACGGTATGGGCTATTAGACGAGCGTCTAAAAATGGGATAAAAACGTCTAAAAATAGACGTCTAAAACACGTCTAAAAATAGACGTGTTTTAGACGTCTATTTTTAGACGTTTTTTATCCCATTTTTGACCATGGGCTATCGCCCATACTGTACGGCATACTATAGCACGAAGTTTTTTATCATTTTTGAGGATTTGAAAAAAAATCTAAAAATCAAAAAACGATGGGCTATAACCAATCGTTTTTTTTTTTCTTTTTTTTTTTTTTTTAATCCTCAAAAATGATGAAAAACGGCGTGCTATAGTATGCCGTACGGTATGGGCTATTAGACGAGCGTCTAAAAATGGGATAAAAACTTCAAAAAATAGACGTCTAAAACACGTCTAAAAATAGACGTGTTTTAGACATCTATTTTTAGACGTTTTTTATCCCATTTTTGACCATGGGCTATCGCCCATACCGTACGGCATACTATAGCACGCCGTTTTTATCATTTTTGAGGATTTGAAAAAAAATCTAAAAATCAAAAAACGATGGACTATAACCCATCGTTTTTTGTTTTTTTTATTTTTTTCAAATCCTCAAAAATGATGAAAAACGGCGTGCTATAGTATGCCGTACGGTATGGGCTATTAGACGAGCGTCTAAAAATGGGATAAAAACGTCTAAAAATAGACGTCTAAAACACGTCTAAAAATAGACGTGTTTTAGACGTCTATTTTTAGACGTTTTTTATCCCATTTTTGACCATGGGCTATCGCCCATACTGTACGGCATACTATAGCACGCCGTTTTTATCATTTTTGAGGATTTGAAAAAAAATCTAAAAATCAAAAAACGATGGGCTATAACCAATCGTTTTTTTTTTTCTTTTTTTTTTTTTTAATCCTCATAAATGATGAAAAACGGCGTGCTATAGTATGCCGTACGGTATGGGCTATTAGACGAGCGTCTAAAAATGGGATAAAAACGTCTAAAAATAGATGTCTAAAACACGTCTAAAAATAGACGTGTTTTAGACGTCTATTTTTAGACGTTTTTTATCCCATTTTTGACCATGGGCTACCGCCCATACCGTACGGCATACTATAGCACGCCGTTTTTTTTAATCATTTTTGAGGATTTGAAAAAAAATCAAAAAATCAAAAAATGATGGGCTATAACCAATCGTTTTTTTTTTTTGTTTTTTTTTATCCTCATAAATGATGAAAAACGGCGTGCTATAGTATGCCGTACGGTATGGGCTATTAGACGAGCGTCTAAAAATGGGATAAAAACGTCTAAAAATAGACGTGTTTTAGACGTCTATTTTTAGACGTTTTTTATCCCATTTTTGACCATGGGCTATCGCCCATACTGTACGGCATACTATAGCACGCCGTTTTTATCATTTTTGAGGATTTGAAAAAAAATCTAAAAATCAAAAAACGATGGACTATAACCCATCGTTTTTTGTTTTTTTTATTTTTTTCAAATCCTCAAAAATGATGAAAAACGGAGTGCTATAGTATGCCGTACGGTATGGGCTATTAGACGAGCGTCTAAAAATGGGATAAAAACTTCTAAAAATAGACGTCTAAGACACGTCTAAAAATAGACGTGTTTTAGACGTCTATTTTTAGACGTTTTTTATCCCATTTTTGACCATGGGCTATAGCCCATACCGTACGGCATACTATAGCACGCCGTTTTTCATAATTTTTGAGGATTTGAAAAAAAATCTAAAAATCAAAAAACGATGGGTTATAACCCATCGTTTTTTTTTCTTTCATTTTTTTCAAATCCTCAAAAATGATGAAAAACGGCGTGCTATAGTATGCCGTACGCGTACGGTATGGGCTATTAGACGAGCGTCTAAAAATGGCTTTCAAATTTACAATGGGGCTCAATGGCAAAAATGATGAAAAACGGCGTGCTATAGTATGCCGTACGATATGGGCTATAGCCCATGGTCCAAAATGATGAAAAAAGAGGTTAAAAAAAATCAAAAATTCAAAAAACGATGGGCTATAACCCATCTTTTTTTTCTTTTTTTTCAAATCCTCAAAAATGATGAAAAAAGGCTTGCTATAGTATGCCGTACGATACGGGCTATAGCCCATGGTCCAAAATGATGAAAAACGAGTATAATTTCTTTTATCAAAAAAACAAAAAAAACAATGGGCCATAGTTTTTTTTGTTACAGTATAGTATGCCGTACGATATGGGCTATAGCCCATATCCTCGTGGTGTATAGCGGTGTATGAGAATGGGTGTTGCGGAGGATGAGAGCATTCCTCTCATCCTCGGCAACACAATGCATTCTCTATGGCAATAGCACAAACTTTGGCATGCTACTAGTCCTACATACTTACACCTAGCAACCCCATTCTAGCCTACTTAGTTTCAGCTTACGGTGGACATGTTTGCCTGAAAAGGAATCTTTGAAATGTTTCATAGTTTTAGAAATATAGTGCTTTCAAATTTACAAAGGGGCTCAATGGCAGACATTGGCACTTCAAAAAATACTTTCACCTAGAAACTCCATTCACACTTTTTATTATTCAGCTTACTGTGGAGACACATGCTGGAAAGTTTTAATTTGAAATGTTTTATAGTTTCTGAGTTATTTAACTTAAATGCCCAATGCATTCTCTATGGCAATAGCACAAACTTTGGCATGCTACTAGTCCTACATACAAAATGATGAAAAACGAGGATAAAAAAAAGAAAAAAAAGAAAAAAAAAAGATTGGCTATAACCCATCGTTTTTTTTCCATTTTTTTCAAATCCTCAAAAATGATGAAAAACGGCGTGCTATAGTATGCCGTACGATATGGGCTATAGCCCATGTTCCAAAATGATGAAAAAATAGGTTAAATGAAAATCAAAAATTCAAAAAACGATGGGCTATAACCCATCTTTTTTTCCAAATCCTCAAAAATGATGAAAAAAGGCTTGCTATAGTATGCCGTACGATATGGGCTATAGCCCATGGTCCAAAATTATGAAAAACGAGTATAATTCTTTTTATCAAAAATTAAAAAAAAACAATGGGCCATAGTTTTTTTTATTTTTTCCAAATCCTCAAAAATGATGAAAAATGGCGTGTTACAGTATAGTATGCCGTACGATATGGGCTATAGCCCATATCCTCGTGGTGTATAGCGGTGTATGAGAATGGGTGTTGCGGAGGATGAGAGCATTCCTCTCATCCTCGGCAACACAATGCATTCTCTATGGCAATAGCACAAACTTTGGCATGCTACTAGTCTTACATACTTACACCTAGCAACCCCATTCTAGCCTACTTAGTTTCAGCTTACGGTGGACATGTTTGCCTGAAAAGGAATCTTTGAAATGTTTCATAGTTTTAGAAATATAGTGCTTTCAAATTTACAATGGGGCTCAATGGCAGACATTGGCACTTCAAAAATCACTTTCACCTAGAAACTCCATTCACACTTTTTATTATTCAGCTTACTGTGGAGACACATGCTGGAAAGTTTTAATTTGAAATGTTTTATAGTTTCTGAGTTATTTAACTTAAATGCCCAATGCATTCTCTATGGCAATAGCACAAACTTTGGCATGCTGTTAGGGTTTAGTAAGATAGGACCCAAAAGCAGAACTCAGAACCAGATGAAGGCAAACTCAGGTATTTATTCACAAAAACAGGAAAAAACAAAATAGGCATGGGGCTGTATACTGTAGGGCTATGTTGAGCTGGTCGGCAGGCAGGCAGGCAGGCGGCGTAGAACACTGGGGGCACAAGGAGACGAGGAGTTAGAAAAATATTTGATCGCAAGGAAAAAACGTAGAACTCAGAGGCACCGTGACTTTACCGATAGTAACTGAATAAACTGGCAAGGGCTGGAGTGAAGAGCCAGGTCTTATAACAGCTGGGCTTGATGAAGAGGTGTGTAGTTCCACAGGAGGTAGATACCACGTCACAGCCCAGGTAGCCAGTCACATGCCCATGCCAGACCGCAGACCATATAGGGAAAAGGAAAAAAACAGAAACACAACAGAAAAACAGCCCGCCCATAACAGCACCCCCCCTCAACGGGAGCCTCCTGGCGACCCACCAGGCTTCTCAGGATGGGCTAGGTGAAAGTCTCTGACCAGCTGAGGGTCCAGGATGAAGGACCGACGAACCCAGGACCTCTCCTCCGGACCGTATCCTTCCCAGTCTATCAGATATTGATAACCCCGGCCACGGCGACGAACATCCAACAGCCGCTGGACAGTATATGCAGGGTGGTCATCTATGATCCGGGCGGGCGGAGGGGGCTTGGAAGGAGGGCAGAGAGGACTGGAGGATACTGGTTTAAGTTGAGACACATGAAAAGTAGGATGAATCCTCATAGAGCTTGGCAGCTTCAATCTGACAGCAGATGGATTGATGACACGTTCCACCACAAAAGGCCCAATATAGCGTGGGGCCAATTTCTTAGATTCTACTCTGAGTGGGACATCCTTGGAAGAAAGCCAAACACTCTGACCTGGTTTGTATTTGGGAGCCTCTACCCGATGGAGGTCAGCGACCCGACGATTGTTCTCAGCAGAGCGTAGTAGAGCAGCGCGTGCATCTTTCCAAACCCTACGACATCTGCGAAGGTTCAATTGGACGGAGGGAACAGCCAATTCCTCTTCCTGGGAGGGAAACAACGGTGGCTGATAGCCTAAAGAGGCCTCAAAGGGAGACAGTCCTGTGGCAGCACTGGTTAGAGAATTATGTGAATACTCCACCCAAGCCAGATGTGTACTCCACGAAGCAGGGTTGGCAGCCGCAACACACCGTAGGGCAGCCTCCAGATCCTGGTTAGCCCTCTCCGTTTGGCCGTTGGACTGGGGATGGAAACCAGACGATAAACTCACAGTTGCACCCAATGCTTTACAGAATGATTTCCAAACATGAGATACAAATTGAGGACCCCTGTCTGAAACAATGTCCAATGGAATACCATGAAGGCGGAAAACGTTGTTCACCAATAGATCAGCAGTTTCATAGGCTGTAGGGAGATTTGGAAGGGCCACAAAATGAACTGCCTTAGAAAAACGGTCAACAATGGTGAGAATGACAGTGTTACCTTGGGAGGTGGGCAACCCAGTGACGAAGTCAACTGCTATATGGGACCAGGGACGACTGGGAACAGGTAATGGATGCAACAGACCAGCAGGTGGACGATGAGAAGCCTTCCCCCTGGCACAAATGGAGCAGGCGGAGACGAATGCCCGGGTATCTGCCTCCATGGAAGGCCACCAAAAGTGACGCCTGAGGAGTGACACAGTGCGGTTCCTTCCCGGATGACACGCAAGTTTGGAGTTGTGTGTCCATTGAAGGACCTGAGAACGAGCTGAATCGGGAACAAACAGGCGGTTAGGTGGGCCATTACCCGGATCCGGCTGTGCTCGCTGAGCCTCCCTTACTGCAGATTCAATCTCCCAGGAAACAGCTGCCACCACTGAGGAAGGGGAGACGATGGTGTCTGGACTGGGAGGCTGCTCCTCAGGAGCGTGCTGGCGGGACAGAGCATCAGGCTTGACATTCTTAGACCCAGGACGATAGGTAATGGTGAAGTCAAACCTTCCAAAAAACAAGGCCCAACGAGCTTGGCGAGAATTTAGACGTTTGGCTGACTGAATATAGGCCAAGTTCTTATGGTCAGTCCACACAATAAATGGGTGCTCAGCTCCTTCTAACCAATGCCTCCACTCCTCCAATGCCAATTTCACTGCTAGCAGCTCCTTGTTACCAACATCATAGTTACGCTCGGAGGAGTCAAGGGTATGAGAAAAAAAAGCACAAGGGTGCACCTTCTGATCCTGGCTGGACCGCTGAGAGAGTACTGCCCCCACCCCTATATCAGATGCATCGACCTCCACAATAAACTGCAGGGAGGGATCAGGATGAACTAGAATAGGAGCAGTGGTGAACAGATGTTTGAGCTCATAAAAAGCCTGCTCTGCTTCTGGGGTCCAACGAAATGGGACAAGTGTGGAGGTGAGCTTATTAAGAGGCGCCACGACTTTGCTATAGTTCTTCACAAAGCGGCGGTAAAAATTTGCAAACCCCAAAAATCGTTGAAGTAGCTTACGGGTAGTGGGTGTAGGCCACTCTGCAACTGCTTTGACCTTCCCTGGATCCGCTCTCATCTGTCCTTTCTCCACAATGAAGCCCAAAAAACTGACCGTATCGACGTGGAACTCGCACTTCTCGGCTTTCACGTAGAGTTTATTCTCCAACAGCCTTTGGAGAACCTGGCGGACATGGGAAGCGTGGTCAGACATGTTCTTGGAAAAAATAAGAATATCGTCAAGAAACACAAACACAAAACGATTCAGGAAGTCCCTTAACACATCGTTTACCAAGGCTTGAAAAACCCCAGGAGCATTGGTGAGTCCAAAAGGCATTACCAGGTATTCAAAATGACCCAATGCCGTGTTAAAGGCCGTCTTCCACTCATCTCCTTCTTTAATTCTGACCAGATGATAGGCGTTCCTGAGATCCAATTTAGTGAACACAGTTGCTCCATGGAGAAAATCAAAAGCAGAGTTCATTAAAGGCAGAGGATACTTGTTTTTCACTGTGATGTTATTAAGCCCTCTATAGTCAATACAAGGGCGCAAAGTACCTTCCTTTTTGGCCACAAAAAAAAACCCCGCTCCCACAGGAGAGGAAGATGGGCGAATAATTCCTGCAGCTAAAGAGTCTTTAATGTATTTTTCCATGGCCTCCCGCTCAGGACGTGACAGATTGTAAAGTCTACTAGACGGCATAGGGGCACCAGAGAGCAGATTAATTTCACAATCATAAGGACGATGAGGCGGTAGAGAGAGAGCCAGATCCTTGCTAAAAACCTGTCCCAGGTCATTATAATTAGCAGGAATGGAGGACAAATCAACAGTTTCAGGACGAGAGGCAACAGTGACCTCAGCTGGGGGCAGAGCAGATCGCAGGCAGGAAGAGTGACAAAACTGACTCCAGCTAATAATCTTTCCAGCAGACCAGTCAATGTGAGGGTTATGTAGTCTTAGCCAAGGAGAGCCCAGCACAAGGGGTGTTTGAGGAGAGATAATTATCTTGAACTGAATTAACTCCCTGTGATTGCCAGATAGGACCAAAGACACAGGTACAGTTTGATGGGTTACACGGGCCAACAATCTCCCATCCAAAGCATTAGCAGTAAGTGGTCTTTCCAACTGAATAAGAGGGATCTTAGCCTGGTCGGCAAAATGACTATCCAAAAAACTGTCATCTGCACCCGAGTCTACAAGAGCAAAAAGTGGCAAAGGGACCTGATTAACACATAAAGTAGCTTGAATCTGCATTCTGGTTTTGGATAGGGTTGAACAATCTGCATGGCTCACCAGTACCCCCACCTCTACTGACGAGCCCGGTCTTTTGGTCGGGTGGGGCAGGCAGCGCGCAGGTGACCTAATTGACCACAGTACAGGCACTCACCCGCCCGGAACCGACGAGAGCGTTCATCAGGGGATAAGTGGGCTCGACCCATCTCCATGGGCTCCTCTTCATCTGATTGCCGCGAGGGGTGAGATTTCACAACAGGTGGTGAAGGGAGAGAGGGAAGCGGAGGACGAGGACGGCTCCCTTTCTCTCTGCGTCGCTCACGCAGCCTGTTATCCAGCTTAATGGCAAGAGAAACAAGGGATTCAAAGTCAGTGGAATCATCACGAGAAGCAAGCTCATCCTTCATCTGTTCACTGAGAGCATTAATAAAAACCCCACGAAGAGACTGGTCACACCACCCCGCATCAGCAGCTAGGATTCGGAAGTCCACAGAGAAGTCTGCCACACTCTTGGAACCTTGATGAATATATAGCAGACGTTTAGCAGCATCACCACTGTGATCCGGATGATCAAAAACTCCCTTCATTTTTGACACAAAATCATTGATTGTGAGCATAGTCAAAGGTTGATTAGAATTTGCTGCCTCTGCCCAAGCCAAAGCCCTTCCTCTCAATAGCCCCATTACATAATGTACCTTAGATCGATCCGTAGGAAAGGTAAGTGGTCTTTGCATAAACACCATGGAGCATTGGAGAAAAAAACCACGACACTTATCCACATCACCGGAGAATGGCTCTGGGTCCGGAGCATATGAATCTCTGTCAGCAGGTTGCTGTGGGTTGGGCGGAGCAGCCGGAGCTGGTTCTGCAGGATTGAGTTGAGAAGTTAACAGGTTCATGCCAGCGGATAATTGGCCAATCTGATTTATCATGAGTTGATTGTTGTTAGAAAGTTCTTGCAAAGCTTGTTGGTGTTGTCCCAATAGCCTTCCTTGGTTCTCAAGAATTTTCCGTAAATCTGGTTCTGGGTCAGCTGAGTCCATAGTGGCCAGTTTATTCTGTTAGGGTTTAGTAAGATAGGACCCAAAAGCAGAACTCAGAACCAGATGAAGGCAAACTCAGGTATTTATTCACAAAAACAGGAAAAAACAAAATAGGCATGGGGCTGTATACTGTAGGGCTATGTTGAGCTGGTCGGCAGGCAGGCAGGCAGGCGGCGTAGAACACTGGGGGCACAAGGAGACGAGGAGTTAGAAAAATATTTGATCGCAAGGAAAAAACGTAGAACTCAGAGGCACCGTGACTTTACCGATAGTAACTGAATAAACTGGCAAGGGCTGGAGTGAAGAGCCAGGTCTTATAACAGCTGGGCTTGATGAAGAGGTGTGTAGTTCCACAGGAGGTAGATACCACGTCACAGCCCAGGTAGCCAGTCACATGCCCATGCCAGACCGCAGACCATATAGGGAAAAGGAAAAAAACAGAAACACAACAGAAAAACAGCCCGCCCATAACACATGCTACTAGTCCTACATACAAAATGATGAAAAACGAGGATAAAAAAAATAATCAAAAATTAAAAAAAAGATTGGCTATAACCCATCGTTTTTTTCATTTTTTTTCAAATCCTCAAAAATGATGAAAAACGGCGTGCTATAGTATGCCGTACGATATGGGCTATAGCCCATGGTCCAAAATGATGAAAAACGAGGATAAAAAAATAAAAAATAAAAATAAAAAAACGATGGGCTATAACACATCGTTTTTTTCATTTTTTTTTTTTTTTCAAATCCTCAAAAATGATGAAAAACGGCGTGCTATAGTATGCCGTACGCGTACGGTATGGGCTATTAGACGAGCGTCTAAAAATGGCTTTCAAATTTACAATGGGGCTCAATGGCAAAAATGATGAAAAACAACGTGCTATAGTATGCCGTACGATATGGGCTATAGCCCATGGTCCAAAATGATGAAAAAAGAGGTTAAAAAAATATCAAAAATTCAAAAAACGATGGGCTATAACCCATCTTTTTTTTCAAATCCTCAAAAATGATGAAAAAAGGCTTGCTATAGTATGCCGTACGATACGGGCTATAGCCCATGGTCCAAAATGATGAAAAACGAGTATAATTTCTTTTATCAAAAATTAAAAAAAAACAATGGGCCATAGTTTTTTTTGTTACAGTATAGTATGCCGTACGATATGGGCTATAGCCCATATCCTCGTGGTGTATAGCGGTGTATGAGAATGGGTGTTGCGGAGGATGAGAGCATTCCTCTCATCCTCGGCAACACAATGCATTCTCTATGGCAAACTTTGGCATGCTACTAGTCCTACATACTTACACCTAGCAACCCCATTCTAGCCTACTTAGTTTCAGCTTACGGTGGACATGTTTGCCTGAAAAGGAATCTTTGAAATGTTTCATAGTTTTAGAAATATAGTGCTTTCAAATTTACAATGGGACGTGCCAATTTTGACATTGGCACGTCAAAAGTTACTTTCACCTAGAAACTCCATTCACACTTTTTATTATTCAGCTTACTGTGGAGACACATGCTGGAAAGTTTTACTTTGAAATGTTTTATAGTTTCTGAGTCATTTAACTTAAACGCCCAATGCATTCTCTATGGCAATAGCACAAACTTTGGCATGCTACTAGTCCTACATACTTAAACCTACCAACCCCATTCTAGCCTACTTAGGTTCATCTTACGGTGGACATGTTTGCCTGAAAAGGAATCTTTGAAAAGTTGCTGTGCATCAAAGGTGTCTTTAGTGCATTTAAGGGTTATCGTGTTTGTTAATCAGATAATAGAGGAGGAACAATGACAGAACATGACTGAACACAGGCAGAGTGCCTGGTAGCTCACTGGGTTAAGTGGCTGTCCACATGATCCAGACGTTGTGGGTTCAAATCCCACTCTGGGCTTTACTCTGAAAGTAGAAGATAAAACTGCCCGGAAATCTCTCTCAGTCAGGCTAAGGTAGTGATGGTGCAATGGTAAAGAAAAGGGCCTTGAAGTTTATACATGGTGGTGTGGTGAAACACTCGCAGGTTCAAGCCTAATGCCACTTACTAATATGTCCTGATCCTACTGGTTGACCATGATCCTGGCGCAGTATTATATGGGAGTGGGTGGTGGAGTCCCCCGGTCGTTTCATACAATAAAAAGAGGTGGCTATGAAACTACAATCCAGATCTGTCTGTAATATTAATACAAGGAGAGAGAGGAAGGGCTGTGGTGAGAGAGAGAGGAATGGGTGTCTCAACCTATTTAACTTAAACGCCCAATGCATTCTCAAAGGCAATGGCACAAACTTTGGCATGCTACTAGTCGTACATACAGTACTTACACCTAGAAACCCCATTCAAACCTCTTTAGGTTCATCTTACGGTGGAACACATGCTGGAACTTTTTACTTTGAAATGTTTTGTAGTTTCTGAGTCATTTAACTTAAGGATTATGTTATATCTTTAGCTATTGAAAAATAGCAGATCTACAAGCTCGAAGCGCGGCACTCGGTGCCACGCTATGAGCTTGTATAGATCTGCTATTTTTAGAAAATCGTGAATCGTGACATTTTTCGAAAGTCTTTGAATATATATTCTTTCAGTGCGGGGGGGGGGGGGGGGGCAGCGGCCAAATACAGATAATTCTGGGGCTCGTTGACATGAAAATGTTTGAGACTGACTGACATAGAAACATTTATTATTTTACGTTTTTTTCAGAAAACTGTCAGGATTTAGAAGACCTTTGTAGAATCATCCTCAGGGTGTAAATGAAAGAACGAACCAGTAAACGTGATATGTCGTCACACTCGTTAAAGCAGAAGTTTATTGAACAGATCTGGAGGTTGTGCGACAGACATTGAGGTACATGATGTGATTACGGTGAGGGGAGGCGGGGGGAGGGGGACCACGAGTCTCCCCCCCCCCCCAAAAAAAGAGAAGCTAAACATTGGTGCTGCTGGAAATAGGGCTGGGCGATATGATCGAATGAACTCAAACATCTCGATTCCGATGGTGTGACGATATCGTTTTGTAACGATGATATGGATTTTCTTCAGCTTGAACAAATCAAACAAGGCTTAAAAGGAATCGTGACATTTTTATTTATTTTTAAGTTTTCGTATTTCTTATTATTATGTTTAGGTTTTCTGAGCTCAATTGCACCCAAAGAACCTGAACTTATAAAATGCAGTAGATTGTTCTGTGGTCTGGGGGTTTTCTGGCTCCAACAAGTGCTCTGATTTGCCTGTGGAGTGTGAGGTAAGAGTCCAGAAATCCCATATATGACATAGGAATTTGCCACTGTTGAGGGATTTTGCTTGTTTTTATCGCAGCTCAAAAAAGGCTTCAGAACACACAGAGAGAAATCTCCCACACCACAGAAAATCCACTGAATGTTCAAAGTTCAGGTTGTGTGGGTGTAATGGAAAGAAAAGAAAAACACCAAGGGAGAAGACCATTTAAGTTGCCATATCACGATGTGAATATCAAACAAATCGCTACATATATCGCTACACAGCCCTATACGTTCAGACAGGATATTTACGCTTGACATGACACACGCTCACACACACATACGCACACACACACACGCGCACACAGATGTACGCACAGCACCGACACCAACACCCTCCCCCCCCCCCCCCCCCCTCTCCGCCGCCATTATCACTATTGAGTCCAGGTGGGAGTCCACGGGTCGTTGTCACATTATCGTCTGTCTCATCTCGGAAAGAAACGAGACGTGTGTGTGTGTGTGTGTGTGTGTGTGTGTGTGTGTGTGTGTGTGTGTGTGTGTGTGTGTTTTGCGTCCAACGGCGGGTCTCCCTAACTGTGAGAGGTATAGGTGATGATGATGATGATGATGATGGTTGTTTGTTTGTTTCGACCAATAAACCTGAGGTATGAAGAAATACCAAGAGGATGCAGAATGTGACAAAAAAAATTAAAAATAAAACATTTGATACAAAACAAAAATAAAAAGGGAGGGGGGAAAGGGGGGGGGGGACATGCTATCTAAGCAAACCGTCATAACTGTACACACAGAACATTTCCAGTCGAAATACTCATTCCATGTTCTTCTATCAACCATTGTCTACTTAAGTTTTTTTTTCTTTTTCTTTTCTCGTTTATCTCAACGTATCTCTTAAGCAAGTAAAATAATTATATTATAATACAAATGTTTATAAAATAGCAGCACACTCAAGTGACATCACGACTAGGTAATGTTTTTTTTTTTTTTTGTGTATATATATATATAAGAAATGAAACAAAAAAAAATCATAGCTTTTAGCAGCGCAAAAAAGACAACAATAAACTCAATACAAAATATTGACACTTTTTTTTTTTCTTCTTCTTCCTCTCCTCTCGACATCTTCACACCCCTCCCATTCTCCCCCTTCACTTTGGAATACGGTATCTCTTAACCGCAGCGGTGGAAAGTAACTACATTTACTTAAGTACTGTACTTAATAGAGTACTTACTTACGTACAGTATTGATACTTTTACTTAAGTAAACATTTTAGTACTTTTTTCCACCACCGGCGTTCAACCACTTAAACCCTCTGTCCTCAGTAAAAAAAAAATCCCTTCGCCAAAAGCAGCCGATCTACAAGCCCGCAAAGTTGCACGTTGCACCGCATTGTTGGGCTTGTAGATTGGCTGTTTCTGCCACAATGTCCCAATCCTCAGATTAGGGCAAGCTGGGGTTCAATTAGGTCAAGGCTGTGTTCGGGGACGGCAGCGCAAATCCCATGTTTGACCTGTCCACTTAAAAACAAAATAAAACAAATAAATAAAATAAACACGTGGAAACATTTTTTTTCGTTTTTGTTCATTTGTTTGTTTTTTGTTTTTCAGATTTGAAACCACATTCCTCGTGGTTTGAAACGCGATTCACGTGATTGAAATAGATTTCTTGTCTCAAGTCTGGACACTTGGACCTTGGATTTATGCTTTGTTGTCCTACCTCCAATTATACTGTATATAGCCGATCTACAAGCTATACAACACGTCGCATCCGCAGCGCTTTGTAAAGCTCGCAGGTGGGCTATTCCTGGCGGCCCGGCGGAGCATGAGCGCATTAGCGCAACTCGCGGCTGTAATGCGTCATTACGTTGTCACCGTATAGCAAAACACGACGCCGATAGCTCGACGATATCCCAGCGACACACAAATCCGCTCCGATCGCCCTGCCTGATGCCGAACAGCAGAGATTGGGGCAGTCGGCCCTGAAAAGATCCGATTTGAGAAACAAAAACGGGATTTTAATTCAATTTGCCTGCATGCCAGAACAAAGCCATTGGAGGTGTCGGTTCAAATCCACCACAGTTTTTTCTTCAGTCGTGCATTCAGAAAAGTCAACCGAAATACCCAAGAAAGAACACGACATACTGCAAAACCTGCCTCGCCATTAGCAAACGGCGATGCTTTGTGTTTTGTGTAAAGAAATAATAATAATAATAATAATAATAATAATAATAATAATAATAATAATAATAATACAACTCTTTCTGGTTTGGTGTTGATGTTGGCTTATCGAACCCCTTTGCCAAAGTTTTGACAGAAGCAGCAAACCTGGTAGGGGATTACAAAGGGTTTGACCACCTGGCCACTACTGACTACGCCTACTGACCACCTGGCCACCGCACGCCAACTGACCCCCATGGCCACTGCACGCCTACTGACCACCTGGCCACTGCACGCCTACTGACCACCTGGCCACTACTGACTACGCCTACTGACCACCTGGCCACTGCACGCCTACTGACCACCTGGCCACTGCACGCCTACTGACCACCTGGCCACCAACGCACGCCTACTGACCACCTGGCCACTGCACGCCTACTGACCACCTGGCCACCACACGCCAACAGACCCCCATGGCCATTGCACGCCTACTGACCACCTGGCCACTGCACGCCTACTGACCACCTGGCCACCACACGCTTACTGACCACCTGGCCACTGCACGCCTACTGACCACCTGGCCACCACACGCTTACTGACCACCTGGCCACCACTGCACGCCTACTGACCAAATGGCCACCACACGCTTATTGACCACCTGGCCACTGCACGCCTACTGACCACCTGGCCAACACACGCCTACTGACCACCTGGCCACTGCACGCCTACTGACCACCTGGCACGCCTTACTGAACGGAGAACAACTCACACAAAGCAACAACACATTACTGACCAGCCACTTTATAGGACACACATGAATCAAAGTGTGTTTGGACAGAAACAATGGCTTGATCTTTTTTCTTCTTACTTGAAAATAAAATAAAAATTCAAACCACACTGTCTTCTGACTGTCATTTCTTTGAAGTCCAGTGTGACTTTTTTTTTCCTTTTTTTTTTTGAAGCTGATTAAAAACAAATCTAAATAAATTCAAGTACAACCAATATTTCATGATGTGAAAATAACATAAAGCAAAATTCATGAAAATCAATGAATGTGTATGTATGCATTTTCCACTTTGTATTGTCTTTATTCACTCACACAGAAATGGTCAGACCTCCCTTCTACTTTTCGGAATGTTTTTTTGTTTTTTAATTATTATTTGGGTTTTTATGTCTTAGGAATGTCCTCTAATCTAATATTTTTATTTGACTTTTATTGGAGGGAGCGTCTGATTATTGGGAAACCAGCCCTACAAAGTAAACCAAAGAAATAGAAAACATCTATTCAACCTCCTCCCGCCCGCCCAACGCATTTCATTTCATTTGTCTCTCTTTTGGGAGAATGTTTTCAAAGTGCTTCTTTGCCATTGAAATCATATAGGGGAACTGACACGGCCCCATGTGGAACTCCAGATGCAATTGATAGAACACATGCATCTGAACGATGACCATCTGGCAGTGTAATAGTCGTATAAGCTCAATTTTGTACAATTTGCAACTTTTTCTCACTCGGAACTCGTCTCCCTGTTGGACTCTCCGGTCACGACAAAAAGACTGCAAAGTTCAACACAACGCTAATACCTGCTTCGTACTCTGGTCGCACGGCGGTGACACAACAACAACTGACCTTCAAGCTACCGACGGGCCGCGGTTAAGCGACGTGTGCCGTACGACGGGAATATGAATCCGGCTTAATAGGCAATAATACCAAACGTTTTAACTTTGGGCCTTTATGGGCTGGCCACTGGCCGTATATACGCATGTCAACACACCCATCGCCTACACAAGCAGCAAGAATCATCCTTGCACACAACGACAACAAGCCTCCGTCAAGTCCTCTTAGCCATGTGCCTTCCCCCAAGTCCTCCTTGCAGCAAGAAGCCCCCGATTCAGACTTCAGAATACAAAAGTCCACCGGTTTCGGACTCTGGAACTACTTGACCCCAGCCTCTCTGCTCCACTCAGGACCGCTCGTTGGCTCACACTGTATACGTGTGAAATGATAAAACGTGTCCATTCATCGACGTCTCTGTCCTCCGCGGCGGGGCTTATAAAGCTATGCGTCTTGCTGCATGCACGGAAACGACCCGGTGTAGTAAAGACGACGACCCCAACCTGCCGACGACGCCTGCACTCCGAGGAGTCACTGACCGCAAGAACGAACCATGAAAGAGAGAGTGCTCCACTTCCTGCTGGCCCCGATGTATACTGTCGACACTGGTCAAAACGTACAGTTTTCTGAGTATCTTGTACTTGATATTTCTCAAATATTGTACTTTCTTTGACTCCACTACATGTCGAGGAAGGGATAGACCCCCCCCCCCCCCCCCCCCCAGGACCCAAACTTACAAAAATACATTATGAATTAACCGTACGAAATAATGAAAACAGCTGATCTACAAGCTCACACCCCGACGTCTCATCGTCACTGGAATGAAACGCTGTCCTCAGTAACCCCTCGAAGCACGACGCCGGACTGAGCTTCGCTCTTCCACATGCGTCGTTTTGTAAAAAGAAAAAAAAGAGACATGAGAAGATATCTCTTTGACTCTTAAAACAATGGGCAGTGATAAACAGAACGCCTAAAAAAAAATCACCTCTGACCTCGAGGCTGGAAGCTCTCAGGATAAAAGAAAAAGATGAATGAAAGTCCTCGTCGTTTCCATGTCCGATCCATGTGAATCCGTATGAATCCTCGCATCGAGGAGAATTCTATTCATTGCAACATGCACGCTCATTGTTAGCCAACAACGAATCGCCACACAAACAAATATTGTACGGAGACAGTGATATCATAGCATAATAGTCCTGTTCAAATGACAGACATACTGTAGCATCCATATAGCCGTGGCTTCATTACAGAACTAAGCTTAGTGACTATATGCGACTAGACTTAATAAAGACTCATGGCTATAGACTCGAAGACTAGGCTTGGAAAGTTGCTTGAGCGCATCTACACCCCAAACGGAATAGCGTGCGGCCACGCTTGCACGCACGCACACAGAAACGCACAAGCTTGTATTAACCGCCCCACATGCACGCACGCACACAGAAACGCACAAGCTTGTATTAACCGCCCCACATGCACGCACGCACGTCGCTCACACACAACACACACACACACACACACGCACGAACAAGCAGCCTGACAGAAGGAGCATGTCGATCACATTCAACTCTATTTCTCTGAATTCATGTCCCTCAATAATAATAATAATAATAATAATAATAAAACTATTAACAATAATAATAAACCTCCGGATTGCCTGGAATTTGGGGACCTACACTCTCGGTTGATCTCACTGTTCTGAAGTCTCTCGTCTCCAAAAAGGAGAGCTTCTCATTGCGTGAAGCAGTTCTCTGGTTAAGACCCTAACCATCCAAACGTCTCCAAAAAGGAGAGCTTCTCATTGCGTGAAGCAGATCACTGGTTAAGACCCTAACCATCCAAACGTCTCCAAAAAGGAGAGCTTCTCATTGCGTGAAGCAGATCTCTGGTTAAGGCCCTAACCATCCAAACGTCTACTAAAAGGAGAGCTTCTCATTGCGTGAAGCAGATCTCTGGTTAAGGCCCTAACCATCCAAACGTCTACTAAAAGATGACCATTTAAGGAAAGAAGGAAAAGAAACCCCTTTGTCTCGTTGGGACATCACGAGATACGAACGTCGCCCACACCCCATGTTTAAAATGCTGTATCGTCAAGCTATGGTTTTAGGATATCAGTTACTGATGGTACAAATGAAAACAAAACGGAACATATACAACGTGACTGGCTTCCCTTCTGTGAATACATAAAGGCACCATAAGAGTTTCTTTCTTCTCATATCAAATTAATTTTCTTTTTCTTCTTTTTTCTTTTTTTTCTTTTTGCGTTTTTTGTATATAAGTGTCATAGAATATCTGTTTGTATATCTAAAATAGCTTTGATTTCATAATGTACATCATGGGAACATGGTTTCGACAATTTCTTTCTTGAAAAATAGAAATCTATAAAAACAAGCCAGCACTTTTGTTTCCCCCACGTCTCTCTCTCTCTCTCTCTCTCTCTCTCTCTCTCTCTCTCTCTGTTTTTTTTTTTCGTCTAAAAAAAAAAACCCTCTAGATTTTCCTTTCTTCTTCCAGGTGTTGCTGTTGATGGGATCCTGCACGACAGAGCCCTCTGGTGGGCGGTTCAGAGGTTGATGTCCCGTACATCAGTGGGTGTAGAGGAGGCCTGGTCAGGGGGGTCCAGCCCCTTAGCACTGGGCCCTCTGTGTGTCTGCTGCTGCTGGCGCCCCTCTCGCAGGCTACTGACCAGCACACGCTCTATCTGCTCCTGGCACGCCTTCAGCACGTCCTGTGAAAACACACACACACACACACATTTCAATGTCTTTATTTGAGTCATTATGTCACATTTATAAAATACATTATCAAGGGCACGAATATTTTTCAGTTATAGCTTCTGATATCCCTGCAGCACACGCTCAAAACATCATGTGTCTTCAGTGTTAAACGAGCCGTAACATGTACAGAATATATAGACAATACATGTCACAGCATGAACTTATTCACAGCCAACATTGGTCACTTCAGTCTGTCATATGACCAACACCGAAAGAAAACCATGGGTAGACGCACGCACGCACGCAGTGGCGCCCTTATTTATTTTTATTTATGTATTGTTTCAATCGTTTCAATTTACAATTCAGGCATTTAGCAGACGCTCTTAATCCAGAGCGATTTACAATAAACAAGAACAAAAAGCATGGGAATACATCACATAAAAGCATTTATCATGAAACATGCGTAAGCTAAGGAAGTAACAGTGGAATATCTATATAATGAAACTATACATATAAACTATACATATATACTACTATGCTATACATATGTACTATGGCGTGCTATGACTATATACAATGCAATTATAGTGCTGTCTACATAACATGCTATAAGTCTGTATCAAATGCTATCTAAGTCTACAGAAATGCTATCTAAGGGGGTAGGGTAAGTGCGCTATGGGCCATGATGGAGTCTAAAAAGGTGGGTTTTCAGACTACGGGAGCAATTGAAATGGGTCTCAAGCCCCCAGGGGCCTCAAACAAAACAAAACAAAAAATGTGTAGTAGTAGTAGTAGTAGTAGTATTGCATTGCATCGCAGCCTTCCAATCCGCCTTGTCAGTTATTCGTCCTCATCCTGTACGTCTGACACTTACCGCTATAGTTGGTATAGCAGCTAATAATCACTGTCATGTCGCGTTGACCTGTGTTAATAATCACTGTCATGTCGCGTTGACCTGTGTTAATAATCACTGTCATGTCACGTTGACCTGTGTTAATAATCACTGTCATGTCGCGTTGACCTGTGTTTGTTTGTAATTGTTCCCACTTCCCAGTGTGTGCACTCACTGCACCAGCAGCGCTGAGAGTTACGGTAATTTCAAGACAAGGTAAAATAATTGTTTCATCAAGGCTGCTTTTGTGTATTTTTCTACTTGGCTGTGCTGTATGCTGTTCATGCTTCGACGTCCGATAATACACACTGACACACCAAAATAAATATATATATATTATATATTTTTTAAATAATTATTTAGGTCATGAATGGTGCCTTTTAGAATCTGATCTCAGGTCAGAATGGGTTCATCAGACCAGTGTGTGTCCCAGTGGAAACCTCATATGAATCTGATCTCAGGTCAGAATGGTTTAAACCTGATGGGTCACAGACTGTAACAGATTCGGACGTGTCCCCTAACCCTCTAAACGTCTAATCCTAAACTTGACCTCTAAATCAGTGCTTCCCAAAGTGGGGTTCCGGGGACCCAGGGATCCAGGGCTCCTTGAGGGAGTTCCAGGGGGGTCCCCATAGTTTGGAACCAAATGGACCATTTTGGGTCTGTAACTCTGAGAGTGTACAAATGGAACCAAAACGGACCCTAAAGGTCCCTGCACACAGAGCGCGTTTTTTTAGCGGATTTTTTGCGCCATCGGTGTTCCTGAAAAACGCGTCCAGTCTGCAACCACCTTAACCCATTTAGACTTGACGTCGAAATTTAAAAAAAATCTTCAAAATCCTGACAATTTTCTGAAAAACCTTATGTTTCTGTATCAGTGGTTCTCAAAAAAGGCACATTTTCACGATTTTTCTAAAATAGCAGACCTACAAGTTCATAGCGCGCCACTCGGTGGCGCGCTATGAGCTTGTAGATCTGCTATTTTTCAATAGCTAAAGTATAACAGAATGCTTGAACACCAAAAGGGGTTCCCGTACAGAATGGGTTAACCGTTAATGGTTCCATTTGTACACTCTCAGAGTTAAATTAACATCGATTTTATTAATATAAATTGAGGGTCCGCAGAGATATAAATGCCATGAAATGGGGGGTCCGTATATAGACTAATGCAGGTCAATCTGGAGGTCCTTGAAATCAAAACGGGTTGAGAATCACTGCTAGAGCCATAATAACCTCCTTAGGGGTCCCTGGCATATCTTTTCAAATGGGGGTCCACGGACTGAACTAAATGTCTAATCCTATATAACCTCTGAATGCCTGATTCTATATACTGTATAACATCCTGTCAATAAAGTATATATAAGTCTAACTCTCCTAACTGTAGAAAGATGTGTGACCATGGAGGACTGTCCTCGATGTGTACTTCTGTCATTATACCAACGCACGCGCGCACGTGCGCACGCACGCAAGCACGCGCGCACCCTTTTCCGCCTGCAGCCCTCTTCCCACAGAACATGTGCCGCATTATATAGTCATAAAAGAAAGAAATCTCAATTCCTGTGAGAAAGAGAATTAACCCCCCCACCCCACCCCCCAAAAAAAAGAACCCCAGATAAACATGTAAAGGAACCGCTTGTGTCTTATACCGCAAGAATGCTGGCCTTTACTTTCTTAAAAGACCCCCTCCCCTTCCCCCTTCACCCCCTCCACTGCTCTTCATAGCAGGGATGTCGGGACGCGTGCCAGAAGACCCCCCCCCCCATCCCCAAACCCCCCCCCCCACACACAATGCTTTCACGCAAGAAGACGTAATGGCTTCAATGTGTCACACTGGATGACACTGAGGTTTGCTTTCAGAGTGGCTTTTCTTTGGTGCTCTATAGACACAGTGATATATAGGTGCAGGTTTTTGGGGGAATTGGGGTGGGGGGGGGGTGGGGGGGGGGGTTGGTGGGGTCACGGCCTTCTTCCCCTCGTCCCCTCCTGCCAGTGGTTCTCGCACGCACGCACGTACACACACATAGTGACTGTACCACACACGACAGCGGCTGTTACTGACTTAATGGTCAGACGGCTTAGAATAAACACGCGTGCGCGCTTGCACGCCCACACACACACACACACACACACACACACACACACACACACACACACACACACACACACACACACACACACACACACGCTTGAGAACTGTTCTTCACAAATGGTATATATCCTGACTGGCAGAGCAAGGAAACATATTGTCGGCACACACACACATGACCGCAACCTGCAGCACACACACACACATGACCGCAACCTGCAGCACACACACACACATGACCGCAACCTGCAGCACACACACACACACACACACACACACACACACACACACACATGACCGCAACCTGCAGCACACACACACACATGACCGCAACCTGCAGCACACACACACACACACACACACACACACACACACACACACACACACACACACACACACACACATGACCGCAACCTGCAGCACACACACACACGACCGCAACCTGCAGCACACACACACACACACACACACACACACACACGGCTGAGCCGCCACCGTTCTACACCCTGGTCAGATGCGTCATTGTCAGGGTCGCCCGTGCGTGTGTGCGTGCGTGCGTGCGTGCGTGCGTGCGTGCGTGCGTGCGTGCGTGCGTGCGTGCGTGCGTGCGTGCGTGCGTGCGTGCGTGCGTGCGTGCGTGCGTGCCGAAGACATCCAATGCACAAGCTTGTGGATTGGCTGCTTTTGGCGGGCAACACCCACAACAGCAACTAAGTATATACCGGTATATATGTGCAAATCAGGCTTCGGAGTCAAACGGACGGACGGCTTGGGCACAGCGGCCGGATTGGATCCCTGTGGGCTCCCCCAGAGTGAGTTAGTGTCTATTAGATCCCTGTGGGCTCCCCCAGAGTGAGTTAGTGTCTATTAGATCCCTGTGGGCTCCCCCAGAGTGAGTTAGTGTCTATTAGATCCCTGTGGGCTCCCCCAGAGTGAGTTAGTGTCTATTAGATCCCTGTGGGCTCCCCCAGAGTGAGTTAGTGTCTATTAGATCCCTGTTTGCTCCCCCAGAGTGAGTTAGTGTCTATTAGATCCCTGTGGGCTCCCCCAGAGGGAGTTAGTGTCTATTAGATCCCTGTGGGCTCCCCCAGAGGGAGTTAGTGTCTATTAGATCCCTGTGGGCTCCCCCAGAGTGAGTTATTAGATCCCTGTTTGCTCCCCCAGAGGGAGTTAGTGTCTATTAGATCCCTGTGGGCTCCCCCAGAGGGAGTTAGTGTCTATTAGATCCCTGTGGGCTCCCCCAGAGTGAGTTATTAGATCCCTGTTTGCTCCCCCAGAGTGAGTTAGTGTCTATTAGATCCCTGTGGGCTCCCCCAGAGTGAGTTAGTGTCTATTAGATCCCTGTGGGCTCCCCCAGAGTGAGTTAGTGTCTATTAGATCCCTGTGGGCTCCCCCAGAGTGAGTTAGTGTCTATTAGATCCCTGTGGGCTCCCCCAGAGTGAGTTAGTGTCTATTAGATCCCTGTGGGCTCCCCCAGAGTGAGTTAGTGTCTATTAGATCCCTGTGGGCTCCCCCAGAGGGAGTTAGTGTCTATTAGATCCCTGTGGGCTCCCCCAGAGGGAGTTAGTGTCTATTCGATCCCTGTGGGCTCCCCCAGAGTGAGTTAGTGTCTATTAGATCCCTGTGGGCTCCCCCAGAGTGAGTTAGTGTCTATTAGATCCCTGTGGGCTCCCCCAGAGGGAGTTAGTGTCTATTAGTGATCCCTGTGGGCTCCCCCAGAGTGAGTTAGTGTCTATTAGATCCCTGTGGGCTCCCCCAGAGTGAGTTAGTGTCTATTAGATCCCTGTGGGCTTCCCCCAGAGGGAGTTAGTGTCTATTAGATCCCTGTGGGCTCCCCCAGAGTGAGTTAGTGTCTATTAGATCCCTGTGGGCTCCCCCAGAGGGAGTTAGTGTCTATTAGATCCCTGTGGGCTCCCCCAGAGTGAGTTAGTGTCTATTAGATCCCTGTGGGCTCCCCCAGAGTGAGTTAGTGTCTATTAGATCCCTGTGGGCTCCCCCAGAGGGAGTTAGTGTCTATTAGATCCCTGTGGGCTCCCCCAGAGGGAGTTAGTGTCTATTAGATCCCTGTGGGCTCCCCCAGAGTGAGTTATTAGATCCCTGTTTGCTCCCCCAGAGGGAGTTAGTGTCTATTAGATCCCTGTGGGCTCCCCCAGAGGGAGTTAGTGTCTATTAGATCCCTGTGGGCTCCCCCAGAGTGAGTTATTAGATCCCTGTTTGCTCCCCCAGAGTGAGTTAGTGTCTATTAGATCCCTGTGGGCTCCCCCAGAGTGAGTTAGTGTCTATTAGATCCCTGTGGGCTCCCCCAGAGTGAGTTAGTGTCTATTAGATCCCTGTGGGCTCCCCCAGAGTGAGTTAGTGTCTATTAGATCCCTGTGGGCTCCCCCAGAGTGAGTTAGTGTCTATTAGATCCCTGTGGGCTCCCCCAGAGTGAGTTAGTGTCTATTAGATCCCTGTGGGCTCCCCCAGAGTGAGTTAGTGTCTATTAGATCCCTGTGGGCTCCCCCAGAGTGAGTTAGTGTCTATTAGATCCCTGTGGGCTCCCCCAGAGTGAGTTAGTGTCTATTAGATCCCTGTGGGCTCCCCCAGAGGGAGTTAGTGTCTATTAGATCCCTGTGGGCTCCCCCAGAGGGAGTTAGTGTCTATTCGATCCCTGTGGGCTCCCCCAGAGTGAGTTAGTGTCTATTAGATCCCTGTGGGCTCCCCCAGAGTGAGTTAGTGTCTATTAGATCCCTGTGGGCTCCCCCAGAGGGAGTTAGTGTCTATTAGTGATCCCTGTGGGCTCCCCCAGAGTGAGTTAGTGTCTATTAGATCCCTGTGGGCTCCCCCAGAGTGAGTTAGTGTCTATTAGATCCCTGTGGGCTTCCCCCAGAGGGAGTTAGTGTCTATTAGATCCCTGTGGGCTCCCCCAGAGTGAGTTAGTGTCTATTAGATCCCTGTGGGCTCCCCCAGAGTGAGTTAGTGTCTATTAGATCCCTGTGGGCTCCCCCAGAGGGAGTTAGTGTCTATTAGATCCCTGTGGGCTCCCCCAGAGTGAGTTAGTGTCTATTAGATCCCTGTGGGCTCCCCCAGAGTGAGTTAGTGTCTATTAGATCCCTGTGGGCTCCCCCAGAGTGAGTTAGTGTCTATTAGATCCCTGTGGGCTCCCCCAGAGTGAGTTAGTGTCTATTAGATCCCTGTGGGCTCCCCCAGAGGGAGTTAGTGTCTATTAGATCCCTGTTTGCTCCCCCAGAGTGAGTTAGTGTCTATTAGATCCCTGTGGGCTCCCCCAGAGGGAGTTAGTGTCTATTAGATCCCTGTGGGCTCCCCCAGAGTGAGTTAGTGTCTATTAGATCCCTGTGGGCTCCCCCAGAGGGAGTTAGTGTCTATTAGATCCCTGTGGGCTCCCCCAGAGTGAGTTAGTGTCTATTAGATCCCTGTGGGCTCCCCCAGAGTGAGTTAGTGTCTATTAGATCCCTGTGGGCTCCCCCAGAGTGAGTTAGTGTCTATTAGATCCCTGTGGGCTCCCCCAGAGTGAGTTAGTGTCTATTAGATCCCTGTGGGCTCCCCCAGAGTGAGTTAGTGTCTATTAGATCCCTGTGGGCTCCCCCAGAGTGAGTTAGTGTCTATTAGATCCCTGTGGGCTCCCCCAGAGTGAGTTAGTGTCTATTAGATCCCTGTGGGCTCCCCCAGAGTGAGTTAGTGTCTATTAGATCCCTGTGGGCTCCCCCAGAGTGAGTTAGTGTCTATTAGATCCCTGTGGGCTCCCCCAGAGTGAGTTAGTGTCTATTAGATCCCTGTGGGCTCCCCCAGAGGGAGTTAGTGTCTATTAGATCCCTGTTTGCTCCCCCAGAGTGAGTTAGTGTCTATTAGATCCCTGTGGGCTCCCCCAGAGGGAGTTAGTGTCTATTAGATCCCTGTGGGCTCCCCCAGAGTGAGTTAGTGTCTATTAGATCCCTGTGGGCTCCCCCAGAGGGAGTTAGTGTCTATTAGATCCCTGTGGGCTCCCCCAGAGTGAGTTAGTGTCTATTAGATCCCTGTGGGCTCCCCCAGAGTGAGTTAGTGTCTATTAGATCCCTGTGGGCTCCCCCAGAGTGAGTTAGTGTCTATTAGATCCCTGTGGGCTCCCCCAGAGTGAGTTAGTGTCTATTAGATCCCTGTGGGCTCCCCCAGAGTGAGTTAGTGTCTATTAGATCCCTGTGGGCTCCCCCAGAGTGAGTTAGTGTCTATTAGATCCCTGTGGGCTCCCCCAGAGTGAGTTAGTGTCTATTAGATCCCTGTGGGCTCCCCCAGAGTGAGTTAGTGTCTATTAGATCCCTGTGGGCTCCCCCAGAGTGAGTTAGTGTCTATTAGATCCCTGTGGGCTCCCCCAGAGTGAGTTAGTGTCTATTAGATCCCTGTGGGCTCCCCCAGAGGGAGTTAGTGTCTATTAGATCCCTGTTTGCTCCCCTAGAGTGAGTTAGTGTCTATTAGATCCCTGTGGGCTCCCCCAGAGGGAGTTAGTGTCTATTAGATCCCTGTGGGCTCCCCCAGAGTGAGTTAGTGTCTATTAGATCCCTGTGGGCTCCCCCAG